>NC_086321.1:277565542-277887209 GCF_036172605.1 Pelobates fuscus
AAAAATCAGAGGCAAACAAAATAACAAAATAAGTAAATCAATATAACTGACGTTTTTACCACCAGCACCTTAATCTCCCAGTCAAGTCACTGAGAGTATCAAGTGCTGTATACTATATCCCTTTTATATGCATGCCTTCAAATCCCGAAACATTCTTTTATACACTCTGGTTTGTAATTTCAAATTCCCAGTAAACTCATCCATATTGATAAGTTAGCACGGAGCTAAGAAATATTCTAAATAATTTTGTTTGGTATTCATTTAGGCAGAAATGTTTATTTTGTCAATTAAAATGAAAGCCCCCTATGGCTTATGATTAAAAAATAATACTTATTTAGCTTACAAAAAAGTTAGAAATTAATAATAAAATAGAAGACGTTAATTTTCTTTTAATTGGCATTATCCATCAAGCAAATCATTATTGCTTTTCTTTTAATAATTTGATTTAAAACAAGTTATTTTAATGAGATGTGAAATAATTATATAAATACTTAATGAGAATTAAATGACAACTCAAGATTTTGTGTTCTTATTACTTTTAAGACTGAAAGACAAAGATAATATTTTTATGCACAGCTGCTTCTTTGAAACCTCATTGGGATGCTATTCCTTAGTCGGCATATTACAGTGAATAACTTATTTCTGGGAAAAAAAGTACTTAGATTTATTCACTCATAAAAAAACACTGTGAAATGTGCAGCTATTTAATCTAAACAAAAAAGGCTCGATTATGCATCTGTCTAGTATCTGTCCGTACAACCATCCATCTATATATACAATATATAGACACACACAAAGATGACATCATTTTAATAACATTATTATTGTTTTTGTATATTTTTTTTTCAACAATATGGTAGACAGATATTTAAGATTTCTCTATTTAAGATATTTAAAATTTCAGTATTCATATTAATGTTACCTACTGTTTTAGCCCAGGACATATATACTTTCAACCACACTTAGATCATTTAAATTAAATTAAAATTTAAAATATTAAGAAGGTAAAAAAAAGTTATTCAGAGTTGAAGTGGCTGCATTTGCAATAAACACCCATGCTTCCAGTTAGCACTTCTTAGCTACAGAAGTGATCAACCAGAAGCAAATGACCTAATAACTTCTTAATGCTCTTTTCCAAGTGTGACCTTATCCCATAAATCGCTTTCTTTGTGGCTTTCTTTGTCGCTTTGATTGTGGTTCACTTTTAAAAGTTGTTCCCAAAAAATTTAGCAGTGCTTGCTAGTAAGATTAATATATTGTACTACAAGAAAACAAAAAACCTGCAGTTTAGATGGGAGAGACATAAAGGTTTTTTTTACTTCATATATGCAGGTACAACAGCCACTAAGAGGGAAACATTTGACAATCTTGAAGTTGAACAGTCAAGGTAAGTTAAGATACTGAATCTATATATTTTTTCCAGATAACATTTAAAATGCAAAAATGCAGCAATTTATTTACATCTTGCTATACAATGCAGGTATGTTCTTTTAAAATCTTGTCATTGTTACTATGAATTTGTCAAATCATTACCTGAAGTTTAAAAGTCTAAATTATCCGAATACAATTTTTTCCCCATAAAATAAGGATTTCTGGGGGCAGAGCCTGACCTTCTAGCTGTACAGACGCAGGGGACAAGAGCTCCTGCAAAGCAGGCAGAATACAGGGCACAATCGGCGGATACATAACCCAAGGACTCAACGGAGGTGCACTACCCACATCGGAGGTGCACTCCTGAATCGAACGATACCTTTCTGGAGCCTGTTGGAGCCAGGGGAACAAAATGCCAGATGCGGCCTACTGGAGTTGGTGGCCGCTCTCTCCGACACCAGATCCCCCCCAGCGAGTTTTCTGGTCTGCTACACTCCTCCCCCCGGACCAGTGGGGGTTATCACGGTCCCCCCTGAACAGGCGGATTGAAACTGCGCACAGGTTTTCCCGGCTACACGGCCCACAGAGGCACTGAACTGCTGAGGTACATACAAGATGGCCACTCTGCAGAGACCAAAGACAAAGAGCACAGGCACCCAATCATCCATTTACCCCCTGGAGGACCTCGACCGGCTCTGCCTGAGCCTCTGCACAGCACTATGTGACCAGGGAATATCCTTCAGTCGAGCGTCTCGAATGGTAGCCTCGTGGATCCGCCCTGCAACCTGGTGACGCCATTATGGGCTCCCACTTCAAGCCTTCAAAGCAACCATCCGACCTCGCAGGCACCAAAAACCGCTATGGTGGGAAACAGAGACCTGCAATCTGGGCGCATGCACCTGCTCCTACATGCACAGGAGCTGGGACACAGAGCAGCCCTTACATACCAGCAACTCACTTAAGCAAAAAACCTCGGACCAGTGCAACACTAATCCACTCTCCAAGGCAATAGCTGAACAACATGCCACTACACAGGAGGAAGCTTCACAGAAATGTGCCGGAGACAGACACAAGCCCAGGGGCCCCACCGATCCTCATCCTGTACCCCTGCATTAGGCCTCCAGAGCTGGCGTGGGATGACCATCAAAGACTGCCTCAGGGACTAACCATGCTCCACAGCACACAGAAACAGGTTCAACCCAGAATGCCCACAGCTGATTTCCCTTAACCCAGGCTATAGTTAATTTATGTGTGCATGTCCTGTCTCAACCAAGCTTAAAGGTTATCAAGCAACATATATCAGGGATGCCTTATTAAATACGCATGTACCACTGCATTTTTATAACTCTGTGTTTAGTTCGCCCTACAGGTCTAACTAACACCTCTGGAACATACACCGCCTTGTTATTATGTGTACCTAGTTCTTTAGATATCCACCCTTATAATGTGCAGCCCCATCAACTTGTTGCTCAATGGTTATGTTTCAATATACTATCTATACTCTTGAACCCATCTGTACTGTACTGTCAGGATATTGCGAGATCTGCTAACCTAAGTTAATACCAAGCACTACTTAAATTCCTATCTTTATGTTTAAACCTGGTCAACATCTTCTTAAAGGGACACTATAGTCACCTGAACAACTTCAGCTTAATGAGGTTGTTCAGGTGAGAACTATAGCTCTCTGCAGCCTTTCTCATGTAAACACTATATTTTCTGAGAAAATACAGTGTTTACATTGAAAGCTAGGAACACCTCCAGTTGCAGTCACTCAGAGTGAAACAGAGGGACTTCTGAGTTGATGGAGGCATAATATGCCTCCATCCATTCAGATCTGCTGTCAGCAGAGCACAGGGCAGCACTTTGCACAGCATCCTGTGATTCAGTATCTCCTCACTCTGCATGCAGACACTGAACTTTCCTCATAGAGATTCATTGATTCAATTAATCTCCATGAGGAGATATTGATTGACCAGGGCTGTGTTTGAATCATGCTGGCTCTGCCCCTGATCTGCCTCTTTGTCAGTCTCAGCCAATCCTATGGGGAAGCACTGTGATTGGATCAGGCTACCACATGTCAGCAGACTGCTTGTTTTTCTGAGTCCAACAGCATGCAGATTTACAGCTTCAGGCTTGAACACAGTAAGATTTTTTACTATATTTATGGTGGCATGAGGGGCCCGGGGGGGCTAGATGGTGGTGTTAATACAATAGGGTCAGGAATACATGTTTGTGTTTCTGACCCTATAGTGATCCTTTAACTAAAAATTGTGCACGTAATCTCGAATACCCCATTGTTATAAGTGATGAAAGAAAGCGTGAGGATTGCCGTTGGGGTACCTCACGCGTGTTGTTTTATTTCTATGCACTGCAAAAAAATTACATTTTAAATAAATAAATAAGGATTTCTATTAATTTCTTTTAATGTGTCCAGATTACCTCTATTATTATGTGATATTGAATCTGAGAATACTACATGTTCGATAAACCATTCAATTCTTGTTTACAATGATTTACATGTGAATGCACTCTCAAATAACTTTACATTATATAATGTTCTAAATTACAGCACACTCAGCAAAGTTTATTAATGCATTTATGTTTTGTATTGTATTGTTTTGTAATGTGGTAGCAAATGCATTGTATGAATTATCCACTTACAGAAACAAAGTAACCTATACATATATTGTTTCATAGTAAACTGCATAGAATTATATACTATTTTATTTCTTTACATCTGTGCTATATCTGGCCATCCACTCTTTATTTAAACCTTGACGTTTTGAAATTTCAGCCATAAATGTATACTTATTTTACAACAAAAAGAGATTTAAATTAATGTCCCCGTCTAGATAAATTGAACTACACATTACTCAGATTAGAAACCAATTATTAAAAGGTCAAGGGGTGACAATGTAATCTATTAGACAGGAGTCCATTAAAACATTATTAATGCTTTTCAAAAGTAAGTACTATATGCCAAGTCCTAGATTCTGGGATGTGTGACAAGAAAACAAAGAAATACATTTGCTACTTTTGATTTGGCATGTGAGCCTGCATGTTGTAATTATACTCTTTTTAAATCCAAGCTCAGTCAAACTAAAGAACATTATGAAAACATGTTGATCTGCTGACATCCACCGTTTCAATGATAGGAGATGGTTCTGTCATGTCCTTATAGATGAAAATGAGAATTGTAATGGGTGGTTTAGCAAAGGGTGTGATAGGTTCATAAATCAAATAGAGCACACATCATTTTAAACTCTAAAGGGTATTTAAAATCTAAACATCCTGATTATTGACACTCTGGTAACCAATTAGGTAATTAAATTATGAAGAAAACCATCTCCTTTCCTTAACCCCTTAAGGACACATGACATGTGTGACATGTCATGATTCCCTTTTATTCCAGAAGTTTGGTCCTTAAGGGGTTAAAGGGATTCTATAGTGTTAGGATTACAAATCTGTATTCCTAACACTATAATGCCCTCTGGTCCTCCCTATAGGAAAGCATTGATTCAATGCTTTCGTATGGGGATTTCACTGATGCTGGATGTCCTCATGCAGAGTGGAGAAGGCCCAGTATCATCGGGGAACCTAGATTCTGGTAAACTCATGGATGCACCTCCAGTGGATGTCTAGTAAACAGCCACTAGAGGCTGCCTTAGTGCTGCAATGTAAACATTGCAGTTTCTCTAAAACTGCAATGTTTTGCATTGCAGGACTAAGGGTGACATGGAAACACTGCAGACAGACCACTTCAATGAGCTAAAGTGGTCTGGGTGCCTATATGGTCCCTTTAACTGGATACCAAAGAAAAGTACATATCACTTCTCACAATCTATGTTTTGATTGATCTATCTCAATCCATCTGCACCCAGACCAAGTCAATGAGCTGAAGTTGTCGGTGTGCATATAGTGTCCCTTTAACTGGCTACCAAAGAAAAGTACAAATCACTACCCAAAATCTCTATCTGAAATACTTATTAGAAAATTCAAGTTTTCCAAAGCATAGTTTAAAACAATGTGAATTAAAAAAAAAAAGCAATGCTATGCCTACAATACCCAGCATTGTCATTGTAGAATTTAACAGTCTCATTCTCGACAGAAGGAAATAGAATACACAAAAAATCCATTAAGGTCAAGCTGTCACATCTCTGAATGACAGCTGCTTATTCTCTCACCCCAGTAAACACTATAGAAGAGCCTATTGGTGTGAGAAGTTCAAGGTTATAAACATACTTGCCGCTTCAGTCTTTCTAATAATGAATTAATTAATGTGTGTTCAGGCACAGGGCACAATAAGTTTTGGTTAGTTGTCTCTTTATTTAAAAAATCTCACATGTGACAGTTCCAATTTAAAGCCTTGTCATAAGCTTTAAAAGGCTTTTGGTCTGGGCCTCGTCATATATGTTGGGTAGGCTAAGCCATAAACTGTAACTAGTTTTAAATGCTTCTGTCTTCCAGCACTGAAACAACATGTAGTTCAGAGCTTAGTCTGCCAGTAAAATGGTGAAACAAAGGTTTCATACAAAGAGGGTGTGGCTAGGCGGATTCCAGGCACACCAGTAAAAACAATGACATTTATCAATATATGAATACATGAAGACTATGCCTTGTGAAAGAAAACTGTATTAGTGCATGGACCAATAGAAAGTGAATATGTGATGTAGAAGACAAGGCCTTCAAAGTGTCAATGATATTGGAACCCATGTTGGCACAAGCCAAGGCAGCTTCAGAATCAGAATGGCTAGGAATTTAATTTGAGCCACATATTTGCAATAAATTCTCATGAAACACGCATTGTTTTAAACGTACTAGACGCGTGTAGTCACATAAAATACGTGAAGCTGTTACAAAGACACCATTGCTAGAAAAGCAGCTGAACTGCCCTACAGAACATATATTCAGACAGGTATAATAGTAATTCAGCAAGTATTTCCATGTTTTAGGCCTAAATGGTAATCTTGAAAAATTATTCTACTCATCTATCTTTCCACTTATTTTAAACTATTTTGAATTTGTAATATCACACTAGTATTTGCCATTACTGCCTAGCTCACATTCTTTACAAGAAAATAAATGGATTTTGCTGTAAATGATATTAGACAGATAGACAGATAGATAGATAGATAATCTTTCTTCTATTTTTATTAGAAGTTGGAGACAGATATTTTGCTTGAAGAATATATTTTCAAAGCTCTGGAAGTTAGTGAACTTGTACCATGACCATGTTAGTAAATCATAACAAGGAGATTGTTGTTGCCCAGAGGCAGGTACATGATGCAGTTATATATTTTACTTGATTGGAATATGTTCTAATGTTACATTCAATCAAATCAGCTTGTAAGCATTGTGAGAATTACCCGATGTTCAAACTCATTCAGTTCAACAATTTCATAGTTCATAAGTTCATAGATATTTTGGATATATAATCAAAAGATTTAAAAATCTGTCATTTGTGTCAAAAGTTTTGCATCTCTCTCTCTCTCTCTCTCTCTCTCTCTCTCTCTCTCTGTCTCTCTCTCTCATTCAACCAAGATCTATAAATATGGGCACTCACAGATCTTACATAGTTACATAGTTACATAGCTGAAAAGAGACTTGCGTCTATCAAGTTCAGCCTTCCTCACGTATGTTTTTGCTGTTGATCCAAAAGAAGGCAAAAAAAACCTAGTCTGAAGCGCTTCCAATTTTACCACAAACTAGGAAAAAATTCCTTCTTGACCCCCAAAATACCAGTCAGATGTCTCCTTGGATCAAGCAGCTATTACCCCACTAATTAGAAATTATATCCCTGTATGTTATGTTTTTGCAAGTATTTATTCAATTGCAGTTTAAACAGTCTGACAAAACCACCTCTTCAGGCAGAGAATTCCATATCATTATTGCTCTTACTGTAAAAAACTTTTCTTTGCCTTAGATGAAATGTCCTTTCTTCCAGCCTAAATGTGTGACCTTGTGTCCTATGTATAGCCCTGTTTATGAATAGATTTCCAGATAAAGGTTTGTACTGGCCCGAATATATTTGTATAATGTTATCATATTACCTCTCAGACGCCTTTTTCCAAACTAAACAGATTTAATTATTTTAACCTTTCTTCATAACTAAAATGCTCCATTCCTTTTATCAATTGTGTAGCTCGTCTCTGGACTTTTTCTAGTGCCATGATATCTTTCTTTAGAACAGGTGCCCAAAATTGCACAGCATATTCAAGGTGTGGTCTTACCAGCGATTTATAAAGAGGCAAAATTATATTTTCATCCCAAGAATTTATGCCCCTATTTATACATGACAAAACCTTACTGGCCTTAGCAATTGCAGATTGACATTGCATATTTCTGCCTAATTTGTTGTCTATAACAACTCCCAAATCCTTCTCGTGTGTGGTTATCCCTAGTTCACTACCATTTAGGGTTTAAATTGCTTGTGCATTCTTAACCCCAAAGTGCATAGCTTTGCATTTCTCTACGTTAAATTTAATTTGCCATTTTAGTGCCCTGTTCCCCAATCTATCCAAATCCCTCTGCAGCAAAGCAATATCCTGCTCACATTGTATTACGTTACAAAGTTTTGTGTCATCTGCAAACACTGATACATGGCTTTCAATGCCAATTTCAAGATCATTTATAAATATGTTAAATAGAAGCGGTCCCAAAACAGAACCCTGAGGGACACCACTTACCACTTTTGTCCAGCCTGAAAATTTACCATTAATGACAACATGTTGTTCTCTATCCTTAAGCCAATGTTCTACCCAAGAACAAGAATATTCATCTAGACCAATTTCTTTTAGTTTGAAGACTAACCTATTGTGAGGAACCGTATCAAATGCCTTGGCAAAATCCAAGTAGATCACATCCACTGCAACACCCTGATCTATAATTCTACTTACTTCTTCGTAGAATGCAATTAGCTTAGTTTGAC
Organism: Pelobates fuscus; assembly: GCF_036172605.1. Classification (NCBI taxonomy): domain Eukaryota; kingdom Metazoa; phylum Chordata; class Amphibia; order Anura; family Pelobatidae; genus Pelobates; species Pelobates fuscus. Next base: position 277,573,842 of record NC_086321.1, read on the forward strand.
ATGACCCATGTTTCATAAAACCATGCTGATTATTGCTAATAACAAAGTTCTTCCCAATTAATTCCTGAATATTATCCCTTAATAGCTCTTCAAATATTTTCCCAGTTACAAAAGTTAAGCTCACAGGTCTATAGTTTCCAGGCAAGGATTTTGAGCCCTTTTTAAATATAGGAACACCATCTGCCTTCCTCCAATCCTCCGGTACAATACCTGAAACAAAAGAATCTTCAAAAATGAAATACAGAGGTTCACTTATTTCCCCTCTTAGCTCCTTAAGTACTCGTGGGTGAATACCGTCAGGCCCCGGAGCTTTACATACATTTATTTTATTTAATAGCTGTAGCACCTTGTCTTGAGTTATCCAATCACAAGTTACCTGCACGTTTTTTGCAGCAATCATTTGCATATCTCTTGCCATAGGATCCTCATTAATATATACTGAAGAAAAATAGTTATTTAAAATGTCTGCTTTTTCCTGGTCTTCATTAGCTAATAAACCCAACTCTGTTTCCAGTGTACCTACACTTTCATTTTTTATTTTTTTTTTAGAATTGATGTACTTGAAAAAAATGTGGTGTTGGTTTTGCATTATTTGGCTATCAATTTCTAATTTTCTAGTTTAGCCACTTTAATTGCCTTTTTGCAAGCGTTATTGGCTTCCTTATATCGTAAATAGGATGCCTCTGATTTTTCTTTTTTAAATGCTTTATGCCAGTCAATATGTTGTAGAGTTGCCCTAATCTTATTGAAATTGGCTTTTTTAAAATTATCTGTTTTAGTATACCCCACTTGCTTTTTTGAGTTTATTTAAAAAATTACCATATTGTGATCACTATTTCCCAAATGCTCCCCTACTTGAATGTTGGTTAAAAGATCAACATTGTTTGTTATAACGAGATCCAGACAAGCATCCTTTCTAGTTGGTGCTTGTACCAGTTGTGACATAAAGGTGTCATTAAACACATTCAATAACCTGATTCCCCTTTCTGAAGTACTAGTCCCTCTATCCCAATTTATGTCTGGGTAATTAAAATCTCCAATAATTAACGTGTTACCTCAATTGGCAGCTTTCCCAATTTCCTCTAACAGCTGTTCTTCCTCATTAATATTTACATTAGGTGGTTTATAAACATATAATGCATCCCAACCAATAATGCATTACCCTTTGTTTGCCTCATGCATATACCTGCCCATAAAGCTTCCACATTTTCCTCGTCACACTCCACATGACTAAGATTTGACTTTAACTCATGGTTGACATATAAACATACCCCACCACCCTTCTTGTTTTTCCTATCCTTCCTAAATAGGTCTTCATGCAGAAACATATTACAAAAGTTTATTTCATATTCACTTGGCAGATATGGATTGACACCTATCCTAAGGATCCCTGATAAACACTGACACGGAGCCCTCCATGGGTGAAGATGGATTAAATTTTTTTGTGCTCGGGTTTTTTATTTTATTTTTAAGTTCGACGGGTATGATGGCTTTTTATTTTGCCTTTTTTGGGGCTAAAAAAATGAAGATTTTAGAAGAAGAAGACGTTGAATAGTAAGTTGAATTTTACTTTACAGGGTAGTAATTTTATTCCCCCTTCACTATTTTTTAGGGTGAGGGGGGTAGGTAGGGGCTTTTTTATTTGGTTGTGTGACTAGGGGCTTGGGGACACACACTGCATACACACTGCACACACTATACACACACTACACACAATATACACACACTATACACACAATATACACACACACTGTACACACTATACACACACTGTACACACTATGCACACACACACTACACACACTGCATACACACACTACACACACTGCATACACACTGCACACACTATACACACTGCACACACTATACACACACTGCACACACTATACACACTATACACACACTACACACACTACACACACACACTGTACACACTATGCACACACTGCATACACTATGCACACACTATACACACACACTACATACACACTGCACACATTATACACACACTACACACACTATACACACAATATACACACACACTGTACACACTATGCACACACTGCACACACTGCATACACTATGCACACACTATACACACACACACTACACACACTGCATACACACACTATACACACTCTATACACACACTGCACACACTATACACACTATACACACACACTATACACACTCACTATACACACAATATACACACACTGTACACACTATACACACTCACTATACACACAATATATACACACTTTACACACTATACACACACTGCATAAACATACATGTACGCCCCTGTATAGAGGGGAGCCATGTTACTCTGTATATAGAGAGGAGCCATGTTTACACTGTATATAGAGGGGAGCCATGTTACTCTGTATATAGAGGGGAGCCATGTTACTCTGTATATAGAGAGGAGCCATGTTTACACTGTATATAGAGGGGAGCCATGTTACTCTGTATATAGAGGGGAGCCATGTTACTCTGTATATAGAGAGGAGCCATGTTTACACTGTATATAGAGGGGAGCCATGTTACTCTGTATATAGAGGGGAGCCATGTTACACTGTATATAGAGGGAGCCATGTTACTCTGTATATAGAGGGAGCCATGTTTACACTGTATATAGAGGGGAGCCATGTTTACACAGTATACAGAGGGAGCCATGTTACTCTGTATATAGAGGGAGCCATGTTTACTCTGTATATAGAGGACTGTTTGCGGTGCGTTAAACGGGGAGTTTGGTCTGTCACTGTGAAGCGGGCGTAACCCTTACACTACCTGATCGATACAACATCATACCTGATGTTTTAAAGCACGTTATTCCAAACAATTTAGGAATGTTAGGTGATTTCTGCCCTTTATGGATTAAAACCAGACTCTGCATCAACTATGTAATTGTCCATGGGAGTTTTGCCATGGATCCCCCTCCGGCATGCCACAGTCCAGGTGTTAGTCCCCTTGAAACAACTTTTCCATCACTATTGTGGCCAGAAAGAGTCCCTGTGGGTTTTAAAATTCGCCTGTCCATTGAAGTCTATGGCGGTTCGCACGGTTCGCCCGTTCGCGAACATTTGCGGAAGTTCGCGTTCGCCGTTCGCGAACCGAAAATTTCAGGTTCGCGACAACACTACAGACGAACATGAAAAGCACCCAAGCGGCTTACACTCCTGGCAATCAGTCTCTAACAGCATATAATAAATCCCCCCAGATTGAGACAGAGCTTCGTGTTGAGGGTCAAGCAGTGGTCTGGTTTAATGTGGGCTACCTGCCCGGTATTTATGCAGGTCTCCCACCTGGTGGACACTCCCCTTGGGGACCAGATGGAAGACTGTAACACAGACAGACATGTATCACATTCAGACACACAGAAGTAAAACATCCCCACAATGCATCCTAATTTCCCTCCCTCTATCCTGGAGATAATTGGGAAGTAATCCAATTATCTCCCAGGACAGAGGCAAAACTCCATTATACACGTGGGGACACAAAGACAGCAAAACACTTTAAAATATGCAGAGTTACATTTTATACATACAATACAGACATGTCACATATCCCCAGAGAGCTGGAATCTGAGCGCACATAACTACCGAATAGCGCTCAGATCCTATACACACAGTTCAATTGCCATGGAGCCAAAGTCTTTAACTACACGAATAGGCTCCATATCATAGCTATCTGGGTTAAACAGTCGCATAGAAAAAGTCCCAATCACTCCAGTGTTTGGCTAAACTGCCACGAATATAAGCAAGGAGGCTGACGTCTCAGCAGTGTTCGCGCAAATAAGTGTCCGTTTCCAGTTCCATAGTTTGGGCGCTGAACACTGCTGGCCATTCGGGACTTTAAAATGTCCGCCGCCACGTGTTCGGCAAACGAACAAAGGCCACCCAGCATTTGTCAATTAGGCTGCTTCTGGCAGGTAAATTGCCAACACACTCCAGCTCCCAGGTGGTCCAGTCATTTGTGCGTTAGTTCGGTAGATTGAATCTACCGACCGCCGGGCAGAAAGGCACAAACAAGCCTTTTCTGCAGGGGAAAAGAAGGCTTTTTAACATGGGGCCATAGTCCAGAGGCAACTATCCTAAAGCACAAATCAGCAAGACAATGTAACTCAAACCTTTAATATGTTTCTGAAAACAGCAGAAAGGACATATTCTCATTCAGCCAACTTGGAAATAATGGGTTAAGTGTTTTAATCCAAAAAGTCTCTCTCTGTAAGAGCATCCATGCTCTATTGACACCTCATTTCAGTGGAGGTGCCATGTTAATTACTACAAACTAAGAAGTTGTCATTGAATCTCACATCTGAATAAAATGTTTTGCTACTGTTTTACTGTTGTTCCATCTCTGTAAACTGTATTTACATAGAGAACCCACTCGGCCAATTTTTATCACAACAGTGTTGTGTGCAGTTTAATATCCCTAATACTCCTCCCACTAGACTTAGGAAGGAAACACAGGAGGACTATGTAATTATTCCAATTGATCCAGCACTGATCTGTCTGTCCTTTCTCCTAATCTTTTTGGCTGCAAAATCAGAAGCAGTAGTGTAAGCCATTTTATAAACCAATTGTAACGCTGCAGAGCTTAGTACTTGTTTTAGATAATCGTCAGCCAATTCTTTAGATTGTTCTCCAACACAATCTTTAACTATATTCCTAACTTTCTCCATCTCTTTTATCAATTAATATATTTCATACCCCCAGTTTAGGAAGCAATTAAACATCTCTTGCAACTAATTTTCAGCCTTACATAAATTATTGTGAAGAATACAAAGAAATACAAAGAAATATTATATATATATATATATATATATATATATATATATATAAATTATTGTGAAGAATACAAAGAAATATTATATATATATATATATATATATATATATATATATATATATATCTATTTATTTTCAGCCTTACATAAATTATTGTGAAGAATACAAAGAAATATTATATATATATATATATATATATATATATATATATATATAATATTTCTTTGTATTCTTCACAATAATTTATGTAAGCAGCCTTACATAAATTATTGTGAAGAATACAAAGAAATATTATATATATATATATATATATATATATATATATATATATATATATAATATTTCTTTGTATTCTTCACAATAATTTATGTAAGGCTGAAAATATATATATATATATAATATTTCTTTGTATTCTTCACAATAATTTATGTAAGGCTGAAAATATATATATATATATATATATATATATATATATACACACTGTGAGGGAAAAGGGTATTTGATCTCTTGGCTGATTTTGAACATTTGCTCACTGACAAAGAAATGATCAGTCTATAATTTTAATGGTAGGTGTACTTTAACAGTAAAAGACAGAATAACAAAAAAATAAAAAATAAACGCAGAAAAACACGTTAAAATAATTATAAATTGATTTGCATGTCAATGAGTGAAATAAGTATTTGACCCCTACATTTCTTGTAGTTGGCAACCAGGTTTGCACACATCTCAGGAGGGATTTTGTCCTACTCCTCTTTGCAGATCCTCTCCAAGTCATTAAGGTTTCAAGGCTGACATTTGGCAACTCGAGCCTTCAGCTCCCTCTACAGATTTTCTATGGGATTAAGGTCTGGAGACTGGCTAGGCCACTCCAGGACCTTAATGTGCTACTTGTTGAGCCACTCCTTTGTTGCCTTGGCTGTGTGTTTTGGGTCATTATCATGCTGCAATACTCTACCCATTACTCTACCCATTTTCAATGCCCTGGCTGAGGGAAGGAGGTTCTGCCCTGTCCATCATTCCTTTGAAGTGGTGTAGTTGTCCTATCCCCTTAGCAGAAAAAACACCACCAAAAGCATATTGTTTACATCTCCATGTTTGATGGTGGGGATGGTGTTCTTGGGGTCATAGGTAGCATTCCTCTTCCTCCAAACACGGCGAGTTAAGTTGATGCCAAAGAGCTCAATTTTGGTCTCATTTGACGACAACACTTTCACCCAGTTCTCCTCTGAAACGTTCAGATGTTCATTGGCAAACTTAAGACGGGCCTGTACATGGGCTTTCTTGAGCAGGGGGACCTTGCGGGCGCTGCAGGTTTTCAGTCCTTCACGGCGTAGTGTTTTATCAATTGTTTTCTTGGTTACTATGGTCCCCGCTGCCTTGAGATCATTAACAAGATCCACCCTTGTAGTTCTGGGCTGATTCCTCACCATTCTAATGATCATTGAAACCTACGAGGTGAGATCTTGCTTGAGCACCAGACCGAGGGAGACTGACAGCTATTTGGGTTTCTTCCATTTGTGAATAATCACACTAACTGATGTCACCGTGTAGCCTTGTAGGCTACAATCTTGTCTAAATTTTCTTGTCTAAAATCTTGTAGGGGATTAAATACTTATTTCACTCATTGACATGCAAATCAATTTATAGCTTTTTTGACATGCGTTTTACTGGCTTTTCTTTGATTGTTGTTATTATGTCTCTCACTGTTAAAATGCACCTACCATTAAAATTATAGATTGATTATTTCTTTGTCAGTGGATAAATATTCAAAATCAGCAGGGGATCAAATACTTTTTTCCCTTACTGTATATAAACTTGATAGAGAGCACTCAAAAGTCTTGTAAGGTGATAACTACTGCTTTATTATAAAAATCAGCAAATCAACTTTCAGTCTTCTCAAGTAGACTTTTTTCAAGAAAAAAGTCCCATTGAGGGGACTGAAACATTGATTCTGCTGCCATCTCGTCCCCAGGTAAATTACACACATGTATCCAGCCATTCACCTCACCTAAAAGAAAAAGTGATTCATCAGACCAGGCAAACGTCTTCCATTGCTCCGTGGGCCAGTGTTGATGCTCACGTCCCTATTAAAGGTGCTTTCAGTGGTGGACAGGGGTCATCATTGGTACCCTGACCCGTCTGTGGCTAAGCAGCCCCCTACACAGCAAACTGTGATGCACTATGTGTTCTGACATATTTCTATTATGACCAGCATTAAGTTTTACAGCAATTGAAACTACAGCAGCTCTTCTGTGTAATCAGACCAGACAGGCTAGCCTTCGCTCCCTATGTGCATCAGTGAGCCTTGGGCACCCATGACTGTGACCTCCAGTTATTTGAATGTGCATAGGAATTTGGAATAGTGTAAAAGTACCTTTTTTCTTATGTTTTTGTTGTATGTATTGGGGCTGATGTGTACCATAGTTATTGGTGCTGTCCAGGAGTAGTGTGAGTTTGAATACAGGGCTTAATTTTGTATGTTTGTATTTGCTTTTGTATTACACAGCCATGTTACACTGCTGCCACCCACACCATGTGGGTTTAGTGTGCAGCTGTTTAGCAATATACCCCTCTATGTTTTATTGCAGATATTACATTGTAGCTGATGACAGCAAGGTGAATTATTAGTGATGTACTCACCTAAGAAGTTTTGCCATGATGTGGCAAGTGAGCTTACACTTAAATGACTATTGGAGTGATACAAACTAAATTCCAATTATTTAAATGTGCATAGGGATTTGGGATAGTGCACAAGTAACTTTTCTTCTTTGGTTTTTATTATTTGTCTTTCTATGCACCACTTTTGGTGGGTACTAAGGACTGCATACTGGGAACATCCCATGAGAATTGCCGATTTGGGGAGACTCTGACACAGTCTTCACAGCCATCACTATTTGGCCCTTGTTAAAGTCACTCAGATCTTTTCCCTTGCCCATTTTTCTTGCTTCCAACATTTGAACTGACAGTTCACTTGCTGCCTAATATATTGTTTCAATTGCTACTGGCATAGCTACCTAGGTAAATACTCCTATACAGGCCCAGCAATGGTAAAACAAGCAGCATCACTGCTGGCCTGCCTCCCTAGATAGCTGCAATCGACGTGTCTTGGAGAGTTCTGCTTGGAATTATCTTTTATTTTTCTATCTCCCAATTAGACAGGGAATACAACCCACATGATTGGGCAGACCCCTTGTTCACCACGGCAAACTAGCCTCCATTCCATCCCTTTTTTTTCTGGTACCAGGAACGGCACTCCAAATTGTGACTAAAAACAAGTATGCTCAGGTGTTGTGCAAGTGGTTTGTACTGAGATTCTGGCAAATTCTGCTGCAGAAATCTGAATTTCAGTCAAAAGCCTGAAAAGCCTGCATTTGGACGAATTGCAGTTCTTACCAAAATGACTTCAAGTCTAATACATATATTGATCATGTGAAAGACCTGTCTACCTGTTGTCTTAGGGGGAAGAAGCCATGCATTTGAAAGAGACTTGAAATGTAAAAGAACAAGGGAATCTTCAGCCTGGTAAGCCTTTGTTATACACAGAACCAAGCACCAGGGTAGAACAGACTGAGCCTTACACTGAATCTAATCAAAGCTACAAAGTCCAAAGATATAAAAGCCACTTCTTAGAAGAAAGAATACAAAAATAGATTGTCTAAAAAAGAAAAAGGCCAACATAGCAAACTAGACAAAAAGGCAGAAATAAAAACACTGTTCTGTTTTATAAGCACTCACAACTAGCCCAACTTCAGTGTGTGAATATATATATATATATATATATATATATATATATATATATATATATATTGAAAGTATGTTCTAGTTGTCAGAGCTGAAGTCCCGTATCCAATAGTAAAAAACATATTTTTCAGTCAAATTAATAAAGAAGTTGTGTTTTCTGACATATGCAACATCTGTAGAGAATCGTTGAAGAAAGAGCATTGAGCATCCTCATTTAAGGTAACTAATACCTAAAAGCTCCATAATATGGAGTTGGATAGAGTTAGAAGTAAAATAATTTGGAGCCAGAGCCAAGCATGAGGTGAAAGGTCCTACAGGACAGATGGGAGCCATTGTTCACATATAAGTAAAAAAAAATACTATAAACTTTGCAGAAGCAGCAATATAATGTTCATATATAAATATAACGGCAAGCACTGAAGGATGTGGCCAAGCATGAGAACATGTCCCCAGCATATCACAGACATCAAGTTGTAGCAACAGTGAATACATTTAAGTGAATGTAATGCCAGGACACATTAAAGACAATAGACAATATACTTAAAGACAATTTAGCACACATATCCTCTACATGACCTCTGTCTACTACAGTTGTTGAAAGCAAGTAAATTGTGAAATCAGGTAATTATATAAGCAAAATAGCCGCTGCTTATATAATTACCTGATTTCACAATTTACTTGCTTTCAACAACTGTAGTAGACAGAGGTCATGTAGAGGATATGTGTGCTAAATTTCACGTTGTTCTCATAAATAGTTTGGGGGAAATTATGTTGAAGAATTTTACAAAATCTGACATGGCCACAATACCATTTGACCATTACCTCCCACTAAAGAAATCTGAAACTAATTCACAGCGAAACCTTACACAACAATTTGTATACCGGCACTTCTGAAGAAGGTTGACTATTGCATGAAATTGATTAACAAATTATAATGGTTGCCAGACCATGTGATCTATGACATTTTTGTTGGAATTGACATAGTGACCATGAGCCACTACTTCTGTATTAAATATCACACGTTTTTGATAAGCAGTTTGGTTTCAGTGTTGCAATGTACACTTTACCCCATTTTATTCATACAGTTGTAATCAAAAGCATTCAAATTCCATTCAGAGCTGGAACACTTGAAATACCTGAACTGGCTAGGGGTTTTGTGTCACATTTGACTGCATGTTAGAAATATGGCACTTAACTCAAAAGAATAGTTCACAAAGTTAAGAGAATAACTCATCACCCTTCACAAACAAGGAACAAGATACAAAAAGATTGCAAAGGCACTGAATGTTTGCAAGTTCAAAGTTGAAGGAACAGTGGTTACACTACCAGGATGGAGCAGAAAAAGGGAAGCTATCAATGGCTGCAACCAGATTTCTGAGAAGGAAAGTTGTAAGAAAAAAATAAAACCTTGAATCACTGCTAAAGACCTGCAGCAACACTTGGTGGTAACAGGCACTGAGATTTTAGTGAGCACTGTATGGCTCCAATATGCTCAAAACCATATAAATAAGCCACAGAAGTTTTGGGATTCTGTTCTGTGAAGCTTTTTGGTCCAATGGATCAGTAGTATGTCTGGAGGAAGAAGAATAAAGCATATGCTGAAAAGAACACTATACCTACAGTTAAGCATGGTGGTGGCTCGGTGATGCTCTGGGGCTACTTTTCATTTGCTTGCACGAGCAACCTGCAGGATGTGGAAGGCAACATGGATTCACTGTGATTGGATGACTCAAGACAAGGTGCTACAACAGTTCCGGGGCCCAACGGTATACACCCACGAGTTTCTAAGTAGCTAAGTGTGGAAATAAGTTAACCTCTGTATTTAATCTTTCGAGATTCTTTTTTTCCAGGAATTGTACTAGAGGATTGGAGGAAGGCAGATGTCGTTCCCATATTTAAAAAGGGTTATAAATCCTTGCCTGGACCTCTGAGCTTAAAGGACCACTCCAGGCACCCGGACCACTTCAGCTTAATGAGGTGGTCTGGGTGCCAGGTCCTTCTAGGGTTAACCCATTTTTTCATAAACATAGCAGTTTCAGAGAAACTGCTATGTTTATGAATGGGCTAAGCCTTCCCCCTATGTCCTCTAGTGGCTGTCTCATTGACAGCCACTAGAGGCGCTTGCGTGCTTCTCACTGTGATTTTCACAGTGAGAGCACGCCAGCGTCCATAGGAAAGCATTATGAATGCTTTCCTATGTGACCGGCTGAATGCGCGCGCAGCTCTTGCCGCGCGTGCGCATTCAGCCGACGGGGAGGAGAAGAGGAGGATCGGAGGAGGAGAGCAGGAGGAGATCTCTCCGCCCAGCGCTGGAAAAAGGTAAGATTTAACCCCTTTCCCCTTTCCAGAGCCGGGCGGGAGGGGGTCCCTGAGGGTGGGGGCACCCTCAGGGCACTCTAGTGCCAGGAAAACGAGTATGCTTTCCTGGCACTAGAGTGGTCCTTTAACTTCTGTGACTGGGAAAATATTTGAAGGGTTATTGAGGGATAATATTCAGGAATTCATTGTGAAGAACTTTATTAGCTAAAGTCAGCATGGTTTTATGAAACATAGGTCATGTCAAGCTAACCTAATTGCATTCTACAAAGCAGTAAGTAGAAGTACGGATCAGGTTGTTGCAGTGGATATGATCTACAGTTTTGATATTTTGATACGGTTCCTCACAATAGGTTAGTGTTCAAACTAAAAGAAATTGGTCTAAATGAATATTAAATATTAATTGTTCTTGTGCAGAACATGGGCTTAAGGATAGACAAGTTGTCATTTTCAAGCTGGACAAAAGTGGTAAGTGGTGTCCTTCAGGGTTCTGTTTTGGGACGGCTTCCATTTAACATATTTATAAATGTTCTTAAAATAGGCATTGAAAGCCATGTTTTAGTGTTTGCAGATGAAACAAAACTCTGTAAAGTAATGCATGTGAACAGGATATTGCTTTGCTGCAGAGGGATTTAGATAGATTGGGAAACTGGGCACTCAAATGGCAGAGGAAAGTTAATGTAGAAAAATGCAAAGCATATATGCACTTCGGGGTAAAGAACGCACAAGCAATTTACACCCTAAATGGTAGTGAATTAGGAATAACAATACAGGAGAAGGATTTGGGAATTGTTATAGACAACAAATTAGGCAGCCATTTGCAATGTCGTTCGGCAGTTGCAAAGGCTAATAAGGTATTGTCATGTATAAATAGGGCATACATTCTCGGGATGAAAATATAACTTTGCCTCTTTATAAATTGCTGGTTAGGCCGCAACTTTAATATGCTGTGCAATTTTGGGCACATGCTCTAAAGAAGGATATTATGGCACTAGAAAAAGTGCATTGACGAGCTACACAATTGATAAAAGGAATGGAGCATTTTAGTTATGAAGAAAGGTTCAAAAATTTTAATCTTTTTAGTTTGGAAAAACAGTGCCTCCGAGGGAATATGATAATATTATACAAATATATTCGTGTCCAGTGTAAACTATTGTCTGCAAATCTATTCACAAACAGGACACGAAGTCAGCCATTTAGGCTCGAAGAAAGGAGGTCTACTCTAAGGCAAAGGAAATAGGTTTTTACAGTAAGAACAATAGGGATGTGGAATTCCCTGCATGAAGAAGTGGTTTTATCAGAGTCCATACAGATGTTTAAACCGCAATTGGATAAATTCTTTCAAAAACATAATTGTGCCGAAAGCAACTTTGCCACTGGTTTTTAGAGGGGCCTGTTTGCCAGCCTCGTACCCTGGGACTATGGACCCTGTGATAACCCATGTTCAAAAGTACTGTTTCTGCCCCTTGGACTTTTAACTGGAACAGATTCAAACATGTGGCGGCGGCCATCTTAAATTGTCCAGCAGTGTTTTGTCGTCGAGTGTATGGAACTGTTTTAGGCATGGGACCATGTGTACGGTGGGGTCAAAATAAGACTTCCAGGAAATTCCTGAACCCCTGAACCGATCTGGGAGATTTTTGGATATGTTGTTCACCATGATCGGGGCTATCAGGGATGTGAGGATATGAGGATATGTTGTATTTTGGGGTCCTTTTTGGGGTTTGCAAAAATGTATGTTTTTTCTGCTTAGAGTTAATTGAGTTAGTCCACTGTCTTTATTAATTATATCATAGGCAGAGGGGAGGGCTTGCTGACTGTATGTGGGAGTGTTACAGTAATACTTATTGTTCCCATTGGTTTATGTTCCTTGTGTTCCATCAGGTCCAGAGGGTGTGCCCCTGGCCTGAAACTCTGTATAAAAGAAATGCAAGTTGCTCAATAAATCAGACCTTCTTTCCCTCAACTCGCAGCCTTGTCTCGTGTTGTAGGGAACAGCTATAACTGCTATATCACTGCTAGCTCTTATAAGAGCTCTCTTCAGCTATACAGCTATACTCTCCTGGAGGAGAGGTCCTTTCCACACGGTCCTGGATCCAGAGGTTGGACCAGGGTGGGAAGGAGATGACGAGACCCCAACCAAGCTTCGGCAGTTCGTTGAGTCTGCAGCGCTTATGGTGTCGGGTGCAGTGCTGATGGTCCTTGAGAAGCAATAGGAGCATCCAGCGGCAGAGGTACCCAGCCAGGGTACAGGGAGCTCCATCACAATAATATACTGGAATATAAATTCTAATTAGTGGGTTAATAGTTTCTTGATCCAAGGAGATATCGGTCTGCCATTTTGAAGGTCAAGAAATAATTTTCTCACAGTGTGTTGCAAAATTGGAAGTGCTTCAGGCTGAAATTAATGGACACATGTCTCTTTTTGGTTATGTTACTATGTAATAGGAAATCCTAGGAGAAAACACCATGATGTCTGTGAGGAACCTGAAGCTTGGGCATCATCAGACCTTCCAACAAGACACTGATCCCAGGCATACCTCACATTCCACCAAGGCTTGGTTGCAGAAGAGGTCACCTGAGTTGAATCCCATAGAAAATCTTTGGTGGGATTTGAAGAAGGTGGTTGCAGCACGCAAACCCAAGAATATTACTGAACTGGAGGTCATTGCTCATGAACAATGGGCTAAGGTTCCTCAGGAACACTGCCAGATGCTAGTGTCTGGGCATGCATCTTATTTGCAGCAGGTCATAACAGCAAAAAGGTGCTCTACTAAGTACTTAAGATGAATGTTTGTTGAATTTGGGGAAACCACTTGAAAAATGTATTGTGTTAAGCTATTCCAATTGCATTTGTTTGATTTGTTCATTGCAAACAGCTGAAAGTATGCAAATTTTGACAATAAACTTGATTTTCAATATTGGTTGATTAATATTTATTACAACTGTAACAGCATACCTCAAAGTCTGGAGTCATAATTAGTTTTAAAATGACACCATTTAAAAGTTACCAGATTCTTAATTATGAAAAACAGAAAAATGGTGGAAATATTAATTATCATGCCTTTACAATATTATAATGAAAAAAACAACCACAGTATTGCATGTCTCTAAGGCACTGATCAAATGTTTATACGCAATTAAAACCATTTGTGCAGGCCTACTCTGATAGCAGAAGCACCTTAGTCAAAATTCCTGTAGAACTCGGAGCTGCATTTATATAAACTTGAACGTACACAGTATATTGTGGGATAGAAAAATAGGCTTACTGAAAATATGTGGGACTTGCAGAAAATATGTGAGACTATAACATAATAGAATTCTACAAGATAAGGAATGTTCCATCCCTCAGTCACTAAAAGGAATACATTAGGGACACCTCAATAAGTGTGTCTTCAAGGAGAATGCATAGCAAACTCACTTCTAACATACTAATATGCATAAATATAATGCTCCTGCTAAATCAGACTCCTGTCCAGTGGCTGATATCCAGAATTTGACCTACAATAGAAAAATGACCTTCAAATTGCTGGCATATAAATTTTGGTCTCGTCCTGTATAAATTTTAGCAGCAAAGAAGATACTTTTTTTTTAGCTGCGATAGAAAAAAAACTATAATAACTGATGTGGATAAGTAGGAAATACAACACAAAGAGTTATTTTCCTTCCAAAGACATTTACAATTAATTATATATATTATTTTAATATTTAGTTAGCCATAATAAAATGTGTTTTCTGCATTGTTGCTTCTTTCCATTAAGTTTTGTTATTATGGTTAAGGAACATAGAAGTTAGTAATCATTTTACATTTGTTATTCAATTATAAAAATTCCAGTGCCCTACTAAATCAGTAACAAAATGAAGATGAATAATGGTTTAACCTGCATCTAATACAATTTACTATTTATTTTAGCTTCTATATGGTTCAGTGGATATACAATGATTGTCCTATGTGATACTGTAGTTTTTACTCTGTATTAGAAAATAGTGGGCACAAATGTAAAACCTAATAAGTGTGCATCCATAATGAATGTTCGTGCTAGACTTAATATGATGAATTAAACACTGCACTATAGAACATTGCTTTTTCATTATATTAAACATTTTCAAAGCTTCCAGGCAATAAATATTGTACTTTACAGTCAATTGTCCAAGGACCACTGAAAGTATTGACCTTAGGGGAATAAAGCACATCCGCATAATACTCAGAATGACAAGATATGTTTGAAAATTTGAAGACTCATTTTAAAATCGACTTGTCCGATGTGCCATCAATATAAATAATATATGACATGAAAATGTATAAATACACCGAGTACAATTTTTTTACAGTATAACTATATACCACGCAATCTTAAGTATGTTTCCTTGTTTGTGCCAGATTATATTTTTAATATATAAAAAATAAATTTGCTCAAGATGATATTCTTGAGTCATCATCAAAACCCTACAGTGACTTTTAACTACTTGCTAATATTTAGGAGTTAAAGAGTATGAGGATTCATATTTTCTATTGACATACATTTTTTTTTGTGATTTGCTACATTTGCAATGGAAAATTGTTGCAAAATGTTGGTGAGAACATTTCCATGCAGTCAAATGCTATGTCATTTTGTTTATGAAAAATATCTGCAAAAGCACATAAAATAAAATATATAATAAAAAATGTGAAAAGAATCTCAAAATCCTGAAAATATAGGGGAAAAAAATTAGGCATATTTTTAGAGCACCGAGGATAGTCAGAACAGGAACTGTCACATTTGGCTTTTCAATCAGATAGGTAACTAATAGTTATCTATGGGTTGTGCTATTTTTTAAAAAGATAGAGAAAGGGGTAAGATAAAGAATGAGGGACTGTCCCTTTCAAAGAAGAGAGAGTTCTGCTTGAAGGCCAAGAAAGTATAAAATTATATTTTTTCTGCTGTGAGATGTTATCCTACATTCCACAATGGTGTAGAAGCTGGAATACATTACAAAAAGTTACACTTACAATTATATAAATCTGAATAGTGGCAGCTGTTCTAGATAATATTATATTACTCATTAGAACTCTACTGGTCATTTCAATTTACCTTTTTAAACATAAATTATGCTTGGCTATGGTAACACAAAGTGCATTTATGTTCATCAGATAACGTAACAAAAATTACGTTTTCTCAAATCTGTAGTATCTAATATTGCACATATATCTATTATTCCAATACATTACGAAGCATTGGAGCATGATGAACCATTTTTAAACCCTTCAATCTTTGGTTGGAAACCACTGAGCTAGAATCCCTCCCAGCCTAAAAATAAATAAATAAAAAATATAGCAAATATAAGAAATACAAGCCAAAATCCAACAAATTGCATTTCTTCTAGTTTTTCAAATAATATAAAGTGACATTGCACAAAGTAATCATTAAGTACAGTAATTAGTGGATGATTGGCAACAAAAGAATACAACAAGCTATAACAACAAAAAAATGTTTATCAGTCCAGTTTAATATTAATAAAGGCCATAATAATCTATTGTTTGGCATTGTCAGAATTTACTGTTCACTTCAAATGTTCACTTCAGTAGAAGAATGCTGCATTGATAGTCACACACAATATATGTACACAAGAAAACGATATACCGAAAAACTAAACATGCTTTCACATGGATCATTCACAAATGTATTTACATTGCTTTAAAGGCAATGTACTAGAAGTTCGGTAATGAAGTAGGAGAATTAGGCAGCAAACCTTGAACATGGGAAAAACATGCTATACCCACTCACATAATAGCAGGAAAATACAAGTGAATGGTTGCGTCACAGGGACACCACAGACCCCTAAAGAATGTCAGCATTTTGAAAAGCTTTATATGTGAAAAGTGTATCTTATTTTTTTTTTTGCACAAAGTGCAGATTTCAACGGAAATTGAACATTTTATAAATTAGCCTTGCTACACTCTCCAGGCTTTCTAGCACATACAGGGTGCTGTAGAGTGGCACAGGGGGCAGTAGAGGAGGACAGGGTCAGTATGGTGGGGGCAGGGGCTATAGAGGTGCTGTAGAGGGGCACATGGGGCAGTATGGTGGGGCAGTATGGTGGGGCAGGGGCTATAGAGGGACGTAGAGGGGACATGGGCAGTATGGTGGGGGCATGGTCTATAGAGGGAAATAGAAGTGCTGGAGAGGGGCACATGGGGCAGTAGAGTGGGGACAGGGGCTATATAGGGGCTGTTAAGGGGCAGGGGCTATAGAGGGGCTGTTTGGTGGGGAAGGGGCTGTAGAGGGGGCAGGGGTAGTATGGTGGGGTAGGGGCTATAGAGGGGGCAGGGGCAGTATAGTGGGGCAGGAGCATAGAGGTGCTGTAGAGGGGGTAGGGGCAGTATGGTGGGGCAGGGGCTATAGAGGGACATAGAGGGGCGGGGGCTATAGAAGGGGGCAGTATGGTGGGGGCAGGGGCTATAGAGGGAAATAGAAGTGCTGTAGAGGGGCACATGGGGCAGTAGAGGGGGCAGGGGCACTATGGTGGGGCAGTTTGGAGGGGCAGGGGCTATAGAGGTGGCAGGGGTAGTATGGTGGGGGCAGGGGCAGTATGGTGGGGGCAGGGGGAGTATGGTGGGGGCAGGGGAAGTATGGTGGGGGCAGGGGAAGTATGGTGGGGCAGGGGGAGTATGGTGGGGGCAGGGGGAGTATGGTGGGGGCAGGGGGAGTATGGTGGGGGCAGGGGGAGTATGGTGGGGGCAGGGGGAGTATGGTGGGGGCAGGGAGTATGGTGGGGGCAGGGAGAGTATGGTGGGGGCAGGGAGAGTATGGTGGGGGCAGGGGGAGTATGGTGGGGGCAGGGGGAGTATGGTGGGGGCAGGGGGAGTATGGTGGGGGCAGGGGAAGTATGGTGGGGGCAGGGGAAGTATGGTGGGGGCAGGGGAAGTATGGTGGGGGCAGGGGGAGTATGGTGGGGGCAGGGAGAGTATGGTGGGGGCAGGGGGAGTATGGTGGGGGCAGGGGGAGTATGGTGGGGGCAGGGGGAGTATGGTGGGGGCAGGGGGAGTATGGTGGGGGCAGGGGCTGTAGAAAGGGGCTGAAAAAAAAAAAACGTTTTGATTTAAAAAGAAAAAAAAAGCTAAAAGTTATTCCCCCACCCCCTTCCCCTCCCAGAGACTTACCTTGGGCCGGGGAGGGAGAGCCTTACCCCTGCTGGTCGGCTGGGACGGCTACACTGGAGGCTGGAGCTGCAGTCAGGACCGCTGGGGAGTCTGGGAGCAGTAGAAGTCCCGCCCTCTTCTGACATCATCAGAGGAGGACGGCTGACTTCACTGCCAGGCTCTTGCTGTGTGCTGGCTGCAGGGAGAGAGGTGAGATTACAAATCCGAGTCTCCAGCCAGAGGCAGGGGATTCGGATTTTTGCGCCCCCCTCCTCTGGCGCCCTAAGGCGGCCGCCTGTGCCGCCTTATGGACGCGCCGGCCCTGAGCACATAACAGGTCCTGTTGCTTCCTGGTTTGTTTAGCTCACTGTTAGCTAAACTTAAGAAGCAAGAAATTGCACAGAGCACCTGCTTTGCAAAGACTTGTCATGAGCTGCATTGGAATGTTTGTGATTGGAGAGCCACACAAACTCTGGGCTGGGGAATAAGGGGGGGAGGGGGATTGCAAAGGCATCAGACAATTTAACTTTTTTTTGTTTTCAAGCTGTTTTTAGATATACCCCCAATGAAATAAATGCATAACTAATTGCATGCATGCTTTCATTTGGTTTATATCTATTAAACAGTGATGTTTATTGATTTTGTATTGTCCGTTTAAGCAAAATATAAAGTTATATACAGAATTAATTATGATGGATGACAGTCTCCAAAGTATCCACTTATAGTACAATTTTGTACTATCCACCTCAGGGCACCCCCGAACCAGCATTAGGCAAGGCAGAGAAGGCACCTGCTTACCTTGATGGCAGGTGCCTACTCTGCCATCAAATGCCGGTGCCCGGAAGAGAGGGGATGGAGTGGGAAGGCGGCGAGGGAGGCTGTTCTTGTAGCCTCTCACTTCTCCCTCGCGCGCCCTCTGTAATGCCGGGAGCCGGTATATGACATAATTCCAGACCCGGCACACTAAATGGCGTGCTGGAGGAGTGAGGAGCTGCCCCACACTGGTCCCCAGGGAGGTGAGTGTTTGACTGTGTGTGTGTGTGTGTTTGTCAGTCAGTGAGTGTCTGTGTGTGTATGTCAGTGTGTGTCAGTGAGTGTGTGTTTGTGTGTCTGTCAGTAAGTGAGTGTATGTCTGTCTGTCAGTAAGTGTCTGTGTGTGTGTCTGTCAGTGAGTGAGTGTATGTATGTCAGTGAGTGTCTGTGTGTGTTTGTATGTGTGTGTGTGTGTCTGTCAATGAGTGAGTGCATGTATATCAGTGCGTGTATGTCTGTGTGTCTGTCAGTGAGTGAGTGTATGTATGTCAGTGAGTGTCTGTGTGTGTTTGTGTGTGTCTGTCTGTGTCACGGTATTGTATAGGAATCTCAGGATTTTGAGGTGTACTAGTGGGTAATTCAATAGTGCCCACTCTTTTGGTGACATGCAATATACACCTTTCATTACACTCCTTACCCCATTCTAATATTTCCCCATTAGCCCTGTCAATGTGAGGGTTATGCTTGCTAAGCCATGTAAATCCTAATATGATAGACAAGAAGGAGATGCAATCACCTGAAATATAAGCTCTTCCTCATGTAAGGCACCAATGGAAATATTTATGGGTAAGGTTTCATGCGTTATTAATGGTTGTGAGAGTGGTCTCCCATCAATAGCTTCAACGACTAGGGGTGATAGTCTCTCCTTGATTGGTATAGTATTATCCTTGACAAATTGGACATCAATGACATTTCCAGCAGCCCCTGAGTCCATCATGGCTTTGCATGAAAAGTGCTTTTTTGTCAAGAATAATCGAAATATCAATGAGAAGTCTATATTTATTATTTTTAGAGGACGTGTCCATTAAACCTAAGACCTGTCTCCTTAAGGCACTTAGGTGCGGTAGTTTCTTCGGACAAATGGGACAATTGTCTCTCATGTCCATTACTACCGCAGTATAAACATAAACCTTCATTTCTCCTATATTGTTTCTTGGCCTCTGACAGTCTAATGACCCCCAACTGCATGGGTTCAGGTTCGGACTGTATAGGAATAGTGATGTACCGAACCGGCGAATAGTTCCCAGCGAACATAGCGTGTTCGCGTTCGCCGCCACGGGCGAACACATGGGCGGTTCGATCCGCCCCCTATTCGTCATCATTGAGCAAACTTTGACCCTGTGCCTCACGGTCAGCAGACACATTCCAGCAAATCAGCAGCAGACCCTCCCTTCCACACCCTCCCACCTCCCTCCCAGCATCCATTTTAGATTCATTCTGAAGCTGCATGCTTAGTGAGAGGAGGGAAAGTGTAGCTGCTGCTGATTAGATAGGGAAATTGATAGTTAGGCTAGGGTATTCAGTGTCCACTACAATCCTGAAGGACTCATCTGATCTCTGCTGTAAGAACATCACCCCAAAAAGCCCTTTTTAGGGCTAGAACATCAGTCTACTTTTTTTTTTTTTGTGTAATGTAATTGCAGTTGCCTGCCTGACAGCTTCTGTGTCAGGCTCACAGTGCATACTGTGCCCATTTGCCCAGTGCCACCACTCACTCACTGCTGGTGTCACAATAGCTTAAGCTTGCATTTAAAACCAAAACATTTTTTTCACTGTAATAGATTGAAGAAGAGCAGTTAGTTGTCTGCCAGCTTCTGTGTCAGGCTCAGTGGATACTGTGCCCATTTGCCCAGTGCCACCACTCATATCTGGTGTCTCTGTAGCGTGCTTTTACAAAGAAAAAACGTTTTCCAGTGTAAGCTAATAGCAGTCAGTGTCCTTAAAGCGGGTGTGTCAGGCCTTCCTTCAGCGTGTGCCCTGCAGAACCCGGCCAGCGTACTTTGACAGTTGCCACTCATATCTGGTGTCTCTGTAGCGTGCTTTTACAAAGAAAAACAGTTTTCCAGTGTAAGCTAATAGCAGTCAGTGTCCTTAAAGCGGGTGTGTCAGGCCTTCCTTCAGCGTGTGCCCTGCAGAACCCTGCCAGCGTACTTTGACAGTTGCCACTCATATCTGGTGTCTCTGTAGCATGCTTTTACAAAGAAAAAAAGTTTTCCAGTGTAAGCTAATAGCAGTCAGTGTCCTTAAAGCGGGTGTTTCAGGCCTTCAGCGTGTGCCCTGCAGAACCCTGCCAGTAGACTTTGACAGTTGCAACTCATATCTGGTGTCTCTGTAGCGTGCTTTTACAAAGAAAAAACGTTTTCCAGTGTAAGCTAATAGCAGTCAGTGTCCTTAAAGCGGGTGTGTCAGGCCTTCCTTCAGCGTGTGCCCTGCAGAACCCGGCCAGCGTACTTTGACAGTTGCCACTCATATCTGGTGTCTCTGTAGCGTGCTTTTACAAAGAAAAAAAGTTTTCCAGTGTAAGCTAATAGCAGTCAGTGTCCTTAAAGAGGGTGTTTCAGGCCTTCAGCGTGTGCTCTGCAGACCTCTGCCAGTGCACATTGCCACTCATATCTGGTGTCACAATAGCGTGCATTTAAAAACATAATTTTTTTTTCACTGTTATAGATTGAATAGCAGTTAGTTGTCTTCAAGCGGGTGTATCAGGCCTACAGCGTGTACTCTGCAGACCTCTGCCATTGCACATTGCCATTGCACATTGCCATATCTGGTCTCACAGTAGCTTGCACGCATAGTACCACTAATCCCCCAAAAAATGACAGGCAGAGGCAGGCCACCCCGCAGGGGCCATCGTGGTCGTTGTGCTGTGATTCCCTTTGGCCCTAGAATAATGCCCAGTTTTCAGAGGCCACGTACCCTGAACTTGAAAAGTTCTGAGGACATAGTTGACTGGCTAACACAGGACACCCAATCTTCTACAGCCTCTGCTCGGAACCTTGACGCACTATCCTCCTCCAGCTTAGCTTCAGGCACCTCTCAAGATACCACTCACCCGCCTGCTGCCACCACCAAAACTAGCACCACAGCCGCTTTACTTGGTATGTCAGAGGAGTTATTCACACACCCGTTTGAAGAAATGAGTGATGCGCAACCATTATTGCCAGAGGATGTAGATAACAGGGATATGTCTCAGGCAGGCAGCATTACACACATGGATGTACAGTGTGATGATGATGATGTTGTACCCGCTGCTGCTTCCTTTGCTGAGTTGTCAGATACAAGTGAAGCGGTTGATGATGACGATGCGTCCATGGATGTCACATGGGTGCCCGCTCGGCAAGAAGAAGAACAAGGCGAAAGTTCAGATGGGGAGACAGAGAGGAGGAGGAGAGTTGGAAGCAGGGGGAGGTCGTCGCAAGGAGCTAGTGGCACAGTCAGACAGCATGCATCGGCACCCGGGGTCAGCCCGACAGCACACCAATCAACGCATGCTGTGTCCACCACCAGAATGCCGTCATTGCAGAGCTCAGCAGTGTGGGATTTTTTTGTGTGTCTGCCTCTGACAACAGCGATGCCATTTGCAACCTGTGCCAAAAGAAACTGAGTCGTGGGAAGTCCAACACCCACCTATGTACAACTGCTTTGCGTAGGCCCATGATCTCACATTACAAACGCCTATGGGATGAACACATGAGTACGAGCAGCACGCCTACTCTAAGCCGCCATCCTCCTCCTGGTCCAGCATCTTCAGCCACGTCAACCACTGCTGTCCTCCTTGCCCCCTCTCAACCATCCGCCACTCCGTCTCCCGCCTTGAGCAGTTCCCGCTCATCTGCCCACAGTCCTGTGTCTGTCAAGGCTATGTTTGAGCTTAAGAAGCCAATGTCACAAAGTCACCCCCTTGCCCAGCGTCTGACAGCTGGCTTGTCCGAACTATTACCCCGCCAGCTTTTACCATACAAGCTGGTGGAGTCTGAGGCGTTCAAAAAATTTGTAGCTATTGGGACAGCACAGTGGAAGGTACCCGGCTGAAATTTATTTTCACAAAAAGCAATCCCCAACCTGTACACGATTGTGCAAAAGGAAGTAATGGCATGTCTGGCACACAGTGTTGGGGCAAGGGTCCATCTGACCACTGATACCTGGTCTGCAAAGCAAGGTCAGGGCAGGTATATCACCTACACTGCGCATTGGGTAAACCTGCTGACTGCTGCCAAGCATGGAATGCATGGCTCTCCAGAGGAGTTGGTGACACCGCCACAACTTGCAGGCAGTCCTGCTGCCACCTCCTCTACTCCTCCTACTCCATCCTCTTCCATAACCTCCTCGGCTGAGTCCTCTTGTGCTGCTGTGTCTTGCTCCACATCAACGGCACCCCCCACATCCCGGATACGGCAGTGTCACACTGTCTTGGGTTTGACTTGCTTGAAAGCAGAGAGTCACACCGGACAAGCACTCCTGTCTGTCCTGAACGCACAGGTGGAAAAGTGGCTGACTCCGCAGCAACTGGATATCGGCAAAGTGGTTTGTGACAACGGAAAAAATTTGTTAGCGGCATTAAAGTTGGGCAAGTTGACAGATGTGCCGTGCATGGCACATGTGTGTAATCTGATCGTACAACACTTTGTGCATAAGTACACAGGCTTACAGGACGTCCTGAAGCAGGCCAGGAAGGTATGTGGCCTTTTCAGGCGTTCCTACACGGCCATGGCTCACTTTGCCGATATCCAGCGGCGAAACAACATGCCAGTGAGGCGCTTGATTTGCGACAGCCCTACACGTTGGAATTCAACACTCCTAATGTTCGACCGCCTGCTCCAACAAGAAAAAGCTGTTAATGAATATTTGTATGACCGGGGTGCTAGGACAGCCTCTGGGGAGCTGGGAATTTTTTTGCCACGTTACTGGACGCTCATGCGCAATACCTGTAGGCTCATGCGTCCTTTTGAGGAGGTGACAAACCTAGTCAGTCGCACCGAAGGCACCATCAGCGACATCATACCATTTGTTTTCTTCCTGGAGCGTGCCCTGCGAAGAGTGCTGGATCAGGCCGTAGATGAGCGTGAAGAGGAAGAGGAAGAGTTGTGGTCACCATCACCACCAGAAACAGCCTTATCAGCATCGCTTGCTGGACCTGCCGCAACGCTGGAAGAGGATTGTGAGGAAGAGGAGTCAGAGGAGGAATGTGGCTTTGAGGAGGAGGAGGAAGACCAACCACAACAGCCATTCCAGGGTGCTCGTTGTCACCTATCTGGTACCCGTGGGGTTGTATGTGGCTGGGGGGAAGAACTTACCTTCATTGACATCAGTGAGGAGGAGGAACGGGAAATTAGTAGCTCGGCATCCAACCTTGTGCAAATGGGGTCTTTCATGCTGTCGTGCCTGTTGAGGGACCCTCGTATAAAAAGGCTGAAGGAGAACGACCTGTACTGGGTGTCCACGCTACTAGACCCCTGGTATAAGCAGAAAGTGGTGGAAATGTTACCGAATTACAACAAGTCGCAGCATTTGCAAAATAAATTAAAAAGTATGCTTTACATAGCGTATAAGGGTGATGTCACAGCACAACGGAAATCTAACAGGGGGAGAGGTGGAAGTCATCCTCCTCCTCCCACGACCACGCCGGCAAGGACAGGACGCTTTAAAGACGTGTTGTTGATGGAGGACATGCAGACCTTTTTAAGTCCTACGCATCGCCACAGCCCTTCGGGATCCACCCTCAGAGAACGACTCGACCGACAGGTAGCAGACTACCTCGCCTTAACTGCAGATATCGACACTCTGAGGAGCGATGAACCCCTTGACTACTGGGTGTGCAGGCTTGACCTGTGTTCTGAGCTATCCCAATTTGCGATAGAACTTCTGGCCTGCCCCGCTTCAAGTGTCCTGTCAGAAAGGACCTTCAGTGCAGCAGGAGTTTTTGTCACTGAGAAGAGAAGTCGCCTACGTCAAAAAAGTCTAGATTACCTCACCTTTAGTAAGATGAATGAGGGATGGATCCCGAAGGGACTGACACTGGGCGATACATTCGCTTAAAAAAGGCCCGATGAGATGAGCTGCCTTGGGCTTAAAATGGTCCACACGCTGCTGTATTTTAGCTCTGAATGCCGGTTGACTTGCGTGACTTATCCGCCACCAACTAGGGTTCAAGCTGCCATGTTTTAGGGCACTTTCTGCCTGTGAAACAAACATAAATTTTTCTGGCCGCTGCTACAGCAGCGGCTGCAACAATACCAAATTTTTCAGGCATGTGTACATGCCTAATTTTTAGGCCCTCTGGTGCTGCACTGTGGCTTCAAAAACCAAACCAAAAAAAAGGCACATAGTGACCCTATGTAGGGGGAACAGTCCCTATTCTGCTCTGTGTCAGTGTGTATCAGGGATTTGACTATCTTTATTCAGATTCCAAAATTACAATTCCAGGAAAAATGTAACAAACATTTACAAGAACATGTTATGCACATCATAGAAACAACGTGGCCCTCTTTAAAGGCACAAACTTAAGACAAAAAATACGTACACACAATGTGTAAGGGTTTGAAAGAAAATTCTGAATCCTTACATGTTTACTTTATCGTTTGTTTGATTTTTGTGAACCATATATAAACTACAAGCAGCGTGAAAACTATAAAAACTCAAGTGGCCATGCTGATCAAGTTAAAAGGTATGCTTTACACAGCGTATAAGGGTGATGTCACAGCACAATGGGAATCTAACAGGGGAAGAGGTGAAAGTCATCCTCCTTCTCCCACGACCACGCCATATCTGCCAAGTGACCCTATGTAGGGGTAACAGTCTCTATTCTGCTCTGTGTCAGTGTGTATCATGGTCTCTGAGGACGGGGAACAGTCTCTATTCTGCTCTGTGTCAGTGTGTATCAGGGGCTTTGAGCACAGGTGTCAATACATACCTGCCAAGTGACCCTATGTAGGGGGAACAGTCTCTATTCTGCTCTTTGTCAGTGTGTATCAGGGGCTTTGAGGACGGGGAACAGTCTCTATTCTGCTCTTTGTCAGTGTGTATCAGGGGCTTTGAGAACAGGTGTCAATCCATATCTGCCAAGTGACCCTATGTAGGGGGAACAGTCTCTATTCTGCTCTGTGTCAGTGTGTATCATGAGCTTTGAGCACAGGTGTTAATCCATATCTGCCAAGTGACTCTATGTAGGGGGAACAGTCTCTATTCTGCTCTGTCAGTGTGTTTCAGGGATCCTTAGGATATGTGTCAATCCATATCTGCCAAGTGACCCTATGTAGGGGGAACAGTCCCTATCCTGCTCTGTTTCAGTGTGTATCATGGTCTCTGAGGACCGGTGTCAATCCATATCTGCCAAGTGATCCTATGTAGGTGGAACAGTCCCTATTCTGCTCTGTGTCAGTGTGTATCATGGTCTCTGAGGACGGGGAACAGTCTCTATTCTGCTCTGTGTCAGTGTGTATCATGATCTCTGAGGAAAGGTGTCAATCCATACCTGCCAAGTGACCCTATGTAGGTGGAACAGTTTCTATTCTGCTCTCTGTCAGTGTGTTTCAGGGATCCTTAGGATAGGTGTCAATCCATATCTGCCAAGTGACCCTATGTAGGGGGAACAGTCCCTATCCTGCTCTGTTTCAGTGTGTATCATGGTCTCTGAGGACCGGTGTCAATCCATATCTGCCAAGTGATCCTATGTAGGTGGAACAGTCCCTATTCTGCTCTGTGTCAGTGTGTATCATGGTCTCTGAGGACGGGGAACAGTCTCTATTCTGCTCTGTGTCAGTGTGTATCATGGTCTCTGAGGATGGGGAACAGTCTCTATTCTGCTCTGTGTCAGTGTGTTTCAGGGATCCTTAGGATAGGTGTCAATCCATATCTGCCAAGTGACCCTATGTAAGGGGAACAGTCCCTATTCTGCTCTGTGTGAGGAGGAGGAACGGGAAATGAGTAGCTCGGCATCCAACCTTGTGCAAATGTGGTCTTTCATGCTGTCGTGCCTGTTGAGGGACCCTCGTATAAAAAGGCTGAAGGAGAACGACCTGTGCTAGGTGTCAATACATACCTGCCAAGTGACCCTATGTAGGGGGAACAGTCCCTATTCTGCTCTGTGTCAGTGTGTAAACTATAAAAACTCAAGTGGCCATGCTGATCAAATTAAAAGGTATGCTTTACACAGCGTATAAGGGTGATGTCACAGCACAATGGGAATCTAACAGGGGAAGAGGTGAAAGTCATCCTCCTTCTCCCACGACCACGCCATATCTGCCAAGTGACCCTATGTAGGGGTAACAGTCTCTATTCTGCTCTGTGTCAGTGTGTATCAGGGGCTTTGAGCACAGGTGTCAATACATACCTGCCAAGTGACCCTATGTAGGGGGAACAGTCTCTATTCTGCTCTTTGTCAGTGTGTATCAGGGGCTTTGAGGACGGGGAACAGTCTCTATTCTGCTCTTTGTCAGTGTGTATCAGGGGCTTTGAGAACAGGTGTCAATCCATATCTGCCAAGTGACCCTATGTAGGGGGAACAGTCTCTATTCTGCTCTGTGTCAGTGTGTATCATGAGCTTTGAGCACAGGTGTTAATCCATATCTGCCAAGTGACCCTATGTAGGGGGAACAGTCTCTATTCTGCTCTGTGTCAGTGTGTTTCAGGGATCCTTAGGATAGGTGTCAATCCATATCTGCCAAGTGACCCTATGTAGGGGGAACAGTCTCTATTCTGCTCTGTGTCAGTGTGTATCATGATCTCTGAGGAAAGGTGTCAATCCATACCTGCCAAATGACCCTATGTAGGTGGAACAGTTTCTATTCTGCTCTCTGTCAGTGTGTTTCAGGGATCCTTAGGATAGGTGTCAATCCGTATCTGCCAAGTGACCCTATGTAGGGGGAACAGTCCCTATCCTGCTCTGTTTCAGTGTGTATCATGGTCTCTGAGGACCGGTGTCAATCCATATCTGCCAAGTGATCCTATGTAGGTGGAACAGTCCCTATTCTGCTCTGTGTCAGTGTGTATCATGGTCTCTGAGGACGGGGAACAGTCTCTATTCTGCTCTGTGTCAGTGTGTATCATGGTCTCTGAGGACGGGGAACAGTCTCTATTCTGCTCTGTGTCAGTGTGTTTCAGGGATACTTAGGATAGGTGTCAATCCATATCTGCCAAGTGACCCTATGTAGGGGGAACAGTCCCTATTCTGCTCTGTGTGAGGAGGAGGAACGGGAAATGAGTAGCTCGGCATTCAACCTTGTGCAAATGTGGTCTTTCATGCTGTCGTGCCTGTTGAGGGACCCTCGTATAAAAAGGCTGAAGGAGAACGACCTGTGCTAGGTGTCCACGCTACTAGACCCCCAGTCTCTATTCTGCTCTGTGTCAGTGTGTATCATGGTCTCTGAGGACGGGGAACTGTCTCTATTTTGCTCTGTGTCAGTGTGTATCAGGGGCTTTGAGGACGGGGAACAGTCTCTATTCTGCTCTGTGTCAGTGTGTATCATGGTCTCTGAGGACGGGGAACAGTCTCTATTCTGCTCTGTCAGTGTGTATCAGGGGCTTTGAGGACAGGTGTCAATCCATACCTGCCAAGTGACCCTATGTAAGGGGAACAGTCTCTATTCTGCTCTGTGTCAGTGTGCATCAGGGGCTCTGAGAACAGGTGTCAATCCATATGTCAAGGTGTCAATATGTCATATGTCAGGTGTCAATCCATATTCATTGCGATTTAGGAATGTTAGGTGATTTCTGCCCTTTATGGATTAAAACCAGACTCTGCATCAACTGTGTAATTTTCCATGGGAGTTTTGCCATGGATCCCCCTCCGGCATGCCACAGTCAAGGTGTTAGTCCCCTTCAAACAACTTTTCCATCACTTTTGTGGCCAGAAACAGTCCCTGTAGGTTTTAAAATTCGCCTGCCCATTGAAGTCAATGGCGGTTTGCCCGGTTCGCGAACGTTTGCGGAAGTTCCCGTTCGCGAAACGAAAATTTTGTGTTCGCGACATCACTATATAGGAAGGTCAGGAACAACAGGTTCGAAGAGACGGGGTTTTAAAGGCATAGTCATATGCCTGGTCTTATTTCTAGTATTCTCTCTGGTTTTTAGTCTATTATCAATTTGCATAACAAATGTGATGAACTTGTTAAGTTTCTTGGGTAGATCTTTAGCAGCAATCTCATCTAGCATAGTGTCAGATAGTCCCTTTTTAAATGCAGACATTAACCCACTGCTAGTCCAGTCTACCTCGGAGGCCAAGGTACGAAATTCTATGGCATAATCCGAGATAGACCGGTTCCCTTGTCTGATGTGCATCAGAACAGTGGAGGCTCTCCCTGCCTAAAGGTTCAAACGTAAGTTTAAATTCCGTAAGAAACTCCTGGTAATTGTGTGCCACACTCCTATTACTCTCCCATAATGGATTGGCCCAAGCTAAAGCTTTACCTTTTAACTGATTCATCAGGTAACCAATTTTAGTTCTGTCTGTGGGAAAAGATCCTGATGAGGCCTCAAAATGATACTCCATTTCGTTTAGGAATCCCCTGCATTCTTGAATATTACCATCAGAATGCAGGGGAGGAGATAGGGAGATAGTAGGTGCCTTGTGTACTATAGGTGGAGGAACATAAGGTGGAGGTGAGGCCGCAGGTTGCAGATGCGCTGTTCGACTAAGAAGCGTACTGAAGGCCTAGGCAAATTGATCCATGCGGTGATCATTTTCCTCCAGTTTCCTTTTGCAAGCAGCTATGTGCTTAAACAATTCTATAGGATCTATGGCCATGTCGTAATGTCAGGATTACAGTATGATCCAGCACGTAGAATTGTGTAACACAGAGGAATGATGGGTAACGTATACCGGACCTTAGAATGGCCAGACTAACGTACCAAAGAATAGTCAGGAATAGCCAAGGGATACAGAAAGAGACACAACGATAAGGAAAAGCCAGGAGTCAGGGATACCAGAAAACAGGGAAGTCAAAAACAATGCAAAAGTCAAATAACCAGAAATACCAGAATAAATAACACGCTCTCGGACAACCACAAGGGAAACCACGATAGGGCACTGAGCAGGATGAGAACTGGGCCTAAATACCCCTCCTCTAGATCTGATAGGCTGTAACCGGCCTTTGACCCCAAAGTCAGTTACCAGGTTCCCATTTGCATAATTGCTGCTCAGCATTAACCCTTCTGTGGATTAGGTTGCTGCTCGGCACAACTTTTCCTGTGTGGACAGTACATGTCATTAACCACATTTTTATAAGCGGATGATACGTGACAGTCTGTCAATGAGTGAGTGTGTGTTTGTGTGTCTGTCAGTGAGTGAGTGTATGTCTGTCAGTGAGTGAGTGTATGTCTGTCAGTGAGTGAGTGTATGTCTGTCTGTGTGTGTGTGTGTCTGTCAGTGAGGGAGTGCATGTTTGTCAGTAAGTGTGTGTGCCTGTCTGTCTGTCAGTGAGTGACTGTGTGTCTGTCAATGAATGTGTATGTCTGTCAGTGAGTGTGTGTCTGTCAGTAAGTGTGTGTCTTTGTGTCTGCCAGTGTGTGTCTGTCAGTGAGTTAGTGACATGAGGGGGCGGCAAAAATCGATCTTTGCCTACTGTGGCAGAAATCCTTGCACCGGCCCTGTAAAGAACCACTCCACACTTCCAAACCCCCCACCAAAAAAAAAACCACAGTTTAGCAGATATACCCCCAATGAATACATACATGCATATTTTCATGTATGTATTCATTGGTAATATAGTTTAAAATAACTTACAAAACCTGCAGTTCTTATGACTGCAGCCTTTGTAAGCCCCTCCCATTTATGTGACAAACATACAAATAAAAAGGATCTGGCACATGTTTTTCTCACAATACGTTTTTCTCACAGTACATGTCATTAACCACATTTTTATAAGCGGATGAATACGTGACAGTCTGTCAATGAGTGAGTGTATGTATGTCAGTGAGTGTGTGTTTGTGTGTCTGTCAGTGAGTGAGTGTATGTCTGTCAGTGAGTGAGTGTATGTCTGTGTGTGTGTGTGTGTGTCTGTCAGTGAGGGAGTGCATGTTTTTCTCACAATACGTATTGGTAACACTA
The DNA here is from genome assembly GCF_036172605.1 of Pelobates fuscus. Taxonomy (NCBI): domain Eukaryota; kingdom Metazoa; phylum Chordata; class Amphibia; order Anura; family Pelobatidae; genus Pelobates; species Pelobates fuscus. The sequence goes on from NC_086321.1 coordinate 277,604,664, forward strand.
ATGTAATTGCTCAGGATCAAGCATCCATACTTCCCATGGTAATGGGTAAAATGTATTCCAAGCCTGCTCATGGGGGAACGCAAAAGAAGAAATGTATGATCAGCTCAGAATTGATGTGAGCAATATGGATAACATAGCTGCCAAGGCACAGGTAAGGATTTTGGCAGCCAAAGAAAGAAAAAAACAAAGAAAGAAAAAAACTAACAAAATGGAACAACTGATGAGTTCAGCTTACAATCACTAGTGGATGCCAGAACTGCACATTTTCAAGGAAGTATTTTGATGGGAAACTCTGAATTGGAGAACCCAAGGGAAAGGATATTCGGATCACCTTGAAGTGTCATTGTATAAGATTGATGAAAACATTGCACAGGCTTAAGCACCGATTTTGATAGGCACCAATGAGGGAAACATAAACCAGAAGCATAAGGGATGAGCTCATATTGAACATGAGAAACAAGTAAACATTAACATATGCACGCATTGCTCTTGCACAGGTAAGTACATTTTCAGAACACCTACATTTACAACACAATATTCAATCCATCCTCATTAATACACAGAAACACGCCACACAAATAAAAGAGCCTGTTTCAAGTTGATGTACAGAAACAGTTAATAGCAATTTAAACTGCAGTTAATCAGAATATTAATCAGAATATATGAAGGATCATCAGGAAGCTAAACTTCCTTGTTATGTTAAGTTCACTGATGCTGGTGACATGAAGGCAAGTCCTGTTTATGTCTAAGCAAGAAATACTGGTGATATAAATGAAATGGATCAAAAAGCAGACCAACTCAGAATCACTAGTAATTTGCTGGGCAAGACTAGCAAGAGGAATTTAAAAAGAGAGAGTTGTATTAGAAATATTAGCATAACAAGGATGTAAGTTCTGCTCAGGCTCAGACAAATCAATTTGATGATGGGATCAAAAAGGAAATCTGACAAAATTAAATCAACTCACAGTCGATAGCATGGATTCCAAAGTTCTTATAGCTGGAAATGGTGAGGAGAATGATAAAAAAAAGGAGTTTAGCTTGCATCAAATGAATAGCACAAATGCAATCCCATATTCAAAAAGGAAATGTTGAGGTCATGACTACTGAAGCAATGCAAAATAAGGGACAATCTTTCACAAATAAATAGATATATGTTTTTTTCTGTCCTGATGAAAGTTCCAAGGAGGAACTGAAACGTTGACTTGATATTTGACAATAAAGGAACAATTCATTACAAAATCAGGAGTTATAATAAGGTATATATATATACGTGTTAAGTTGCAAGTAAGTATAACCCCGTTTCGCCCTACGTTGTTGGTGGGCCTGATGAAGTATAACAGCCAAGTTTCCCTATCCACCCCCATTTATTCCATCTCTGATACAGCAAGATTGTAGTGCAGCTGAGCAGGATCACAGATATTTTCCTCTGCCCATTCCACTCTCAGGAACCCAGTGACTACTGGATGTATTGCTATCATTGAGGCAGACCAGTTGGATCGCCTTAGTAGGGTTGTGGCAATGAGGAACGGAGAAAAAAAAGAATATGGGTGATCTTGCAAATGTTTAGGGCTAAATAAAGAATAATCATAGAACAAATAAAATGTGGAAACCAGAACTTAGAATGGATAACACACCAGGTTATACAAGATCTTTGTATCTCATGGAATTTCATGGCAGCACAATTCGAAGATATTGGTATACAGTGACCGTGGCTTACTTATACACACTAATGAGAAAATAAATAGTTGCGGCACACTCAGACTACAAAAAAAATACAATACAAAGAAAGCTACTAAAATGCCTATCAGTCAGCACAGATATCATCTGCAATAGTGAGTATACTCATTTTAGCACTAACACATTCATTGTTTAGTTTTAACACTGTTTTTAATTGCTTCCATCACTTATTTTTGTATACTCACTATGCTCTTACCAGGATTTAATTTAACACCTTTTATTTTTAACACAAGTACTATTTAATTTGTCCCCCACATTTTAGCGTACGACCCACCAATATTGGGGTACTTTGAAAGTAGTGGTGGGCTTAACAACATATAGCCATATGGTGGAACCAAATCCCCATATTTATTCTTAGATAGGCCTTTTAGTAGCCTTCTTTGTATTATATTTTTTGTAGTCTGAGTGCGCCGCAACTATTTATTTTCTCATTATGAAGTTTGGTCACTGCGGCAGCACCTTTCATGCAAAATGCAGGTCTCGGGTGTGCCCCCAATCCTTTCTCTATTACTAATACACACTGTCACAGTTAATAACTAAAGTGTGAGTTGTTAAAAGTGAAATAAAAGTGATTTTTTAATTGTAGGCCAAGCTAGCTGAGTTAAAAATATATCTCCAGTTTCATATTCAGTTTCCAACAAATTGCATGTTAATAAATAACTTGTGGAAAAAGTAAATAACACCTCAAAGCAGCCATTAAAAAAATGTGCGAGACATTTGGAGGAAAGCACTCTATCTCCTTAATATAGCTACAAGTGGATATTGGGAAGGTAAATGACTGCTATTTTAATGGTTGTCTTTTACCCATGACAGAGCTAACTATAAGGATGGGCCTCCCCTCTTTCCAAAATAGTGATCACATTCAGATAATAGGGCAGCGCAATACTCATTTAATAGAAGCGTGTTGAGTTGACTGCAGCTTTAAGAAGCAGGGAATACCTCCTGGAATGTCTAGGTCTCTGTATGACAGTTGTAAACCATTTTGAGCAGTTACTGAGGAATCAGTTAGTGAAGCGAATATGTACTTGAGGCTCAATTAAAGGTTAAGTGAAATCCATATTCCACAGTCTCCGTGATAGGGCCAGTTAGTTACTGACAAAGCACTGAATGTTATAGTTGTAACCAAACAAGGAAACATAATAGTGTTATCCTCCAAATAGTACTGTTCTGATAGACAATAGGTAGATCATCACCATTTGTAACAGTTATCACCTGCATCACAGGGCACGAGAGATGCATCATTTGAAAGGGAATATCCTGCTATCTCAAATGAGATAAACCTTGTTTAATTAAGTTGACCAAGAGGGAGATATGGGAATCATTAGATCCTCCCTCCCAAAGCCAATTTTTTTTTTTTTTTTGCTGTTGTTGCAGGTGATTGCAATTTGTCATAAAACTGCTCTTTCATATAAGGTCTCTGCTGCCCCACTAGGTGGTGTGGGGATACAGATATGGGCAACAGGGAGGCTACTCCTGCACCTCCACAGGGAGTGCCAATGTCTCTAAGCACCTCCACATTGAATTTGAATCCACCTTTATATTTTTTCAGTACATTTTCACTTTACTTATAGGGAAGTGGAAATGTTGCAGATGACACTATGTTGTCCCTAATATCACAGAATTGTGTGAAATAGAGTTTTCCTCCATGATAAAAGGTTAAAACCTACAGTTCTACTATACAACAATGTACTTTTTTAACCAATTTGGCTGGTTATTATTAAATCACAGGCATATACACACACACATGATCATGGATGTACACACACAGATACATAATCACAGATGAATACACACAGATGAACACACACACAATCACATACATACACACACACACACAATCACAGATCCACACACACATACAATAACAAACCTATTCATATAATCACGGACATACATACACAATCAGAGACCCAGACACACCTATACACACAATCACATACATAAAAACAAATAATCACAGATATACACACACAATCACTGACCCAAACACACCATCCATAACACCACCCTCCCCCCCCCACACACACACACAGAATAACTCACAAAATATACACAAAATTACATACATAAACATTTTGTACCTAAGAAATCCACCCAGCCTCCCTACCTCGCTCTGGGAGGGCTGGATGAATCCTCGGTCCCTAGTGGCTAGCGTTTGCTGCTGCCTTGCGCACCCAGTAGTGATGCTGATGCCGGGATGACATCATATCCCAAGGGCACACAAGGGAAATGCTTTTTGCCTCACTCTCCTCCCCGCAGTGCGGACGGCAATCGGGCCGCACTGCTAGCAATCCCGGGACGCAGTTTGACACCACTGCTTTATAGAGTGAATACTGCTATAGAACACTGATTTGCAAAGTAAATACAAAAGTTAAATCAATACATTGTACCCATTGTTGGGAGGGAGAGGGTTACTGCACATACAATTTTAAAATAGCTGCCTATGACAGCATAATGTAGCTTCTATAGAAAACATTAAAACAAAATTGGTGTTCCTGCTGATAAAGACCATCATATTTTTATGCCCACATATGCAATTTTCTTTTTATATAATGCATATACAAAGAATGCCTTATAGTGCACTTCCATGTATAGTAAAAAATAATTTCCTTTTTATGCTTCACATTGCTGTCAGAAAAGCAGGCATTTGTGCCTTCATATCCGAAGGTGTACAGAGAGAGGGAGAGAGAGAGAAGCTTCAAATAAAAATGCATTAAAAATAATAATATATTAATATATATTTAGATATAAGCATGTATTTGTTTGAATGCCAATGTAATTACTTTAAAATCAAAATAATATATTTTGCTCTTTTTTTGGATAAAATACAATTGATTTAATTTCTTGAATTATATACTTACAATTCTAAAACTGCCTGTTATCATGAATCTTTCTACTGCAGGTTCATACAGCCAAGGCTTGTTTAGTCTTTCTATTCCTGTAGGCCATCCAAATTGAAATTGCATATCAAAGATGAAATAAGTTCGCTTGAGTGTTGGGAATCAAACTGCCAAACCTTCTGCTTCAATGACCAGAACTAATATAATTACCATACTAGAAACAGGCAGTTCAACCAAATAAAACAGATCAAGGTCAAACTACATACTGATAAGAGGACAAACAGTAAAATCCCATTCATGAGGAATTTATAAATCAGTTCCGCATCATCTTTTGAAATTATGTTTCTACAATTACAAGCACTTTAAAGCATTAACAATCAGAAACCAAAATTTAAGATTTATGTTTGCTGAGCAGCAGTCTCTTATCAAAGAGGATCATAGTGCCAAATACAAATTTATTACTGTAATGAGATCATTGATAGAATTCTTAATTTTAATTAACAAAAAATATAATTTTAGGAATACACAATACTTGAATGTGGTTTAAAGAAGGTTGACTCATTAAAAAGAGGAAAAGTCCTCAAAATACATCCTCAAAATATAGAATAATTAGAAAAGGATTGTTAGAATAATTAACATTGATAACTAAAAATAATTACCTCTGCACTACCTGAAATCCCAATGTATATTTTAATATAATGTACATTTTAGTGCCACTGAAATAAAACTTGTGCAATCTGGTTCAAATGAATCTCGATTCATCCCAATTTTTAGTGATTGTCAAGTCGTCCTCATTTCCGCATTAGAAAGCACCACAAGACTGACTTAAAAAAAAACAAAAAACAACAGAGCCATTTCATGGTTTGTGATTCAGACTTCCATTTGTCGTGCCAAAAAAAGTGGATTGATGGGCAGCTATCACTATAAGAATAATCGATAATAAAATGTAAAAACTGAGGTCCTTTGGGAGTCCCCCCAAAAAAACAGTTGAGGCCCAGCAAGTGACTTATCCTCTTTCCTGTTCTACAGGCTGCGGAATGAAGAGCAATAAATAAAAATAGATCAGTCCCTTTGACCATTTAAATTATATATGGTCCTCTAACTGCTCAGGACATGCCAGGTCTCCTTGACACTTTATGGGAATTCACGCTTTGGTGGTCTCCTAGAGATTTCACAGTGGGGACTGCTTGACTGCGGCTCTAACATCTGCAGGGCCTTTGAAAGCATGCAGCCCAGGGTTGGTGCCTCACTCGCTTTTGAGAAGCCCTACTATGGAGTCTACAGTGGTTCATCTATCTATTTACATAGTTTACAGGGATGTTCACATTTTTATTTGAAAGAACAAAAAAACATTATAAATTCAAGTATGAAATTCTAAGTTTTATTTTCATTGACCTATAAAGAGTAGATAGATATTAGTGTAGCACTCTCACATTACAGTCGCAAACTTTTTTAATGAACTGAATTTTTTTTTAAACTATACTTAATATCACTTAAAAAATAAATAAAAATATAAAACGATTTTACACTTAACATAAGTACAATAAATATTAATTCACAATTCATATTAATTCATATTCATTTTTGATATCTGAAGATACGTCTAGAGCAAAGTTTAGATGATGGAAAATAATTAAACACAGTGTGATTAATGTAGGGATGGGCCATACTTTCCATGCTGAACACAACACCAGCAGCAGGAAGAAGCTCACTCTAACAGATGGACATAAATATCACAGCAGTGATTGAATGGCCAAGTTCATAGAACATTCGCTTTGCTAATTTTGCGACAGCTGCCTGTGAAGGCCTTTACTAGACTTTTCATCAATTCATTGTCTTCAGTCACAGTCTATATCTTCAATTTTGCATTAGAATTCTTTGCAAACATGCTAAACTTTAATATGGAGCTTACTAAATCAGTATTCCCTTGTTAGGGTGTGCTCTGACATTTTTTAATTCCATTCAATTAAAAATATATTGTGCTACATTAAAAAAAATTATATTTTATGTGTAATGTTTTTTTTCCATGAATTACATTATATAGGTTGATCACAATACTATTTAATAAGACATGCTTATAAAAATGCATTCATCAGGATAGGACCTGAATACTGTCAATGTCTTATTTTTAACATCTGATGATGCAGTAAGTATAACCATGCTATTGAGGAGTCCACATACCTTGGCTTGATTGGGGAATCTTTTGCATCCTTTTTTCCCAGTGATATAAATTAATCTCATTTTTATAGTCAGAATGAAACACACAGTCTTCCTGTTTTAGTCATTCTTTTACTTCTTCTTGATCTACGTTAGGCAATTATCACAACAATTCCTATACACACTGTGGACTGTTCCAGGAATAGAGCACCACCATAGTACTGGTATTAGTTGGCAAGGGGGCAAGAGAAGACTAATGTGAACTTTGTATATTTAGTCATAAGAGTTCAAACGTGATGAGCAGATGAGGGATGCCTACTGGAATGTTCTGAAAAGGAGAAGCATGATATATTTGAAGAATGTGATGTTTTTGTGGATTTGTGGAACTATTTTACTATGACTACCTGATATTTTCATATCTGATGATCACATCTGTCAATCCTCAATGTCATCTTGGTTCAAAGAATATCTATCTCTACCTAAAACTTTATAGCAATGAATTAACATATGGCCATCGCATCTATAGTTGTCAGAAACAAAGGATTTTCTCTGGAAGAAAATTTCAACAATTGGAACGACATTATAGGCCAGAGTTTCTAGGGTATTTGGCACCCAAAGAAGAATTTGTTGCTCCACGACTTGTGTTTCTCCAAAACCCCTCACCACCTCTTGTGCATCTACTTACCTCTGCATCGTGTTTTCAATTTTCTTTACCCACAAACCTCTTTTATGTCTCTCCTTACCTCTACATCCCCTTTTTGTAACTTTCCTTTTCCTTGTAAGTCTTTTAGACTTAAAGATTTTTTTGATCAATTTGGTGGTTAGCTGAATTCCCAAACTCGAAGCTGAAATTCTCCCAAATCACAGACCAAGTGAGCCATACAAACCTGAGCATGTTTGTGATTCTGAATTCCACCTGTGACACTAATCAAAAAGATGATCAATGGGAAAAAAAGATTGAAGGCTAGGGGACAGTCACTAAATGTTTAAATGTTTAAACGAGAAGTGAGAAATATAGGGGAAATGACAGAGCAGTAAACACAATCTATATTTATATGTCATTTATATATATATATATCATATAAACAAATAATATATAAACTTAGATGTTTTTTTTTTTACTGTTCCACTTGTTTTTCTCTCTATTTGTTACATTTTCTCATTTGTTCTGTGAACCAAATGGCAGGAAAATGATCTTATCAGTGTAGTGTAAAATATATTCATACATTTATATTATGAATATATTGCAGTATACTGATTGGTCGAATTAGAGGATCTCAAAATGTTTCTATTTTGTGAAAAAATGGTTCGGCCAAGCTGAATTTTCTCACTGTGCACACGTGTAATGTCTTTTCATACTTCAATTACCCCTTGGAGAATGTCCATGGAACCAGTCCAAACACATTCCACTTCATATGTGGAAGTGAAAGATAATTTTTTAGCACAGAGAATTGTATACTGTTACTCTGCAAGATCAAGATGAAAATCTTTCTGCTTCTGTTGTCACATCTGAGTAAATTGTAGAAACTCTCTTTATTTCCACCCTGCATGGTGATAAGAAATGCACTAGACAGTAGAAGTATAAGATATTGTGGTCCATTCCTTCAGGATTCCTCACAATAAAATAGTTTTTGGATACAAGCTAAACTTGCCCATAGCTGTGAAACATTAGTTTACCTTATCCTCCCATAAATCTTGGGAACTAATACAATGATTCTCAGAAATGAGAATTAGGATATGTCTCCCAGAATGATAAGAATAAGTTAGACTAAATTAGAACCTACCTCCTAACATGAATTCAATTGATCAGCCCAAGAAATTATACCCAGGATAGTTGTAGTCTAGCAGGGCGTCATAAAATGTGGAAGGGCTGCATGGGCACCAATGATTGAGAAGAGGAACAATAAGACTGCAGAGATAAAAATCAAGGATGTGGGGGCAGAGCCTGGATGCCGAGCTGACAAGACATGCATTGCCTGAGCTCCACAAACCAGGTCAGAAATTCAACGATAAACCCGGGCCGCTTGCTCACCAGAACCTGTGCCAACGTTGTCCTAGTCAAGGGAACAACGGCGCACCCAGCAACACTAAACTTTGGAGCTTCACCTACCGGAACGCTGACATTGAGGCTTGCGGCCTACACAAGTGTGGGCTCCAGAGAGGCGGCTGCTCTCTGAGTCCTTTACCTGGCAGAGTGAGTCCAGCAACAGGCTTTCTCCCCCCCTTTGGACCGGTGGGGGTCATCCCGGTCTCCCCTGCCACAGTCCTTCTGACCCAGCTGGCTATATGCTGCTGACCTGCTACACACTCGAGCTAACGCAATCACAGCTAAAATGGCTGCTGTGCTCGATTTCATACAGCCTAACAAATCACACCTGGTATGGGAGGAAGGATGTCGACACCATAATCCCTTTAGTGATGGATATGCTGGATTTCAACTGATTTTTTGTGAGTGCAATTTAATAAATAACATTGCTTTATATTATATTGGTGCACTATGTCCTGTGTGTCTCTCCTTCTTCTATAAGGTTTTAAAGAAGATTACAGATACTCCGTCAAGTCTTCAAGACCGTTATATGCCTACATTGCACTTCTATTCTGTGAGTGCAATTTGAATTAGCGCATTTTATGGTGTTTGAAACAGATTACACTATGTTTTCTATGTTTATTTCTGTTTGTAGATTGTATTTTTATACTAATATTAAGAAGATTAGAAGGTTCTTCTTACATTTCTACATTTGGTAAATTAATTTTATATCTTTTACCATTGGGGAGCACGTGTGTTGTATATATACTTTTTGTTTTGTTATTATATATTTCTCCTTCGTATATATATAACACAGTTCCCAATATGACACAAAAAAGAGGTATTTTATCAAATTTGCATCAAACTAGAGAAGCAAGATTCAATTCTCTATTTACTACTAATAGAGAATTAGAACCACAAACTAATAATGATGAGATCTATTTTCAAAAATTAGAAAAACTGGCCATTAAAGAAACCAAAAAAATGGTGGGAAATTTCATTTCTTGAAACTTATATTAAAGAAAATTTAATTCCCAGAGGTTTACGCCTTAAAAAAATGCCAGCTAATGGTCTGGAACTTTCGAAATATGCCAGTAAATGGGATATAGCATTAGAGAAATGCTCTACAATTTTAAAGGGAATTATAATTGAATTCGAAAAAGATAATATAAATGAATTGACTAATGAAATAGATCAATTAGATAATGAATTTTGTGTCGATAAAAATAATGAAGAATTTAAAAAGAAAGAAAGCTTGGTTTTAGAGAGAATACATAAAATTGACGAAAGAATAGCTGAAACAAAAAAAAAAAATATCAAAGAGATAAAAAAGATAGAGAAAATTATTTTCACTCTATCACTAAGGTTACGAATAAAGCTCAATTTAGAACAATGAGAGGTCCCAATTTTGTCAATTACAGAAGACCCTCAACAAATTTCTCACCTGCTAGAAAACCCACTAAAGGGGTCTTCACGCAAAAAACTAAGCAACCATTATCCAAGAATAGCAATCAAGAGAGACCTTTTAACAATTTTCAAGAAACAAGCAAAGAGTCTTATAGACCAAGAGATCATGTTCCAAAACATAAGAACAATCAGGGCCAATCCCATGATTTTTTAGAACAGGGCCCAATACACAGAAAAAAAGAAATTACTCCGTTTTTTTCCCCGAAACTACCAAAAATAGACCTCACCAATCGGTTTGCCCCATTAGGAAATTGGAAAATCCTGGGGAAAAGGAGGAGGTTGAGTGGAGAAGAGACAGAAGACGATTGAAAGAATTTGCATTAAATAGGGGCATTTTCATTATAGATGATGCTAATATTAATCTTGAAGAAATACAAATACTTAAAAAAAGGACTCAAGTTTGCCCCAAACACTCCAGCAAATTCTTTCAATCTCTTCGTAGATGTGAATACATTTGTACGGAAACTCTCCTTGAAGAGATTATTTGGAAAAAAAGAAAATGATAGACCACAATTAAGTTCCAGTTGTCACGTCCACTTTTTACCCCAATGACAAAGGGAGCCAAATAGAGGCGTTTTCTAAAATGGTGATAAAAGATATAGAGAGATTGAACCCAAAAATAAAAATTTGTAATCTAACTAAAAAAGAAAATGATATTTAAAAAAATCTTAAAAAGAGAGAAGATATAATAATTAAGAGTGCAGATAAAGGGGGAGGTACGGTGGTTATGTCCACCCAATACTATTTAAATGAATCTTATCGTCTATTGGGAGATAAGGAAACATATACCGAATTAAAAATAAATCCCAATAAAGATTTTAATCTAAAATTAAAATAATTGCTTTTAGATTATAAATCCCAAAATGTTATAGACGATAAACTATTTTCTTTTTTACATTTAGATTTCCCTAGGATCCCTACTTTTTATTTTCTCCCTAAAGTACATAAGTCCATTTCACATCCACCAGGCCGTCCTATTATTAGTGGCATTGATTCTCTGACATTCAGACTATCAGAATACGTAGATTTTTCTCTTCAAAAATACGCTCAAGGTGCAAAATCATACTTGAAGGATACTAAAAATCTTATTCAAGTATTGGAGTGTGTTGAATGGAGAGAGAACTACATGTGGGCCACTCTTGATGTCACTTCGCTTTACACAATCATTCACCATAATATGGGACTTGAGGCCGTAAGACGAGTACTGGATTTAGACACTGATTTATCCCCTCTCTTAAGAAACTTCCTTTTAGATGGTATTACATTTATTTTAACCCATCATTTTTTTGGTTTTAATGGGAATTTTTATTTACAAACCAAAGGTACCAAATGGCCATGGGTACCAAATTCGCGCCAAGTTACGCTAATATTTTTATGGATAATTGGGAAACTTCCAAGATTTGGAACAATAACCCCTTTGGCGCGAATTTGGTACTATGGCGGAGACACATAGATGATATTTTAATCATATGGAGAGGTCCTTTTAATTTATTACAATAATGTTTTAAGTATATTAATGTGAATAACCAATCATTGGTTTTTACTCCTCATACAGACCCTTTTAGTATCAACTTTTTAGATCTCACCCTATACATAGAAAATTCAATTATTAAAAACAAAACTTTTTTAAAACCTACAGACTCTAATTCTTTTATAAACATTAAAAGTGCACACCACCCGAATTTGCTTAGAGGAGTTCCAAGAAGCCAGTTTACCAGAATAAAAATGCCGGTCTTTTCTAACGCCCGGGGCTGGAGGGCTCCCACGCTCGACTCCTGACTTGAAATGCCACCTGACAGCCTCCACGCATCTCCCAACCAGGAAATTGGATGAAGATGGACTCTCTGGATGGGGTTAACCCTTATCCCGCCACTGAATTGTCTGCTGCCGCAGCTTACTGGGTTTCTAATGTTTACTCTTTTTATGTTTACTCTTTTTATGGTAATTATTACTACTACTCACAAATAAGGAGTAGTACCTTGTCGGGAAATCTTGTGCCCCCTTGGGCAATGTAGCTATGATTTGGGAGTGTGGCCCAGGGGGTTATTCCCTATTACTGTCTTTGCGCAGTCTGACATGTTTTATAATTTAATTGTTTTGGGGCCAATTTATCACTAAGCTGAGCATGCTGCAATAACATGAACAATCGCATGAACAAGGTAGACTCGATGTCCCTTTAACGGTGGTTAACCCCTACCTTACTATCTATGGTGTTAACTACGCACCAAGCTGTCTACCTAACCCTGACATCACTGATCTACCATAAGCTATTCCCCATATACATTGCAAGTAATATGTCCTAAGATGGGCGGTGTACACCCTGCAACAATACTCTGATAATCCACTCATGTTCATTCTGTTACTATCATATGTGCATATCTAACACATTTTTGTTGTGTCTACACCAAGTTTTTTAGTCATACTTGCTAAGGCATTACCTAGCTAATCCTCCACTACGTCTCTAGACATGTTGATCAAGCCAGTTGCCTATATGTTCAGTATTATTATTTTATTCTTTTATTTTAGAATTTGCACAGATTAAGTGAATGGTCTAGCTGCATTATTCTGGGCTGCGCACAAACAAGCTATGTTTCAGTTTAGCTTTTGGCGTCATAATATCACAAAACTGCCAGCTTGTTTATGCTAAATGAATAACCTGTTTGTCTTAGCTCACAGCTGACATTTTGGTTCCACTCTTGCTAAACCTACATTAAAATATAAAATGTGCAATGTTATAGTATGTTATATTATACCACACAAAGGTCGCTCATATGTTGACCAATATGCTTGCAATCGCTGTCGTGGCATTGCTTGTTGCTTGTACTTTTCTGGCAAGATAAAATAAAGAATTATGTAAAAAAATCAAGGATGTGCATAGTAATTATACAGGAGAGATTCCTTCCCTTGAGAGGTGCATATTAATAACTGTCAGGAATTGAAAGTTAAATGTATATCTCATATTAATTCTGAGAATATAGAGGTTAATAAACTGGCTTTAGGTGGAAACAAAAATTAATGGAAGCCCTCCAGTCTAGAAGAGATGTGTTCTCAAACAGAAACATCTATGTAGGATGTGCTCAGTGTGCCCAACCAGACCAAATTAGTCATTCAACTCTTTTTAGAAACAGAGATCTTAGAGTAATCAAGTAGTTAAGCTATACCGCCATACATTAATGTATATCTTAGAAGCATTATATATTCATATGCTGTCCTCTGCAGTCTCTTCGTGAAATGATCAGATTTACAGCCTCGAGTGACTCCTTGGAGAGACATCTATTTCTAACAGCTGGAGCTATTTCTGCTAGAAAGATCCTATGTCACATTAAATAGCTCATGGGAGCAGGTGATGGCAAATCCATTTAAAAGGCATGGAACAAGATGGTGGGAAAGGTGACATTTAAAATATAGTCATATTATATGAACGTAAGCTATACAGAATGCGTCTACTGTTAAGATGCTAGTCATTTTCGAATGTAAATTGCTTTAAAATGAAACAGTATAATGCAAACAGCCAATCATCAAATACAAAGAATTCAAAATAAGGATGAATTGCCAGGAAATACACAGGAAACCATAATCCAAAGACACATCCACTTCTCTATATGTCGAGGACAATAACCTAAGAATAAAGAATTTCTATAGCTATAGCATTCATACTCAAACTCCTGTAAGTGTGTTCTTTGATACAAGTTCAATGTGTTTTAATATTTCTGGCTTTTTAAACATTTCTGGACTACTCATTTGGCAGAGTCCTGGCAGCATAATAAACGTGTAAACTAAAAATAAAACAATCCTGCCATTATTTACTGTCAAGGAAAGTTAGCATGCTGTCAGATAATGTAATGCACGATTCTGTCTTCATTTATTTATTCTTGTACATTTCTAAATTTGAAGAATAATGATGACCTTGAGAGAACAAGGTCTCAGTAGGCATGCAGGGAAAGAACGCCCGTAGGATACGATCATTTAGCCAATTTTATGCACTTACCGGGGATTTTTTTTGCCAAATTAATAACTTATTTGGTGAACCGATAAATATGCTGTGAAACTGCAATGTGTTCAATGGTCCAGGAGCCAAGGGGTAATCTGTGGATATTTGTAAAAATGTATTTTCATTAGTATGTCTATAATTTTCTACTATCAAATCTGTTTTTAAATGTAACAATCCAATAATGGAAGTGGAACATGGTGTAATGTAATTTAGGTTTGTTATTGTTACATAGAGATATTCTATACAATAGGGGAATGATTTGTAATAATATAAAATGTATTATAAAAGATTTGAACACTATAGAAGCACATTAATATATTTTACATGACTGAGAAGTAGGACAGTTTTGTATACAATTCCTCCCTTCAGCTTTTTTTCTATGGCTCTTATGAATGCCTCCTGGGCTAAATATTGAAGCTTTAGCTCTGTAGTGTGCTAAATCTGTTTGATGATTTATTTATTTTATTTAGCCAGCTTCCAAATGCAGTGTGCTAATCTCTTAGGCAGATTATTGCAACCAGAGAACTTTATTTGATGTGTTAAATCACCATGACCTTTTAAATTGGACTCCCTTCTATCATAGCTGCTTGTTTCCTAAGTAAACTCATTAAATATGGCATACAAAATGTATAACAGGCCTAACAAATATCTGTAAAGGTAACTGTGGCATGTGACCATATTTAGAGGTGTGATTTTAATATATTTACTCTTTTTTGGTTTTGGTCTTGTTTTATGAGAAAAAAAAGTATTTTTTTGTGTTTTGTAAATAGAGTCTATCAAAAGGTTGTTTTTTTTTCTTCCATATTTATTATGCATGCATGTGTAATGCATAAAAATATGCAGGTCATTTTAAGTGGAAACCTTAATGTTTCCCTCAAGAAAGCCAGAATAGCAGAATAATTATTTTTTAGGTGAAGTTAGCAATCATTATCATCTTCCAAGAGCAGGTCTAATGTGAAGGCAGATGTGTGATCATATACTGATAAATAAATTTATTCATATGACAATGATATATGTGTAGTGTCAATAATTGCCATTTTCAGGTACATTTGCCTAAACCTTACATACTAATGGATCATTGTTTGACATACCCAAGAGCACTCTTGTCATTAGAATAAAGGGATTTTTCCAGTTATTATTCTGAAAGGATTTATTTTCTTAAATATGCCTGATTGTAAGGCCTCAAAACAGAGCAAAAAATAAATAAAAATCTGCTATTTCTATATTATGTTTCTTAATACAGGCTGTTTTCTCATTGTATATTTAGCTATGCAATTAATTCAGAACGTTCTAATTATAATGTAGGCATGTATTTACTATACAGTTTATTCTGGAGAAATTCGGAATTGCATATTTTTTTATACTTAGAATTGCTATTTCCTGATCGATTAATAAATCAGTCCCATAGATAATACAACTGCGTTGCACATTAGTACTAAAAGCAGTTGAATAGAAAATTAGTCATGAGGTATTTTTTATATTTTTTTCTGAAGGAGCTTCTTGGCCCACGTGAGTGTGATAACTGGAGCTGTATAACAAAAGCTCAAGTATTATCAGGCCTTTTCATGAAGTATATGATGTGTGGTTTATTGGCTCAAAAGCTAGTAGAGAGATCAAGGCCCCATTAAGGTTCTTGGGCTAGACTTCTCACATAAAGTGCCATGGAGTACAAGGTTAGTTTATTGTGATTATAAAGACACTCTACTTATACTCTGAGCACCAACACATCATTAGTGGAACAAGGAACCAAAAAGCAATGTTTCAACCCCTTAGGGCCTTTGTCAAGTTCCACTAAATATTTTCCTTTTATTTTTGGAATTTGCTGGAGTGCCTGGATCATTTCTTCTCTTTAAAGGTTATAGATTTATGACCTTTTGGGCTTTCTCAGCATCATTGAAAGTGCAGTTTACAATCAATATCTAATGTAATCTAAATGTATATGGATGGCATTTCACTAGGTTTCTGCTTACTACATTCCCATGATGCTCTGCCCAGCTTCAGACTGGCTGAGCATTATGTGATAATATGTTTCCCATTAACATCTAGAGTGTATATTACATCTGGGTATTACACACCATGTCCTGGATTATCACATTCTCTCTGACTATGCAAATCAAGAGCATTGGCCTTGGAAGATTTTCCCTTTGCGCCTGTCTTGTCTTGTCTTATCAGTGAGAGTAAATATTATTTAAAGCAAGGCTGAGTTAAAATGGTGTCAGCATCAAATAGCAGCTATTGCCACAAATCTTGGGTAGACTAGGACATGTACATCCAAATGTTGGCCTAAAATTAAATACAATCTAACCTAGCTTTATATATTACTACATATCACTGACTTTGAAACACTTTATGGGATGTTTGCGTTTATATGGAAGTACAATCCATAAAATATGTTTTATGGTGTATAATTATTGTGTCTGCACATTCCTTTCACATACTACAAGACCAGTAAACTAACAAGGATTTCAATTCCGGTCAATGTTAATGTTGGATGAAACAAGTTGATAATATTTTGCTACCTACAGACAGTAGTTTGTATTTAATAATGTAATAATTGTGATTTTCCTTAATGCTGAGATTATATGTTATCACACAGTAAAAGGCCAATTAAGCTGATGGTCTTTGACATGTTGTTGACTACAAGCACATTTCCGTTCTGTCTTATTAATAGTGCAGATTATGCAATGCCTAGTGAACCAAGGCTATGAATGATGTATGAACTGTAAAGGAAGGTGCATGTATTTGATATATTACATGTTAAAATATGACTATTTTTAACATTTAGGTTTATGCAAGAAAGAAATAATTTGGTCTGGATCTCATATATCCTTGTTTGGAAGGTTTTAGACTGCCTAAACATTTTTAAAATATTTATATAGCTAACCCATTTCCACTGGTAGGCTGTGTCTGGTATGTACTGTGAGCGAAAAAGTGGAATAGTGGTTGATGCAAGATACATCAGGCCTGATTTGCTAAACAGCAGCCAGAGAATTTTTAGTTAAATGCCCCAGGGAGAGATGTTAAAGTTTGCAATATACATTGCTGATGCTCTAAAAAACATGGTATGGGTCCCTGGGGCGGAGCATTTGGAGAGCAGGGTGGGCCAATGCTCCAACGGCACTAGTTGCTGTGTAACAGACCAGAATTTGGATTTGACTTAATAGTTAACTAATTGGCACTCACCTGTAGATGGTCAATTAGCAGACAGGCCTTTAAAAGAAGAGATCAGCCTGCTGCAGAGTAAGGGAGAAAAAGCCAGCTAGGAGAGCTGAAGGAGAGAGAACAATTATTGTGTTTAGTGCAAAGCTATTTCGTTTTTTGGAAAATTGGTAAGTGGGAAAGCCACCCAATTCCAGATAGTAATTACCCTGTTTAGTAAGTGCTCAAACAAGAGCAAGGAATTTTGTTTTGTTTATTTTATTTTGGAGCACCTGTATATTTTGCACCAAATAAAGCTGAAAAACTGAGCTGGATGTGTCCTGGACTTTCATTACCCTAGAAGGCTGTGGTTACCTTAAGATCTGTGACAAAATCCTACCTGTAAAATCGGTGGTTTGATACACTACAAAACAAGCATAGCTATTAAATTACACAGGTTTTATTTTATATCTGAGAAGATTTTCATTGGTTCATGGAAACTGACCTTTTAGTATCTGAGCTCATTTGTATTTTAGTTTCTACACCCTAGTATAGAGTTTACAGTTTTACATATCTATTTGTTTTTACTCTCTGGATTCAATCAGCACTATAAATATCTTGCATTAGATGCACTGAAACATACAGGGTTATTTGCTAAATTAAGAATCTAAATTGAATTTAACATGTAAGTCCAGAGTAGCTGTTCTGAAAGCATAGCTGAATTAGACTATTTTTCCAATTTGGCTATTTTGACCTTAAGCCTAAAGTTTGATTTGAATTCTCATTTTAGTGAAAAACCCTAATAGTGATTACTATATTTTAGCACCTGTTATAGAACACACACACAAAAAAAAAAAAACATTAGTGATGCTGCCATGGAAATGGACAGGAGGAGAAATGTCCAGTAAGTATGGATAATAATATTCAAATGTATTCATCCCAGAGCATTACTGAGGACAGTGGATTAAACATTTAACTTTGACTTGATGTAGAGTAAATTTAGGAAACTTGGAAAACTTGGAAGAGGGGATAAATGGAAGAAGCCAATAATGGGTTACTCCAAGAAGCATAACCATTACTGCTACAACCCGCTGGTCATTCATTGGCTGAGAGCTTGCAGCCAATAAAGGATCCTCTGTGCAAGGAATATGCACATAATTGACACTAGCCAGCCTGGACCTATCGTACTGATGACTGATGATGCTGCCAAAGGTGGAGAAATACAGAGTAAGGAACTTATGAGTGGCTCCTACTTCTGCCAGCCAGTAAAAATACTTATTGTTGTTATTATTATAGGGCCAGAGAACTGACCATCCTCTGGTACAATAATAATAGTAATTATTATAAGGACTAGAGGATACACAGTTCTATGGTCCCATTAAAAATAATTAAAAGCATAAGATTTGCTCAGTTGACTTTATGACTCTATGGCTCCCTGGGACTAATTAAACAAGGTCCTTTACAACCACTTGTTTCTTAAATTTTAGCCTACCCACCTACTACTAAGCTACCCCTAGCCACTGACCAAAAATATGTTCCTATCTAATCCCCACACTCTATACTGATGGGGGGTTCTTAACCTAAGAAAATTGTGGGAAAAAAGCATTGATAATGATTACTTTTCTTTTTTTGACAACTAAAACAATGGCAAAAACTCCCATCATATATACTTAATAAATATAAAACAGGAATCTAACAGATACTTGTCCCTTCAAAAAAAAATAAAAATAAGTTTTCTCTAGCTGCTTGAAAGGTCCACACTGAGCAAATTTATTTTTTTGCTTATTGGAAATCACCTGATACTATTAGTCATAGAGGACATAAGTGAGCATTCTGTGACCTTCATTATTATAACAAGACCAGAAGATAGGTCATACTCTGGCACTAAAAGGTTTGAAACCAGATGACTAGTATTACCCAGGGAAGGGAAGTACATGTCACAGAAGAGAGTGAAACATATAATTGAACTCAAACATATCAAGTGTTGAAGGCAATTTCTGCATTGAATTTACATGTTCAGTATCCAGATTGGAAGCACCAGTGTGAAGTTTTTTTTTTTTTTTTTTGCCGTGCATAGAAATGTGACAACATGCGCGAGGTACCCCAACAGCATTCCTCGCGTTAATTTTCAACAATAATAACAGTGGACTAGTCGAGATTGCAAGCACGTTTTCTTTTTGTTTTTGTTAAAAGCATGTGAACAAAACAGGTTAAACACATTGTAATTAGGTGAGTGAATAGCTGCACATCGCTAGGTTAACTCATAAGTATTGCCTGCGCTGGTAAAATATTGTACTCTAGCCTGGCTAGTTAACAGGTCTGTATAATAATAAATGAAATATTTGATGAGTTAAAGTGTTAGGCTAGGTTCAGTTTATCCGTACATGCGTTTAATTGATTTGGCATGCCTGAGAGTGCTGGGGGGCATAAGTGACCAGCCCGCTCACTAAGGGATTGTTAGCGCTTTAGACGCATGTATTATAACCTTTTGTTTTGGCCTGGTACGGAGGTTAACTTATGGCATATTTGGAGCTCACTTCGAGTCAGGTTGCCGTTTAGAGGCAAGCTGTAAGTCAGGTATGTACGGGCTGGGTGTCGCTGGGCCACCGTGCGTGGGGGAATATAGCCACCTCACTGTGAATTTTTACGCTGGATTATGGCAAGGTCTTACGTGCAAGGCAAGTCATGTTAGGTTCAGGCTGGGGAGGAGGATTGGGTTTTATGGTGCATGGACCGCTCGTCTGAGGGTAGGAAATGTAGTGTTACCTGCATTTTATGGGAGCAAAACTGTTGACTAGGTAGGATAAGGACACGTCATAACATATTCAAAGAGGCTCAAACATGTTAAAACAAGGAAAAATAAAACAACACAACCGGGGTATCCCAGTACTCTACTGCCTGTTGGTGCTCATGTCTCAGGTGGTCCCTGAAGCGCTGTGAGTGTCCCTGGTTCCGCGTGGGACAAAGGGGGTCACCTCCTCCGGGTTCCAATGGTGGGGTGGTTTGCTTGGTCCTGGGGTTTCAGTTGCATGGAACGAGTCCTGCGGCAGTCCCAGAGTGGGCAGCAAGGTTGCCGCTTCTCTTAGGTCTCGGACTTCATGCGTGTTGTCCCCTTGGATGACTTGCAGAGTTCGGGCCTGGTGCCGTCTGTAGCTTAGTCCGTTCCATTGTAGGAGTGTAGTAAAAGGCCTGAGTGATCGCCACCAGGCAAGCGTGCCTCCAGTGAGGTTGGCGAAAAAGGACAACTCCATAGATTCAAAGGAATATGGTGAACAGTTTCTGGTCGCTGCCATCACTGCTGCCTTGTCTGCGTGGAGTTGGAAACGCAGGACAAGGACTCGGGGCGCCGGGGTCAGTACTTTAGCTGGCTTCAGGGCCCTGAAGAAACCAGGGTGATGTTTCTTGCTTGTTTCGGTGTTAGCAGGGCCACAAAGAGACGTCTCAGTAAGTGTGGCATCTCTGCTGATGGAATGCTTTCCGGGATGACCCGGATTTTGATATTGTTGGCCCGGCGGGCATCCTCCAGGGCCGCAAAACGGCGGTCATGCGCCTCATTCTGTTGTCGGATGTCCTTTACCTCCTGCTGCAATGCCGTGATTTGTTTTTTTGCAGGCGCCGGATCCTGTCTCCAGGGCCCCCATTTGGCCCGTCAGACCGTGGATGTTGGCCCGGAGCGTGCTACGTCCGCTTGTAGTGTCCTCTGCAGGTCCACCAGCAGCGACTTCAGGACTGCCGTTGTCACGCGTGCGTTGTCCGTGGTTTGGGTGCCCGGGAGCGGTCTCTGCACAGGAGGTAGGTCAGCCTCTTCACCCCCTGATGAGAAGTCATCAGACAGCTCAGAATATGTTTCGTGGAAGTCGGCCATTTTGGGCCTCACAGCTTCACGGGTCTGTCGCAGGAGTTCTTCTATATTTGGTCCCTTGCTTGGCTTGTCCGGTCTTAATTTTTTTGTTTTGCGGCCCATCACGTCCGCTGTCATGCACAAGGCCTGGTGTGCTGTCAAATATCGATTTTATCAGTCCCAATCGGTAAATTTAGGCCCAAAAATGCAGGAGCATGTGTGCCATGCGACTGCACTGTTCAGTTGCTAGACTCAGTCTACGTGAAGTTCCTTTTTAAAGAAAAATTATGGTTAGCAATGACACCCTAGATATTTACATTTAACATCTTACTGTACATCATTTGTTAGGTAGTCTTAAAAGATCTGGGGGTCCAAGATTAGCCTACAATAAAGCATTTCAATACTTGTTGCATATTCAATTATTACAACACAATTTATACTTTAATAATCATAGACAATGTTTATTAGATTTGAACAGTTATTAAAAATACATTTAAAATGGACTTATAGCTTGGATTTTCTCGTTTCGATACGCTCATTAGAAGTCAAAGGATGGCTGCTTCTTGGGAACCATTGCTTGTAGGCTACCCTTCCCTCTGTGTTTTGAGAGGGTAATGTAGTTTGGAAAAAACTTCAGAAGTTGAAATAACTCCTTGGTATATGTTGCTACCATGGAAAACCATTGCACATGGCTAGTCATATTACTAAAATATCAAATTAATATTTTTTCCTGTGCAAATACAATGTGACATTAGTTTAAGTGACATTTGATATTCTGCAAATCTTCCTTGAATACAATATCTTCAGATGTTGGTAGAAGAGAACTGGAGTCTTGCTTTTGATGTCTTTGCCAGATTGCTGACACTCTTCAGTCAACATTCACCATATCATCTTCCTCTGGAACACATCCTATTAAGGGTTACATGTACGTGCCCTCTATGTGTGCTTGTGTGAGTATTTTTCTAAAGCACAATGCATTTGTGGAACGTAAACTAGAAGTAAGGCATCTAGCTGTATGTACAAAACATTACAGTTTATATATGTATATATATATATATATATATATATAAAGAAAAGGAGAAAGTTCTTGCACTCACGCTATAAGTTGCCTTGAAAACCGGGTGCTATAGCCAGGGCTTGATTATCCAGGATATCCAACAAGGTAGCAGCACTCACGGAGTAATTAAAAAATCTAATCTTTATTAAAGCATTTTAAAATTGAGATCGACGTTTCAGTCCAACATCTAGGACTTTCCTCAGGATCAAATACATTGATACATACCATAAAACCAACTTATATAACAGAATACATTACATAATTGAGCTTACCCTCAGGTGAAGTGCATTTCCGATCGGCGTCCTGTGCCACCCCGTGCGCATGTGCAAAGAGGCTCCACCCATATGACGTGATGACGTCATCGTGCCCGTTTCCATAACGACCGGATACAAACGCGGTTCCCACGGGAACGGAGCTAAAGCTGCCGAAAAGAGTGAAAAATGTCACCCAAACCATAGGGGGACAATAAACTATTGAAGGATGACTATATAATAAGTGCATAAAGTATATACAGTATATGAATTATTAAAGAGTGCTCAGATGAATGAAGCAACCTATTGTGCTAATCTGAGAGTGAATTGCTTAATAAAGTGCTGATAGGTGATGTGTGTATATATTTACATAAATGCAAAATAAGTATTGATAAACCTATTAATGCAGTGCAAAATAGCAAAAAAGTGCAAATTAGTGCAAGATGTGCAAAGTGTGATAATAAATATATATACTGTGCTATGAGAATATCTTATCAGGGACTGATCAACATCACATAATGTATATACCATAGTTTTTTGAGTAAATTAAAAAGATTAAAAAACATATATATGTTTAACAGTAGTGACTTTGTGCATATATATATCTCTCTTTCCCTTCAACCTAATGCACATGATATGCGCTTAGAGTATCTATTATAGACTATACTCTTTCACTATATAAATCAGTGCTACATAGGGGTAATTAATAAACTGCTATAAAGTTTATATTGTTTATATTACAAGGTTTTCCTTTTCATATACCATTACATTTTCTATGATATATGTTATATATTATGCACACCACTATAACCATTTACCCCAAAACACATTATTTGGGTAAAATAACCATAAAAATTCAATTTAACAACATTACAAGCTGGAGCTATAAGAATGAAAGATATGATATGGTTTCATTTAGTCCTTTTGGGGACACAGTATCTAATTCCGAGATCCAGAATGTTTCCCGGTTCAACAACGTTTTCCCACGATCACCAGCCCTGCGTGACACGGATACATGGTCTATACCCAAAAATTTCAATGAAGCCAGTGGATGTTGGAATTGTAAGAAATGCTTGGCCACCGGTTTGTCTGATTGACCGTCCCTGTAGGCCAACCTAATGCTTGAACGGTGGCCCCTAATCCTCTCACACAGGGCGGTCTCAGTCTTACCCACGTATGCCAATCCACAAGGGCATGTGAGTTTATAAATAACATGCGTCGTTTTGCATGTGATGGTATGTATGTATGGTATTACCCTGTAATATAAACAATATAAACTTTATAGCAGTTTATTAATTACCCCTATGTAGCACTGATTTATATAGTGAAAGAGTATAGTCTATAATAGATACTCTAAGCGCATATCATGTGCATTAGGTTGAAGGGAAAGAGAGATATATATATATGCACAAAGTCACTACTGTTAAACATATATATGTTTTTTAATCTTTTTAATTTACTCAAAAAACTATGGTATATACATTATGTGATGTTGATCAGTCCCTGATAAGATATTCTCATAGCACAGTATATATATTTATTATCACACTTTGCACATCTTGCACTAATTTGCACTTTTTTGCTATTTTGCACTGCATTAATAGGTTTATCAATACTTATTTTGCACTTATGTAAATATATACACACATCGGCTATCAGCACTTTATTAAGCAATTCACTCCCAGATTAGCACCATAGGTTGCTTCATTCATCTGAGCACTCTTTAATAATTCATATACTGTATATACTTTATGCACTTATTATATAGTCATCCTTCAATAGTTTATTGTCCCCCTATGGTTTGGGTGACATTTTTCACTCTTTTCGGCAGCTTTAGCTCCGTTCCCGTGGCGACCGCGTTTGTATCCGGTCGTTATGGAAACGGGCGCGATGACGTCATCACGTCATATGGGTGGAGCCTCTTTGCACATGCGCACGGGGTGGCACAGGACGCCGATCGGAAATGCACTTCACCTGAGGGTAAGCTCAATTATGTAATGTATTCTGTTATATAAGTTGGTTTTATGGTATGTATCAATGTATTTGATCCTGAGGAAAGTCCTAGATGTTGGACTGAAACGTCGATCTCAATTTTAAAATGCTTTAATAAAGATTAGATTTTTTAATTACTCCGTGAGTGCTGCTACCTTGTTGGATATCCTATATATATATATATATATATATATATATATATATATATATATATATACACTCGTTCAGCTACAAGTAGAAATGTTAGTATCATGACACAGACCAAAATTAACTAACTTTCATTAAATTTACTCTAAAATGTAGCATACTATATATATATATATATATATATATATATATATATATATATATATATATGAAATAAGTAGAAATTGTAGCCGTATATCACAACATGTCGCTTTAACCCCTATATCACAACTCAACTTTGAATTCTATGTGTCGTCTTGCTCAGAAATGCTTCAGACTTGAGAAAGGGAGGTTATCCCGAAAGCTTGTCACTAAAAAATTCTGTTAGTCCAATAAAAAAGGTATTACAAGATACAAATTTTATCTATTTTTTACATCTATATGAAATAAAATACTTACAGATACTTAAACTCAAACATACATCGCATTACACTCCAAATGCTTCACTTATTGCTGTTAAATAAATTGAATGTCTTTATAGTGACTCTATAATAGCCCACACTCATACTGACACAATGTTTGACTAATGTTTTTTACTAACCCGCGCAGATGCATACATGCTGTGAATTATAACTTCCATTCTCTCAATGGTTTAGAGTGATGGAGTTTGAATAAATAACATCAACATTTTAGTGATCAGTTGTAATAGATACTAATACTTTGCGGCCCAATAATTTTTCACCATTGAAAGATATGTCTAGTTGGTATTTCACATAAAAAGTTCACACACTTAATTACAAATATAAATGTTCTAGTTTAATGTTTTGTGATTTAAGTGAAAAAGAGGTGATGACTTACATGAACAGACAAAATATGAATATAATTTCCCTTAATCAATTAAATAAAACTATTAATACAAACTACATTAAAATACAGTAATCCTTTACTTGAATTGACTATTTAAGGAGTTATTCACTTAAGACCGGATTTTGTCCAGATAGACAAAATCCGGAGAAAAGGACTGAATTACGATTGCAAAGGCAATTCTTATATTTACTAAAGCCAACAACAGTCGGAATTTGGTTGGTTCGAGCGAATCCGCAGCAATTGTCAGGATACATCTGGTGTTCGTATTTAAATGATGTCGCATTCAAGGTATGGGATTTAGAATATTCACAAAGCACTGATTTTCAACTGAATAAGGACTGAATGCATTCAGCAAGAATGCACATTTACAAATTGCCATTCACTTGCTTTCATGCAAGCAAATTATAATTTGAAGTACTTTGCTCACTGACAGCATCAACAGCCAGCCAGCAAATACTTAAATAATCAAGAAAAAAGTAACGACA
Organism: Pelobates fuscus; assembly: GCF_036172605.1. Taxonomy (NCBI): domain Eukaryota; kingdom Metazoa; phylum Chordata; class Amphibia; order Anura; family Pelobatidae; genus Pelobates; species Pelobates fuscus. The sequence continues at coordinate 277,630,639 of NC_086321.1, forward strand.
CAGAGTGTATACAGGTTGCACCTAATAAATAAAGAAATACCAAACTTATGGCGATATCCTGCAAAATGGATTAGAAAAAAAGTGCAATTTATCAACAGATGGTCTTCATTCTTTAGTGATTATTTTCTGTATGTAGTTTAAATCCAATGTTTGGTAATAAAAAAAACATGCAAATACCTTATTTTAATTATTGATTATTCGTTTTTGATTTTAAACCAATGATCCAGTTCAAATTCTGTTATTTTAATATAATTCTGTGAACCCAGTAAATAATTCTGATTTGGTTGGCCAGATGGCTAGCAGTGACCCTTAAATAAACTGTCAGTCACTCTGCAAACAATTTTCATTAGACGAATATCTTTCACAGAGACTGACTACTCTTGAACATGAATGTAAAATACTAGTTATATTTTTCTCACAAAATGAACATAAACTCAGAGGTATTAGAGGAGGCTAATGGCAAGCATGGTACTCATATTTTACTATTAGACAATTTGTGACACTGGTCTTCAATCATGATGATAAAACACTTAAAGAGCACAACAAGAATATAATACATATCTTTTAGAAGCTCCAGTTGCTGTCTGAAAGAGGTAAGTGGGTACTGCTTTGCCACCTTGGTCCTGACATAGAGAATTGGAGGGAAGCTATCTGAAAGTGACAGATCCTTAGGATTCCTTGTTTTCCAGGCTGAATATTGAAACTGCCAGGTATCTTAGTTGTGAATAGGAACAGTGAGATGTGTTTGTCAGATGAAAGTTCTATACCTAATATATTGATTCATCTATGTGTAGTATATCCAAATAGAGGTCTCCAAAGGCAAACCCTTCAAAGTCAAAATGTGGGAAATTCAAAAACAACTTGAGGTTTATTCACTAAAACATGGTGTGGTTAATTGAAACCTAAACTTGTGTAATGTAAAATAAAAATATCCAAGTAGAAAAATATTTTGAGCTCCAATAATTTTCCCAGTAAGTCTGTTTTGGTCTTAATTTAGAAAAAAAATTGAATAGCCAATTCACGGTTTAGTAAAAGGTAGCTATGGCTAGTCTGAATGTATTATGTCAGCCAGTGCTTCACTATCTCTGTGTGATCCTAACAAAGTGAACATCCAGCTGTATACAGGGTGAAAGCAAATCTGGATCATCCATGGATTAGATCTCTGGTTGAGTTGCTCAATGCGATATATTGCAGCAGTTTTATCCATAACATCCATTATGACATCATATATAGCAGTTAGCATTAGCTAATGAAGGGGAGGATTGTATTCATTTAAAAAAATATATATTGCTTCTCCTCCCCCAAAAATCCATCTAATAGTAGAGTCCACATCAGATGCTCTATGCAATAACATATAGGGTTATAAGATACTATCCATGCAGTGATTGTATAGATATTTATGTCACTCATTGTTTTATGTTTATCAACTTTATTTGTCCTGCAATGGTTTATTTAAAAAAAAAAAAACGCAGATTTATTTTAATAGTTCGTCAAAACAATATTCAGCAGAAATAGTTTGCAGCAGTTCTCTTTAGATTGTGCAATGTTTACCAGTCTATATAAGTTTTATTTTACTCAGGTTCAATCAGAACTCTTAATGAACAGTTATTTTCATGCGTTGTCGCAGTTCCTAAGTATGATTACGATTTATTATACGATATACAAACTAGTTTACGTATGAGAAATTTTAAATACAATATAGCATGTTTATATCAAATTCAAATTCATAAAATGTAGAGAGAGTCAGACAGGGCAAGGTAAGCATAGCTGCAGTACAGGAGAAATTCTAGAGATGTGAAGGGGAGATACCAAAAGGAGAAAGGGAGAGAAAGTGATGGAGCTGATGTAGACCGACAGAACAGACTAGAAGATGATGAGTAGGATAATGGAGTCTAACAGAGAAGTTTGTCATTGATTGTGACGAAGTGCCCTTCGCCACTTTGTCCTGGAGAGGCCTGCTTGCCTGCCTCCTCCCCTGCGACTATGGTCCTGGACTATATTGCACTGTAAACCCTGTATTCAGGCATATGGACTTGTATTAGACTGTCTTTTTCCCTTTATCTATGCTGTAGGTTTGGACTGCTAATATAACCTAACAGCCAGGGGATTTAGGCGAATATATTGCATGAGAATACCATTACTGGAGAATACAGCCGTTCGTATGGTTTCATGCGAATTCTTTGTGCTCTGAATAGGTGGCCGCCATTTCGGGACTTTTCCACGTGTTCGCGGCCATCTTGCGTGCGAACAGCGGTGTTTGCCTGTGAACGCATGGAACTGAAATCGGAAGCACAAACAGGCGAATACCGCTAAGACCTCCAGACATCCAGAATTACGCACGGAAACTACCGAACGACCGGCCGTTCGGTAGTTATACTTAACTTAGTATGGGGATTCTAGCGACCACAAAGATGCGAATGGATGGCAAGAATTTCGTCTATTTTACCGTGCGAACGGAGACCGACCGCAAGGCCAAAACTCATGGAACTATTTTCGGCTAGTTGGTCTGTGCGGTCGGTCAAAACTTTGGAGCTCTGTATCTCCCGAACCATCCATCCGAATGGGCTGATTTTTGGACAGACTGTTCCCCTGAACAAGGGCTATTTGGGGATACCAGATTTAAAGCTGTACCCCCTGTTTTTGGGGTACATCCAGAACTTGGGTAAAATAATGTATGTTTTAATTGGGTTATGTGTTTATCTGAGGGGAGGAGACGTGGGGGTGTTACCATGCATGTGATTGGTCAATTTCATCCTCCCCCTGGGAGTGTCCTGTATGTACCTGATCCTAATAAAAAGCAGGCTGGGTGTTCCAGTCCTCAGACCTCTTCTGACCCTCAATACGTAGCCTTGTCTCGTTATTGGAGGGAACTGCTATATCACACTGGGGATTGCTATGCTCTGCATATTCCCCTGAGCTCTTAATCACTTAGCTCTTTTAAGAGCTTGTTCCGGATACGCTCTCCAGGAGGAGAGATCTTCCCCACACGGTCCTGAATGCTGAAGGTTCATTCCAGGGTGGAAGGAAGACGGCGCGGCTCCAGTTAAGCTACGGCGGTTGTGGAGCCTGCGGTGGTTGTGGTGTCGTCTGCAGTGCTTGGAGTCCTCTGAGAGCGCTAGGAGCATCCATCAACGGAGGGTACTCGGTCGGGGTACACGGAGCTCCGTTACATTGATTTAACAATGCTCTGGCAGGGAAGCATTGTAGTAAAATGATGCTTTACTGTCTTTACAACTCCAAACAGCAGCAATTAAAAAGTTAAATGCACTAGACAAAAATAATAGGCACAACAAAACATAGGATACAGATAACCAATCAGCATGCAGCATAGCTAATAAAAATCTGAAGCAGTTAATCCAAGTCTTGTTTCAAACTGCAAAATCATAAATGGAAAAACTTGATAAGAAGAATAAACTTCAGAAGAAAAAAACTAAATGATTGGGTTAATGTAGGAAGGGAAAATACTCGCCTCCTGCTTTCAATAAATCCAAATATGATGGGGAAAATCTTAACATGCTATTGCAGCCAGGAGGCTCCGATTATGCTAGTAAAAAGCTATAATAAACATTACAAAATAAAGAGTAGCACATTGTAACAAATTTACCACAAATTTACCACATGAGAACCAGGATAGAAATAGATCGTTTTAAAATTAGAGTGAGTAAACCAATCAGCGGCATTTAGAATATCATAAAGTGAACCAGCTTAGGAAGCTTTGATAGACATCGCTCCCCTAGTGGAATGACGACCATATTTAGTAACGTCAATCCACTCTAGATTGCGAACCCATTTAGTAAGAGTAACTTAGGAAAGCAGATAGCTGTGGTTTACAATATAAAATAAGTAACTGTGATCTATCTGAATATCTGACCAAGGATGTTTTGGATTTGTAGCATTTGAGACATTGAACCACACACAGATTAGGGTGTTTCATAATAAATGGATAATGAACTGATTTAATATTTGTTTTGGTACGTCTGAAAATTTGAAACTGATCCCCTTGAGGGGCCCATTGTTGGTAAGAGATGTCTAAGGTCCGTACATCTAATACTATATTAAAATATATTAAACAAAGTAGAATGGTCAGTTTAAAAGAAAATAATTGTTACCTCATGCCCCAAGTAACTGGAAGATCAGACTAATGTCCTGTTTCAATATATCTGGGAAGGAAGGTCTGCGGAGATACATACCTCTCATCAATTTACAAACTAAAGGATGTTTTTCCATTTTTTAATTATTACTAGGATTATGACCTGCCGAAATGACTGAACAGTATATATTAATAGTCTGATGGGCCTTACCCAATTCAAACGATTTTGAGAGAAAAAAATGCACAAAAGAAGAAAAATAGGAGAAAAGATTGCTGACATACTAAACCAAAAAAAATATGTATATTTTTACCACATATATTAAACAAAATAAAGATAAGGGTATGTACATCAATAACTGATATGAGTGAGTTTATTAATACAAACATATTTAAATGTCAACTCAAGGTCACATCATTTGCTTGCTCATGCTCCTTGCCCTGTACATGGGGACAAGTGAGCAGGAGAATAACAGTAATTGGAGCTGGAAAAAAAAAAAGTGTCTGCCGCCGGCAGGTAAGAGAAAACTCACAGTGTGTGTTTCATAGAATGTGTGACAGTCTGTTTCAGTCAGTATGTTTGTGTATGTCAGTCTGTTTGGATCTGTGTGGGTGTATGTATGGATCTGTTTGTGTATGTATGGGTCTGTGTGTGAGTGTATGTGTGTCTTGGTCTCAGTGTGTCTGCATGGGTCAGTTTGTGTCTGCATGGGTAAGAGTGTGTGTGGAAGTAAGTGTGTGTGTGTGTGTATTGGTGTGTGCATGGGTCTGTGTGTGCATATATGGATCTCTGCGTGTGTGTATGGGTCAGCGTGTGTCTGCATGGGTCAGTGTGTTTGTGGGTCTGTGTGTATGTATGGGTCTGTGTGTGTGGGCATGTATGGGTCTGTGTATGTATGGGTCAGCGTGGGTCAGTTTGTGTGTCTTTATGAGTCAGTGTGTGTGTGTTTGGGTCAGTGTGTGTATTTATGAGTTAGTGTGTGTGTGTATTTGTGTATGTCTGTATAGGTCAGCGTGTGTGTGTCTGTATGGGTCAGGGTGTGTGTGTATAGGTCAGTGTAGGTAAATGCATGATTGGGGGGAACAAATGGGGCGGCAATTTCTTTTTTTTGCCTAGGATGGCAAAAATCCTTACACCTTTCCTGGTTATTTATAACTCTATAAAGTAAAATAATATATAAAATTATATGGAAAAGGACCAAGGATTTGTGACAATGCTAAAGACACAGATTTTCAAAAAGATTCCTGGATAGATAATATGGCTGAGAAAATTGCCTTACATGCTGACTGATTCATGGAAGCAAAAAAGAATTCATTTTTTTAAATGCTCTTCATTAATAAATTCATATTCAGAAGCAGTAACTGTGTCTGAGCTAACCTTCTTAGAAATGTCTTTATGTTTCATACGGACAGGAAAAATAAGTGCATTTACAGATGAAATAATGAAAATATTAAAATGTAATGAACTAACAAGTAAAACAGTGAATGGGAAGAAAACATGGGAAAACTATGAAAAACTAGCTATTATTATTTCTCCCCTAGTGCAGGAATGGTAGAGAATTGATTTTGATACACACCTCGAATGAAATTCTGCATTTTCCAGATTTTTTTATATATATATATCTTTAGAATAAATCATTAAAATGTCATTTGAAAAGAAAAAAATATATAACATTTGTCCATTTAGGGTGAAATTTCACTAATTTTGTTGGTTGATATTGTAAATAAATAAGCCACTTCTAAACACGTCCATAGCTGTAGCAAACATAACTGTGCTGTACATTAGACTGATTATACTAATTATTACAATATATTTAAAGCATATTGGAGGAGATTTATGAAAGTGTTCAGAAACGGGTGGATCACTAATGGAATAGTGATTGCCCCATATTTTAGTACTTTAGTCTACTTTTTGCAAGAGGCCACTTTGATAAATATCTCTCAATTTGCTTCTAGCATGTTAGCAGTGTATTGATATTCACTGGTTTGGGTGAATTCAGTTTTTATCAAAAAAAACCTTATTGTTCTATCACAGCATATTCCAGTGTTTTTTCACTGGCAAAATTAATAGGACTGTTCTTTGATTTTTATTTTTCAACATTGTATGTTCTTTAAAAATACATTTTATTTCTTAAAAAACAAAACAAAACAAAAAACAGTTATTGCTACTCATTGCTGCTAAACTTGACATGTGTCACAGTGACCCAGTAGGCTTTGCTAGTATCGTGCTATATCTCCATGAAATTGCTTTTGATATGATTTTTTTTCTATTCTCTTTTTGTCCAATTTTGACTTACTCAAGCTAAATAATGTAACTTTTTTCTTCAGTTCCACATCTGAAACTTTACAAATACTATAATGAAGTACTAACAGATATTACAGTAAATGTAGAAATGTTCAGAGCTATTTACATATAAACTGCAACATTGAAAAAAATAACGATTATATTTTTTTCTTTATTATATGGCCTACTAATTGTATTTTTGTTAAAACAAAATCCATATACATCAACAATGACAAGACTTGGGCATGTTACAATTTAAATAATTTCAGCTGAACCACTTCTACCGAAAATAAATAAATACATTTTATTGGTCACATCATATTTGATCTGTAAAAAAAAATCAACATTTAGTGGCTGCCCCCCAGTCATCATAAATAAATCACATAAAGCACATAGCATTACTTAACAAACAGTGTATTAAATTTCAGTTGCCAGGAGTCTTGATGTTTATACTATGCACATACATTCAATAAATCTATCTTATAACTTCAAACTAGATATTGTTCAACCAAGCAATCTGTGTCTGTAGAACAATATACCATTTGATGGTTATAACACTATTAAATGAATGTTCAAAATCCTGAGTGTTATCAACTCACGAATCTGATAGATGAGTTTCTGTCCTGTGTATAATACTGACACCTGACCAGTTGCATTATATGATAGCACAAAGAGAAAAGAAGAAGAGGTCAGTAAATATTGAAGGAGAAAGATAAAGAGTTGTTTTAGAATGTATAGAATCTCTTATACACCCATCTTTACTAGGTTTGCTCACACTTCAGAGTGCAGGTAGGCAAGATTCAGCACTCCAGATGTTGTGGACATCTCCTCTTATGCTTTGCCAGCATTATTGCTGTAAGAAAATTATGAGAGATGTAGTCCACAACATCTGGATTGACAAAGGTTGCCTTTCCCTTGTATATACTGATCAGTCTTTCTTCTAAATCCCTTTTTTTTTTTTTAAACATACCACTAGGTTTGGCACATCTATGAACTTTCTGCTTGCAACAATATGAACGCATAAAGTGAATAAAGTACTAAAGTGCTAATTGTGCCTGACGCACATTAAAGTGCTCTTATTGCCACCTTCATCAGAGGCCGTATAGCTACGGAATGCACTCAGCTTTGTATTTAATTATTAATCAGTGCTTTGTGAATCTTCCGAATCCTGTACTTTGTATAGGATTCAGATGCAAAAAAACCCAACTTTATTCCGGACACTGAATGCACTCGGGCAACTGCTGCAGATTCGCTCAGGCCAACCAAATTCCAACTTATTTTTTCTTTAGTAAATGTGAGAATTGCCAGTGCAGTGAGAATTTGTTAATTTCGCTGGATATTCACTGGATATTGTCCATCCAGAAAAAAATGTAGTGTTTAGTGAATAACACAGTGTATGACTCTTAACCTGGATATATTTATCTTAAACCAGTTGAAATACTTAAACTGAAAGTGTGATATTCAGTTAGGATGAACTTCAATTCATGCATACATTTAAATATACTATAACTCGAACCTGAGCCAAGTGGAGCCATGGCAAAATGATTCCTAATTTGCTGGTGTAACTTTGGGGTGATAAATGGTTCAGAAAGAGAAAAAAATATATATTCAATTAATAGTTGTTGTTGTTTTTGTGTGTGTGTAAATGCTATGCTTAGTGAAAGAGGAATATTGTCACAGTGGACAAGTTACACCAATGAAATTAAACTGTCCATTGTCTCTGAAGAGAGCAATGCAATGACGTTTGATTGGACACCTTCTGGCAAATGTAGTCATTATCACCTACCCAATAGCCAATAATGTGGATAAAGAGTTAGGGATCAGCTGCTGAGCCTGTAGCCTGCATGCCTACCATCTCCCTTACAGAAAGGGGGTGGAGGAAGAAGGGGGATATTAGCTGACCCTTCTCTGGTTTTATCTGGCTCCAACAGACCTTACATTATTTATTTATTTATTTATTGATGTTAGAGAGAACTGCCTCAAATTACTTTCTTACTCAATCCATCATCAACATAAGCCAATTGTTTTTCTATGTTTTCTCCTTAGCTACTAATTAACCTTTTTTTGTAAGAGACGACACACAAGTGGTCATCCACAAGTTACTTAATTGATCTGTACTGAGAATATCACTCGATCATGATCAACTCATGAAAGCAAGACATTGTAATAACATGGATTGGACTGCAATATGAACTGATCACAAATTTCTGTATAAATAATTTGTTTTAGCAATGTCTTATTCCATTCATTACACTTCTCTTGTTTCACTTTAGTTTTTGATGGCTGGTTTTAATTGACCAAAATTGATTAATTAATGTTATGCTAATTGGTTTTCAAGCTAATTATGGAATTTTGCTCCAAGAATTTTAAACTCCACATGATTCATATCATATCCTCGGTTGCCTAATTGATTATTTCACACAAATAAATACTTTAAGACACATTTATTGTGGAGTAAATAGCCTTATGTCTTTAACCACTTCACTACCAGAGTGATGCATACAAAGTTTTTATTTTCATTTTAGAAAAATGCATAACAATGCAAATTTAAATTGAATCCAAAAGGCCCACTTACCTTCTTTTTTTGGCAAGATTTAGAATTTAGACATCAAGGAAATAAATTGCACTGACAAATATTCCTATAAAATTTTAAATGATTACTATAAATATACCTATAGGAAACTAGAAAGCCCATTGTTTATTCTTCTATACAGTAAATATGAATTATATTTTTCAATTATTTAATAAAATTTATTTTACAAATATTAAACACAAACATTTATAAGTAACATTTCACAAAAATGGAGAACATGGTAAATAAAAGGAAAACAATGAATAAGTACTCATGTATATTGATGACCAATATGTTGTTAAATACAATAAATGAAAAGTTTGACAATATGAATTACATTGACCTGTACTTACAATTTGTTTAATAACAAGTAGTAGTTATCAATTAGTATTATAACAGGTATACAATAACTTTAACAAGCAATAGATATAAAATATTTGACTGTAATGACCTATTCTTCCTTTTTTAACTGTATTCTCCTAAACCTCCCTTGCTTGCCTTATTATATCTGGAGTGAAGAAGGTTGCCTGATGGACATTTCACAGCTCTTATTTTCAGGGACCAAAAAAATAATTTTGTTTTTAATGAGAATCGAGATTTCCAGTATCTTGGTAGAATAGAGGTTGCTGTTATTAAGATATGAGCATAATTTTGGGTTAATTAATTATATTAGGAATGAATTTAAATAGCCCAATATCAAGGGAAAGAGTATCTATAGATGGGACTATTATTTGAATGAATGAAAGGATGTTTGCTTTTTACTACATTGCCACCAAATATGAGTCATAGATCCCAATTCCTCACAATTCCTACAACATCTCTCTGAGGTACTAAGAAACATTTTTTTGTAATCTGGTTGACACTAACTACTACTAATTTTAAAAATATTTTTCAAAATGATTCGAACATTCTGACAAATCTAATCCCAACTGCAATTCCTTTTCCTAAAACAACATGGATTGGAATTATTTGTTTGGAACAGTTATTTGGTTTTATAGTTTCATATAACTTAAACAATGCTGGTAAGGCCAATTTAATTGTAAGGAAAAACTGAGACTGTTCAGGCCGTTTAAATTGATGGAACCATAAAATATATTTAATAGATTGGCGCAGTAGTACTTCAGCCTCAATCAATTACTATTTAGGCATGCTAGAATTCAAATTGAGCTTAAGCGCAGATGCTGCATTAGTGGCTAAATAATCATTTTAGAAATCAGGAACACCCAGCCCACCATATCTTTTGTTTATTTTTAATGTAGTCAGTTTATAAGAAATGTGTTTATATCAGAGTGGTTCTTTTTAAAGAAATTGTTAAGAATACTTAGTGGAATAATTCTTATTAGATATAATTTTTTTTTGGAAAGATATTTTTAACGTACCTAGTCTGTCCCACCATGACAATTAGTGATGTCCCGAACGGTTCGCTGGCGAATAGTTCCTGGCGAACATAGCGTGTTCGCGTTCGCCACGGACGGCTAACATATGCGATGTTCGGTCCACCCCCTATTTTTTTTCTTTGTTGTGGTCTTTCAACCAAATTTACTAATACTAAGTAAAAAAAGGGGGGGGGACCTATTGTCCTCCCCCTGGCCCCCACCCCTGAGCGGTGGGTGGGGGCCCTAAAAATAACAACAGGGGGGACCTACTGTCCCCCACGGCCCCCACCCCTGAGCGGTGGGTGGGGGCCCTAAAAATAACAAGAAGAGGGGACCTACTGCCCCCCCGGCCCCCAATCCTGAGCGGTGGGTGGGGGCCCTAAATACTAATAAGGGGGGGACCTAATGTCCTCCCCCCTGGCCCCCACCCCTGAGCGGCGGGTGGGGGCCCTAAATACAAATGGGGGGACCCTAGTCACCCCCTCCCCCCCAAAAAAAAATGATCCCCCTACCTACCCCCCTCACCCTAAAAATAATGAGGGGGGACCTTTAACTAAAAACCTGTAAAAAAAATTAGATAAAAACAACTTATCATTCGATGTTTTCTTTCTTCTAAAATCTTCTTTTTTCAGCCCCCAAAAAGGGCAAATAAAAAGCCATAATAACCGATGCAATTAAACAAAAAAAAAAACAGAGCGCAAAAAAAAATAATCCATCTTCACCCATGGAGGGCTCCGCGCAGACTGAGCTCTGCAGGGCGGGGGAAGGCTTATAATGCCTTCCCACGCCCTGCAATTAGGCTAAGAACATTCTGATTGGCTGGTTTAAGCCAATCAGAGTGCTCTTTGTCATTTTACACAGCATGGGAAAATTCCAAAGAACTTTCCCACGCTGTGTAAAATGACACAGAGCACTGTGATTGGATGGCTTGAAAGGAGGTGGGGGCCGGGTGAGGACAGTAGGTTCCCCCCCTCATTATCATTATGGCCCCCACCCGCCGCCCAGTTTTGGGGGCCGGAGAGGGGAGGAGAGTACGTCCCCCCTCATTATCTTTATGGCCCCCACCCGCCGCCCAGGGGTGGGGACCAGAGAAGGGGAGGACAGTAGGTCCCCCCTCATTATCATTATGGCCCCCACCTGCCGCCCAGGGGTGGGGACCGGAGAGGGGGAGGACAGTAGGTCCCCCCTCATTATCTTTATGGCCCCCACCCGCCGCCCAGGGGTGGGGGTCAGGGGGGGGAGGAGAGTAGGTCTCCCCCCTCTTTAATCACTATTGTGGCCAGAAAGAGTCCCTGTGGGTTTTAAAATTCGCCTGCCTATTGAAGTCTATGGCGGTTCGCCCGGTTCGCGAACATTTGCGGAAGTTCGCGTTCGTGGTTCGCGAACCGAAAATTTTATGTTCGCAACATCACTAATGACAATTTAAAATTGACCCATTTTTCGAGTTCTCTCAGTTCTGGACACTTCAAAATACAAGGAATACATGTTGGACAGGATGTTTGCAAGGTTAATGATAAAACAATATATAAATATATAGAAAAGAAATATATAGAGAAGAAAAAGTGTTAAGCAAAATAAATCAAAGTTCAGTCCTGGACCCATGGCTTATTTTTATTGACATCTTGAGGGACATTGAAAGTAATGTGACATTATTTAAAGAAATCATGGATTTAAATGATTTCACACAGACTAAACAGTAAGCCATCTTAACTCTGAAATCCACAAAATGATGTACAAAATGATGTACACTGTACACAATTTATACCAGCAATTTCAAAGGTCATGTGTGAAAGTAATGGAGTCCATGTAGTGTAACCATTGTCCTAACCTCACATATGTCCCCTTTAATAACTTAGAAATTAGGCTTTGTAAAATCATTTGATAACTGTAACTTAAAACATATTAATATAATATAATAACATTAACAATAAACACATCCTTGCTAACCTGTCTTAACAAGGTAATCAAACTGTATGGGTGCATGCCCTCCCCCCTCTTCCTAGCCAACATTTTGCCTCAAAACCTTTCCTTACATCAACATTGTGCTAAACACGAGTCAGGCTCTAGCTTGTTCGGCACATCTATTAACCAGTACCTTGTCCAGAGGTTGGGGGGAGGGATAGGCCAATTCTACCTTCTTTCCCATAGACTTCTGATCCTAATTGGTAAGGACACATTCCACCTGCCGTGACAAGAAAAACAGAGTTAGGGTGCAAAACATAAAAACATAAATTAGGGAGGAAGGATGGGAAGCTCTACCAAGCTAAATATGTAAAATGGCTGAAGGGAAGGGAAAGGAAGTCAGCCCAATTAACTCCTCTCCCAGTGATGTCGGTCAAACCACAGACACACACCCACTCCCCCACCCTCACAAATGGCTCTTATCTTATTGCTTTGCCTCCTCAAGATTTGAAAGGTATTACCACACAAAGCTTGACAAGAGGCAGACTAGTAAAAAAAACACTAGTTCACCAAGATCAACTTTGAAATCTATTATTTTATGTTGTTGATCCAAAAGAAGGAAATAAAAAGAACAATTGTAGCAATTTCCTTATTGACTCCATAATGGCAAACATGATTCTCCTTGGATAAACAACCTGTTCACATACATATCAATTATATCCTTGACTATTCTGTTTAAGTATCCAAGCCTTTAAAAAAAATAAAATATATATAGCATCTAATAAGACAACCTCTTCAGAGAATTCCACATCTTTATTGTAATTACTGTAAAGAAACTTTTCCTGTGCTATAATGAAAACACCCTCTTTCCTGTGATAATGCATAACCTCTTGTCTGTTGTATATAACTGCTACTGAATAGGTTAGCAGATAGCGTTTTCTACTAACCCTATATTTAGATATAGTGTTATCAGGTGCCTTTTTTTCTAAAAAAAAAAAAAAAAAAAAGCAAATTTTTCTAGCCTTTCCTTATAATTAAGTAATTGATTTTAATAAGAACGTCTATAGAAAACACACTGTGCTATAAAATACGAAGGGCTGCATAAACCTCCTAAATGGCAGTTAATCAGTGACAATGCAAAAGCATGCTCTATATACCAACCATGCTTCATTAAACTAAAGTTCTTTTGGTGCTTAAACTATCCCTTTAAGTCAGAATCACTTTTGCTCCAATACATTGTTTTCGTTGTTGATCCTGTAAAAATGTTATTAAAGGGACACTCCATGCACCAGTACAACCTTTATGAATTTGGTAGATGTGGGCCTCATTAATATTAAATATATTTTGAATGCTCAAATCTTTGTAGTTTTGATTTAAAAAAGAAATGTTTTGCAGAATGCTGCACCATAAGCCTACTCCGTTAGTCATAGCCCTCACATCACAAAAATACGTTGTTATCAATATATATGCACACAGCTCAGTCATTGACAGCACTGGATTGTCTCAATTACAAATCAAGCTGAATTTGAAGGAGAGGACAACCAGTGAGGCATACAGTAAGGATATAATTACCTGTTTATAGTTTCCCTGACTGTCTCCAGCCAGTTGTGAATAAAAAGCAGCCCACTCAGCAATGTTGGGGCTGAGACTGTGCGCATACATTTGATAAGGACACATGGCTAAGGAGGCAGGCTTATGAGGTAAAATTAAATAAATATATATATATATATATAGTCTTGAAAAAATTTTATTTTACAGACTCAAACGTCGACTGGAACGTTGTGTGAATTTGTAATTGCTCAATAAAGCAACAGATTAAATTTACGTTGAAAGACTCCTGAGTAGTGATGTCCCGAACGGTTCACTGGCGAATAGTTCCTGGCGAACATAGCGTGTTCGCGTTCGCCACGGATGGCGAACATATGCGATGTTCGTTCCACCCCCTAATCGTAAACTTTGACCCTGTACCTCACAGTCAGCAGACACATTCCAGCCAATCAGCAGCAGACCCTCCCTCCCAGACCCTCCCACCTCCTAGACAGCATACAATTTAGAATAATTCTGAAGCTGCATTATTTTTTTATTTTTTTTGTGTTATCCTCCTTAGCTAGTAACCTGTGTTTATTATACATTATCCCCCATAGCCAGTAACCTGTGTTTATTATACATTATCCTCCCATAGCCAGTAACCTGTGTTTATTATACATTATCCCCCCATAGCCAGTAACCTGTGTTTATTATACATCATCCTCCCATAGCCAATAACCTGTGTTTATTATACATTATCCCCCCATAGCCAGTAACCTGTGCTTATTATACATTATCTCCCCCATAGCCAGTAACCTGTGTTTATTATACAGTATCCCCCCACAACCAGTAACCTGTGTTTATTATACATTATCCCCCCACAACCAGTAACCTGTGTTTATTATACATTATCCCCCCACAACCAGTAACCTGTGTTTATTATACAGTATCCTCCCCATAGCCAGTGACCTGTGTTTATTATACATTATCCCCCCATAGGCAGTAACCTGTGCTTATTATACATTATCTCCCCCATAGCCAGTGACCTGTATTTATTATACATTATCCTCCCATAGCCAATTACCTGTGTTTATTATACATTATCCTCCCATAGCCAGTAACCTGTGTTTATTATACATAATCCTCCCATAGCCAGTAACCTGTGTTTATTATACATTATCTCCCCCATATCCAGTAACCTGTGTTTATTATACATTATCCCCCCACAACCAGTAACCTGTGTTTATTATACATTATCCCCCCACAACCTGTAACCTGTGTTTATTATACATTATCCTCACATAGCTAGTAACCTGTGTTTATTATACAGTATCTCCCCATAGCCAGTAACCGGTGTTTCTTATACATTATCGTCCCATAGCCAGTAACCTGTGTTTATTATACATTATCCCTGCCATAGCCAGTAACCTGTGTTTATTATACATTATCCTCCCATAGCCAGTAACCTGTGTTTATTATACATTATCCCTCCCATAGCCAGTAACCTGTGTTTATTATACATTATCCCCCCACAACCAGTTTACCTGTGTTTATTATACATTATCCCCCACAGCCAGTAACCTGTGTTTATTATACATTATCCCCCCACAACCAGTAACCTGTGTTTATTATACATTATCCTCCCATAGCCAGTAACCCGTGTTTATTATACATTATCCCTCCCATAGCCAGTAACCTGTGTTTATTATACATTATCCCTCCCATAGCCAGCAACCTGTGTTTATTATACATTATCCTCCCATAGCCAGTAACCTGTGTTTATTATACATTATCCTCCCATAGCCAGTAACCTGTGTTTATTATACATTATCCCCCCATAGGCAGTAACCTGTGCTTATTATACATTATCTCCCCCATAGCCAGTAACCTGTATTTATTATACATTATCCTCCCATAGCCAATTACCTGTGTTTATTATACATTATCCCCCCACAACCAGTAACCTGTGTTTATTATACATTATCCCCCCACAACCAGTAACCTGTGTTTATTATACATTATCCCCCCACAACCAGTAACCTGTGTTTATTATACATTATCTCCACATAGCCAGTAACCTGTGTTTATTATACATTATCGTCCCATAGCCAGTAACCTGTGTTTATTATACATTATCCTCCCATAGCCAGTAACCTGTGTTTATTATACATTATCCTCCCATAGCTAGTAACCTGTGTTTATTATACATTACCTCCCCATAGCCAGTACCCTTTGTTTCTTATACATTATCCTCCCATAGCCAGTAACCTGTGTTTATTATACATTATCCCTCCCATAGCCAGTAACCTGTGTTTATTATACATATCCTCCCATAGCCAGTAACCTGTGTTTATTATACATTATCCCTCCCATAGCCAGTAATCTGTGTTTATTATACATTATCCCCCCCATAGCCAGTAACCTGTGTTTATTATACATTATCCCCCATAGTCATTTATCGTTGGACCTAGGCAGCATGATGTCTTAGGCCGGCCCAGAGAGTGAGTGAGTGAGTGAGTGAATAATATAATATATATGTTCAGAAACATATTAGTAATATATGTAAATCAGGTTCATGCAAAGAGGGTGAAAAGGTATTAAAGAAAAACACACTTATTGCATCAAATTTACAAAGCCAAACTTTTAAAAGCTTTCCTCATTTCTTTCTCGGGATGAGGAATATATCGGTTGTAAACTGAGGATTTCCATCTGCCCAATCTTTTAATAATGTGCACTGGAGTGTCAGTGTTGAAGGAGACCGAAGCTGCCCCTATTCTAAATGTAAGACCCGAGACATGGATACAACCCAATCTTAGGAGTAGTGTTCTGATGTAGAAGATGAATTTAGCCGTAGTCAGAGGGATTCAGTGAGAGTAGTGGTGAAATGTGTGTGGCATGACTGAGTGTGGGTAAGTAAGAGTCAAGTGTTTTAACTGGGCACTAGTTCTAGGTGGGATAAAGTGGTATAGCGGATGGATGAGTAGTTTGGTTCGTTTTAGAGGTTTGTAGAGAAAGTATATAGTGATCATGATTTTTAGCTATATCCAATATTTTTAAGGTGGTCCCAGTGCCACCACTCATATCTCGTGTCACAATAGCTTGCATTTAAAAAAAAACAAAAAACTTTTTTGACTGTAATATAATAGCAGTCAGTTTCCTTCACACGTGTGCGTTTCAGGGCCTGCCAGGGCACAGTGTCACACCAGTACAACTCATATCTGGTGTAACAGTAGTGTATAGTAAAAAAAAAAAACTAGAAATTAGACTGTGAAATAATAGCAGTCAGTTTCCTTCACACGTGTGCGTTTCAGGGCCTGCCAGGGCACAGTGTCACACCAGTGAAACTCATATCTGACCACAGACCACTTCTCAGTTCCTTATGCTTCCTGGCTGATGTTTTGGTCACTTTTGAATGCTGTTGGTGTTTTCACTCTAGTGGTAGCATGAGACGGCGTCTACAACCCACACAAGTGACTCAGGTAGTGCAGCTCATCCAGGATGGCACATCAATGCGAGCTGTGGCAAGAAAGTTTGCTGTGTCTGTTAGCGTAGTGTCCAGAGCATGGAGGTGCTACCAGGAGACAGGCCAGTACATCAGGAGATGAGGAGAAGGCCGTAGGAGGGCAACAACCTAGCAGCAGGTTCGCTACCTCAGCCTTTGTGCAAGGAGGAAAAGAATGACCTCCAGCAGGCCACAAATGTGCATGTGTCTGCTCAAACGGTCAGAAACAGACTCCATGAGGGTGGTATGAGGGCCTGACGTCCACAGGTGTGGGTTGTGCTTACAGCCCAACACCGTGCAGGACGTTTGGCATTTGCCAGAGAACACCAAGATTGGCAAATTCGCCACTGGCGCCCTGTGCTCTTCACAGATGAAAGCAGGTTCACACTGAGCACATGTGACAGACGTGACAGAGTCTGGAGACGCCGTGGAGAACATTCTGCTGCCTGCAACATCCTCCAGCATGACCGGTTTGGCAATGGGTCAGTAATGGTGTGGGGTGGCATTTCTTTGGGGGGCCACACAGCCCTCCATGTGCTTGCCAGAGGTAGCCTGACTGCCATTAGGTACCGAGATGAAATGCTCAGACCCCTTGTGAGACCATATTCTGGTGCTGTTGGCCCTGGGTTCCTCCTAATGCAAGACAATACTACACCTCATGTGGCTGGAGTGTGTAAGCAGTTCCTGCAAGATGAAGGCATTGATGCTTTGGACTGGCCTGACCATTCCCCAGACCTGAATCCAATTGAGCACATCTGGGACATCATGTCTCGCTCCATCCACCAACGTCACGTTGCACTACAGACTGTCCAGGAGTTGGCAGATGCTTTCATCCAGGTCTGGGAGGAGATCCCTCAGGAGACCATCCGCCACCTCATCCGGAGCATGCACAGGCGTTGTAGGGAGGTCATACAAGAAGAAACATTTCAGAAGAATATTTAATTCATTCAGATCTAGGATGTGTTATTTTTGTGTTCCCTTTATTTTTTTGTGCATGTAAAAAATAAGCATATTAATGAGGCCTCAATCTATCAAATGTATTAAAGTGTCCGTCTAATATCTGAATATTTCAGTCTGGCTGACATGTAGAGAGGTTCTTCCTGTAGTCTATATATACCAATTACTCTGGAGTCTCCTGTGCTGTCCTAAAGGTAATGGCCATCCAACAACTGTGGCATGTTGCCACAGTGATATTATGCAAGTGGCAACTCTGGAGGGGGAGTAAGGCATCCAACAATAGCCGTTTTTTTGTCAAAATTGGTGAGGCCCGGTTTAAAGGGATCCTTCAAATGGCTGCACATTGGTAAATCAAGGTAAATAAGAGGAGCTCTGCTATAACTACTGTGAAAGTATGTCTCAATTGCATGCACTGCTCTGCATTTTTGTTACTTTATCTGTGTCTGTATATAAGATTGAATATGTGAAATCACCTTAGTGACTGACTAGAGTAATGGAATTGATAAATATAGATTTTTGTCAAATAATACTCATAAAATATGAAGCTATCTCTTGCTTCTTCAGAGAACTGGGCCTTAATCCAATCTTCTAATGGCAAGTATAATACATTATCCAAAGCATTAAATAGTAGTTCCAGTTATCTTTACTTCCTGTAATTGTTTAAAACCTTGTTCTTCCAGGGTTTCTCTGATACTTCTCACAAATTAGCACATTGCTTCAAGGAATTATTTTCTGCCAAATTGAATGACATTTGCATAAATAGAACATTTTTAATAATTTACTCTAAATTTTTAACCTTTTTTTAAATTAAATAATATACATTACTTTAATATGATTTATTGTCTATTGATTGCTCAGCAAGACATTTGATTTCTCATAAACAATCCACAATTTAGCCCTGTTTATCTTTATGATGTGAGGTAGAATAATAGAAATTAGTAGAACTCAAATAAATCTTCTTCATTCCTAATATTTATTAAAAAAAATGTAAAGCACAGTTTGAGAATGTTTGCAAAAAAAAATCAGTGAACATATAAAATAGAACTTAGATTAAGTAAATAATTTCTTTTAAAATTTGCATTTCTTAATTATATGTGGTCAAAATACTTTTCTTTCTGTTTTTTTTATTTTTTGTTTTGTTATGCTAAATGTTGTTTCTCAGGTAAACTATCGATGTACTTGTTAAATCAGATCTTGTGCATTTAACAATGGTAATGAACATAAAACTTAAAAGAAAACCTTCATTAAAGCTTGATCAAACATAACAGACTGGTCTTTGGACCGCCTAAAGCTCACATCACCACTACATAAATAATTAATTTAAATAATGTTTTTTAGATTCCCAGAACCTCTAAGTGGAAGAGACTCTGCAAATCTTTTCTCTATCAAGTCTTTTAAGCAGTCAAGGTTATAAAATATATATTAAATACCAAACAAATTAGTCCAAAATGTATGTATATATATATATTTGTGTACGGGATAATGGAAGGGGCGCACATTAAAGTGTGTGTAGTTTTATATAAATAAGAGTCGGTTGAGGTGTGCCGAAACCGACGCGAGGTTAGGCCTGCAAAAGAGGGCCCACCCAGATATAATGATATATAAAGAGGGTGTGGTGGGAGGGAATTTCCGAAATCGTCGAAGACAGGTAAGTAAGGGGTTTGCTGGGTTTAAATAGGCTTAAAATCCCTCCCACAACTTCAGGCATACGCCTTCTATTTGTGTACGGGATTATGGAAGGGGCGCACATTAAAGTGTGTGTAGTTTTATATAAATAAGAGTCGGTTGAGGTGTGCCGAAACCGACGCGAGGTTAGGCCTGCAAAAGAGGGCCAAAAAGTATGTAACATTTATTTATCATAACAACATTATTTAGACATATTACAGAAAAAGAGCCTGATTTCCTTCTCTGGATTTGGAATGTACCGGTTTCATGCCTAGGATTTCCAGCGTCCCATCCTCTCCCTAACATGAGTTGGAACATGACAACTTGAGGCTGCAGTGGCGGCCCCAATACGGAATGAATGTCCCGAGAAGGAAATTGGATTAAGGCCAAGACTACTTAACAAGGAGCGAATGTATAGCATGAATAGTTTGAGAGATGTGGCAAAAAATTGTACAAGCAACCATTTACATTGGAACGCACATATTATCATGAATCATATACAATACTTACCCGTATCGTAAGCTGTAGAGTACGTTTGCATAGTATTAGTAGACAAATCTTACCTGCGGAAACCTCATACTTAAGGCATGATTTAAACCTTTATTGACCTGTAGAGGATTTCTGGACTGCGTGTTCTTTTAGCTTAACCGTTACGTTTAAGCAAGGTCCGACTTCAGGACTCCGGAAGTGGCTAAGGCGGGGGGTACTGCAGGAGACTTGAGATGACAGGGTTAGTGTTAAATAAAGATAGTACGTTACCTGGAGCAATTTCTTGTAGCACGCTGTGAGGAGGGAGGAAACGTAATATGTATTAATTATGCAAACTCATATGCCCATTGAATATCTCGTGTGGTAGAGCTGCTAGCCAACGGGAACTAAGAGGCGAAGATAAGGACTATCCCATGAGAGTTGAGGCCGTGCCATTAGCCCTGTGTTTGAGAGAGGCCCTACCTAGGAATTGGGCCATGTGGACTTGTACTAACTACGCGCAGCAGGGTGATAACCTCTTGTGGATGAGCGTTAACCCTACACTTGTGACTAACTGCCATGAACCACAGCGAAAAAGGACTGTAACAGGCACTGAATTAAATTGTTGGGATGCGGACCGAATAATAAAATGCAAAGCCGTGAGTCACCGTAGGGAAATGTGGGCCCAAGAGAGGAACCTGAAAAGGAGCTTTGATCGGAGTTTGAATTTAAAGATGATATGTGATCGAATAGTAAGTACCCTATAATAATTATTTGGTAGGCTTGGGATCGTAAAGGTTGTATTATATGATACTAATGGTGTTACTTCTTAAACCGAAACATGTAGTATGACCGAAAGTAAGTCCTGATGGACTTCTTGAACTTAAACAAAGTGAAACGAGTGCAACGTTAAATGCATGATGAATGAATCGAATGCGCATGGAGGACCCTGTGAATGTCAAGCGTGTAGACAAGTCCCTATTAGTTGTTTAAGGATTTGAATGGAATTTGTACGGTCGTAATGAAGGCAGAGTGATGCCACGATGTTTGATATGAAACCAGTGGGAACGCTGTTTACACAGACTTATTAGATTGCTAACGCTTATCCTGCATTGCTTGTATGACTGACGTCGACGTGATAATAAGTGACAGTATGAGTCAACATATGGTAATTTAGAACTCCACGTACTAAACGTCCCCCAATGGGTTGCAATGTAATAAACAGTATATCTGTAATGCATGAATCCGGAAGCAGTCACGGTATGTACATAAGCGTCTCGCGGACCTGATGATGGTCCAATACAAGGCCTAACCTGTACAACACGAAATGTAAAGGTAACACGAGCCCCAACATACGTATTAAACTGAATATGTGTAAGACAAAATGCCTGAAACAAATTGTGGGAGGAACCGCAGGCCTCGGCTACTACTAGCTTGACCTGGGTACGTAGTGTATGTGGTATGACAGGATCACCAGCGAGTGACAAGTTGGGGTAATATATATATATATATATATATATACATATTTGGGTATCTTGTACTGCTATATCTAAGTACCAAGCAGACCCTTAGCCCGTAAGTGACGACGTATTGAACGCTTAGGATTAGCCTTGTATGATAGGTCTGCCATACTGTTTGTATAACTGTAAGAGTAATTAACTCACAAACGAAACTAAAGCGGGAAATAAAAGCGCTAGGATACCTGATTTGGTTATTGGAACTAAAACATATTGATTATGTGCGACAGGTCTGTAGTATGCCGCCCCTCCCCCAGCTTACTAGGAGTGCAAGAGTGAGTGTGTGTGTGTGCGTGCTGGCTGACTAGCTAGTGCCGCAATGCGGCGAAACGATTACTCTAGGTTGGTGACAGGTGAGGCCCTGCTATTTGCCAAGCGGCTTGAGAGGCTCTATCTATGCGTTGGCGCGAGGGGGTAGCGTGGCCACTGAACGTTGTGGCGGGGTGTCGGCCTCTCGGTGACAGTTAAACATAAGATAGAATGGGAGTGACAGATGAGGCCCTGTCTATGCCACAATGCGAGGCGGCTAGCTATGATTTGGCCCGAGGGGCGTAGTACCTCCAAGTATGAGGATGGGTGTTGGCCTCGCGGGACCACTAACCTAAGGCAAAGAAACCAGGGGGAATAATAACTAGTGGACACCTATGAACCTGACAGCCAGCCGTTGCTAACTAAGAGGGAAGGTCAGTTAGTGAAAGAGGACATGCCACGGAACGAAACGTGGGTGGTAATGAGTTAGGATCATACAGCTTGACCGAAACTGGAGCGCCCTGTGAGCATGTCGGGGTCCAGATGGTCGGGTATGAACTAGAATGTGTGTAAGAATCGTAAGCATGGCTCTCGGGGCCCGTGGTGCCATATCGTGGCCCTGGTTTGTAATGTAAAACGAGTTTCTTTTTTTTTTTTCTTATTATGCGAATAGTAATGACCTGATGATTCTGTGATACAGCTTAGGGAGAGGAAACGCACAACTAATATAAAAGCGCTGTACTTTCGGATGAAGCGAAACATTGTTATAACGAGAGAGAGAGAGAAACGAGTGAAATCCTCGGCCAAGCAGCCATTCGTATTTATTATGCAATATACAAGCATTTTTTTTTTTTTTTTTTATTTCGGACGGAAACAACGCAAACAGCATACAATGTTATAGGCAGAACATTAACTGGTTAATTAAGCTTTAAGAACTAATAAAAAGTGTACTTGACAAATAACCATGTACGAGTGCTAGTTGTACCTATCATGTAATGCATAAAATCAGGTACTTGAACCGCGGCAATGAATGAGACCTAGCCTGAAATATCTATACTCACGTCCTTTTTAGAAAGGAATCTACTAACCAGACTGAAACACTACATAATTGTAGCAACGTATGTCGAGGACCATCAATTCCTCATGTCTGACAATTACAAAAAAAACGAAATAGACTGACTAACACTAAATAGTTATGTAGCTATAAGAAACACAACGACCGTATATTTGACGAATTCATCTGCCATCATGAAAAGGGAAAAAGAAAATTGTAAAGTATAACCATGTGGAACAAAAGAAACGCCCTTCAGGATATAAGATGTGAGCAATGAGCAGAATTTAAATCAAACAGTCTTGATTTCCATGGTCTGCATGACACATTGTTTTATTACGGAAGAGAACAAAACCACTTCGTTATAGCAAACTGTAGCAGTGCTGGATCATTGAGTTATTTCGTTTGGATGCAGTCATTCCGGTGTGAATGAGATGAGATAGCCACGCTCAAAGTCGACACTGTTACAACACTGTGCGCAAAGAACAGCAAGGAAAACTGAATTTGAAACAAAAATAAATAAAATAAAAGTACGGTATGTACTACCCATCAGAAAACGTTTACTGCTCTAAACAGCTGCTTTACAACAGAGGTCAATAGCACAATGCGAGCAGGAGTAAGTAGAAGTCACACGAAAAGTATTGAAGTGAAAAGAAGCACTTAGAATAATCAAGCTAATTCTTTACTAAAGAAATTCAACGACCCCAACTGACAGCTGTGAAAGGATTCCAAGACTTTGGGGGACTGGAACTGGCTCGGAGAAAACAAACAATAGGAAAGAGATGAGAACGGAAACTGCAAAATGCATTAAAAAACCAAACCAGCCTGCGGGCTTCATAGCAATGCATGAAATATTCTGCAATTGATTCCACAACTACAAAAAAAAAAAAAAAAGCTGAGTAATGATAGGCTAAAAGGCTTTGCCGCGGAAAACACAGAGGATCCGAAATAAATGTAAATGTCTTCTTACCTTGAGGGTGTGCCGCGTGGGTTTGTATGTGTTGACAGCTATGAAGGGGAAAACAAAGTCTCGGTGATACCTTAACTTTAGCTTAAACCATAAATGTGTGATGTAAAAGGAATGTAATTGGGTAAGATACAATAAATGGCACCAATTTCCCACCGTAGTAGTATGCACCAGGTTACAGCTGTAACATAGATACGCCCCTGGACACACTCACGTATATGACTGTTGGTTAAACTCATGAGAGGAACTTTTCTAAAACACTTTCCCCGAAGCGTGAAAGTAAACGGCTATGCGAAATCCGAACTGCGTTTGCCGAAAGTACTCACGATTGGAAATTGCTGAACGCTGACGAACGTGTACTCGTGTCGAGGCGTAAATGACGTCAGAGGTCTGCGCTACCCGGAAGAGGAATTTCCGAAATCGTCGAAGACAGGTAAGTAAGGGGTTTGCTGGGTTTAAATAGGCTTAAAATCCCTCCCACAACTTCAGGCATACGCCTTCTATATATATAAATATATATATATATATATATATATATATATATATAATTACATGTTTCACATATTTCACCCACACACATAGCTTTTTTTTGGATTTAGTGTTTTTGTTTTTCAGGACATATAGGGATTTTTTTTAGAGCTGCCCTTAGGGAAAGGAAAAACGTTAGAAATTACCAGCTGATTAGAAATTTCAGTATTTTTGTTATTTTAGTGTGCTGAGTTTGTACCTTTAACAAAAAAATCAATACAACCTTCAATACAAAATCAATACAACCAAAACAAAACTGTTCAAACACCATCACAGTATACATATTTAATATTAAAGAATGCAAGTTACTTTGCCACTATTTGTCCATCATGTATCACACTACAAAGGCACTTTGTCTGTTTTATTTCTTCAAACGTTATCCTGTCAAATCCTACCTAATATACACACAATTTCATAAAGCCCTTGCAAACTGGATATAATCTGGATATAAGACACGTGACTTTTCTTGCATTACCAAGTAACAAGATAGTGCATGCTTTCCTATGTCTGTTCAGGTGTTATTTGGGGTCATTTTACAAACTCAACATACCAAAATACCACAGCAAAAGTATACATTTCATAACATAATCCCAGGATATCACACAAAGGGCATTTCCACACAATTCATGCAGCTTTAATTTACTGGTATATTTGCTTTTTGCTTTTATGTAAATATTTCTGATTCTGTGTTAAATATTGTAAGATAAGTGATAGTCTGTTAGATGTAAAAGATTTATTATTAGCATTTTTTATAAGCATTTTACAATTATAGAAAGGGGATATTTAGAGGTGAAGAATGGCCTGCTCAAACAAGCTTGCAATCTATAATACTACTGCTGCTCTAACTAGCTGATATATGGAGGAATTATTCATTTAAAATAAAAACTATAAATTTGGGACTAGTCCACCCTGACTATACAGGTTAAAATCTCTTATGGCACAAGACAGGGGTTCACCCTGCCCCAGCTCATATTCATTTTGATTCTTAAACCCTTCCTACAGGGGACCAGGGACAATCCACAGGTCCGAGGCTTTTAAATCAATAGAGACCAATATAAAATCTCTGCATTTGCTCACAATCTACTATTTACAGTTTTGATCCGACACATACAATCCCACATATCCTCGAGGAAATAAGCCTATACAATGGGAGCTCTAACTTTCAGGCAAACCTGTTCAAATGTGAACTCTTAACACTAAATACATCCCCAGACTTTGACACATCATTGAAACAGCACTTCCATTTTTCATGGCCCAATACAGCCTTTAAATATCTGGGTGTATATCTATCCCGGGATATCAACCACCTCTATGAACTAAATTTCCGCTTGAATACCAAAAAGACAAGAAAAGAGGAGTACTGTCTCTGAATTCAGGAATTTCAATAAAACTTAACATTTAATAATTTTAAATTAAAACATATTCAAAACATATTCAAAGAGGTATGTACACAAGAAGTCTAATGGGCTTTCTGTATTGTATTCAGATAAGTTCATCAGTAACTAGGATCATGAAAATATGAAACCATTGAAAACATGTACAGAAAGAGTAAAGAGAAGTGAAAGGTGTAGTATGTATTTGTGTGTTAAAAGGCAGTAGTGGAGGTAGAATGGAGGTATACCTTTGTCAAACGATATACTCCCAAGCTCCCAAAGTAGTTCTGGAGCGAATATCAAAATGAGAAAACTAATTTTTCCAGGTACATATTCTTACAATTCCATGGCACAAGTCTCGTCAATTGTTCCTACAGCACAAACACCATCTGACCATTGCTGCCATGCTACGAATCAGAATTTATGTACCCTACCCCTCATCTTATATCCACTCACACACAACCCACAATTTAATGAGGGAGTATCCGGCAAGTCCTATCAACATTACAGCGTTACACCTTTTCTCATGCTTCATTCGGTCTTACAAACCATTATCCATGATCCTCCCAAATCTAGTTCCCACAGGCACATAGCACTTTCAGTGCATCCAAATGGTTCATTTTATCCAATGCACTAATCTACTAGCAGAAGGCAACAGGGACCTAACAAAATTTGAGTACCTATGCTTGACGCACTCCCTGAAAGTGAAACTTCTCTCTTCCATGTACAATTTCTTACAAAATGCCCAAACACAGAAAGTCCTGCATTTCATTTACAAGTGGTTGGAAGAACTACCTCTCTCCATTTCACCAAAACAGTGGAAAATAATATTGCTTCAGACACACAAGTCCTCCATGAACCTTACTGCCCAAGTAATTATAAATGCTTGACCCGCTGGCATTACAACCCAGCAAAACTTCATAGGCTGCATAGATGCCATTAACCTAACACACACTCATCACATATATGGTGGCAATGCTTAGAAAAAAATTAATTCTTGAAGTACATTCTCTTGCTCCTTTAAACAATCACCACCTTGCAAGTCCCATTCACACCAGAATACATCTTGTTCCTCATGCCGTCACCACACCTATAGAAACACAGTCCTATTCTAAAACCGCCCACCTTCTCACCACAGCAAACCAACTCATTAATTGTTTGTAAAATGATGTTCAATATCAATGGCAACCTAATCTTGCTTTTGTAACAACATTTCATGATATGCACCATATCTTGTAACTTACTATTTTATGTCACTACTTATGACTACAAATGAAAAAAAACAACAACAACAAAAAACTATAAATTCACATAATCACGATGTACATGCAGCTTTAGAATATTTATAGGTACTACTGCTCAAGGATTGGTTGAGTAAATTGTCTACTCCAATATGTGTGATAATCAAAGTACAAAGCAACAACCCCTATCAGGTTTAATACCAGCTAGTAGAAAAGCCACCTCTACAATGAAAATATTGCACATGTCAACAAAAGCTGCGAATGTTTCTGAAATGTAAAATGGGTGAGTGGTTTATAATCATCAGCCTACTGGAAGTATATAGCTCAAATATATTATGAATTCTAGGGTCATGGTCAACTTGGAAAAGAAGGGAAGGAGCTCTTACAGACCACATGACACAGTACATGTAGATTATACACTGTAACATTTTAGCAGACTTCTGCATAATCTCTCATACCTTGTTTCCAGGTTTCATACCCAAACAGGAGTAAGAAGTAGTTTTTTTGTTTGAAGTTATTGCTCTTGGACCTTTTGATTTTATATATATATATATGACTGTATGTAAGATATGTTATATGGGATAATAGTGAATTTGTTTTTCAATAAACATCCCAAAATACAAATAATCTCATCTGTAGTACCCGACATATTTTGTATCATGCAACTGTGACATCACTAGTGCATGGACATTCCCAAGTACACTCAAACTCCATTTAGATTGTGTGGATACCATCCTTGAGATGTGACACTAAAGAGGTCAATATGGGTGCTATAGAATGTGATAATTAATTGTAATGTGAATTCCCAGCCAGAGTATCTGTTCTCAATATCTCCTGACTCATAGGCCTGGTGTGTATATAAATAATAATGAATTGTGGTCTCTGAATATCCACAATTGGAGCAGGTGTATACAAGTAAAAAAGGGTGACAGTTTGCATATGTTCACCAGCTTCTTATCACTAATATATGTGCTTCCATCTAACATTAACACTGCTTTTGTGGCACTTAAAATTTGAATACCAAGGGCATGCTTGGTTGCATTGGCACAAACATTAACAACCACTTTATATGGCATTCCAAGGGAATATCTCATACATAATTAATTATATGATTACATTTAAATATGTATTTATTTTTATAAAACCTTTTCAGCCAGTGGGCAAATTGTGCATTTTTTATATACATGCATTTGAAAACATTGGTAAAAGAAACAAATGGCAAGCTTCCTAACAAAATACCCTAACCACTTCAGTATAAACAGTTTTTGTTTTCATGTATGTGGCAGAATTAACTCTAGTCTATGAAGCCTCACTCACCCTCATTTATAAAATAGTTTTAATCACCAGCATTTAGAGGAGCAACTTTATCAGCCAGAAGCCACTAGTTACTATAATGCCAGTAACAGTAAATTAAGTTTCAATGGGTCATATTATTCCTAAGCATTCCAAAGATAAATAAAGATTGCTATAGCAGTTTTAAATATCTTTATTTTAGAAATATATAGTTTTATTGTACTTACTGTATATAAGCATTATGGTCAAATACAGCTATTCTCTTATACTACGTTGCCATTTTCTGTAAACTGCACTGCTAGTAATGCATCAGCACCCATGTAAATACCTATAAGCAAGCCATTTGAGATTTGTTTTCACATTTGTCTGAAAAGCAATATACACACACAATTGCTGTATTGTGATATGTTTATATGCTAGCTATGCAACACTGTTACATGTTACATGTTTCTTAAATATTTTTTCAATCAGTAGTGAAGTATGGAAGATTTAGAGCTTGATGCTATTTATTTGATTGCACATTGCATCTGCAAAAGCTATACAGTAAAAAATAAAAATCTCTGAATGTGCCTTATAATGTATTTTTGGTATATATCCGAACGCATATAATGTTGTATGGATTTAGATGTCATTGGGGCTGGGGTTATTCCACCCCACTAGCTTACAGTGGTTGTGGGCTCCCATGCCATTCTTCTGCGGATTTAAAATAATGGTAGATGAAAAGGGGGAATAAGACAGGAATTAGGATTTGTGCCTTTGCTATATTAGCAGTGCCCTTCCTAGCTCTGCACTATGTGGGATTACATAGTTACATAGTTACGTAGCTGAAAAGAGACTTGCGTCCATCAAGTTCAGCCTTCCTCACATATGCTTTTGCTGTTGATCCAAAAGAAGGCAAAAAACCCAGTCTGAAGCGCTTCCAATTTTGCAACAAACTAGGAAAAAATTCCTTCTTGACCCCAAAATAGCAGTCAGATGTCTCCTTGGATCAAGCAGCTAGTAGCCCACTAATTAGAAATTGTATCCCTGTATGTTATGTTTTTGCAAGTATTTATCCAATTGCAATTTAAACATCTGTATAGACTCTGACAAAACCACCTATTCCGGCAATGAATTCCATATCCTTATTGATCTTACTGTAAAAAAACCTTTTCTTTGCCTTAGATGAAATCTCCTTTCTTCAAGCCTAAATGTGTGACCTCGTGTCCTATGTATAGCCCTGTTTATGAATAGATTTCCAGATAATGGTTTGTACCGGCCCCGAATATATTTGTATAATGTTATCATATCCCCTCTAAGGCGCCGTTTTTCCAAACTGAAGAGATTTACATTTTTTAACCTTTCTTCATAACTAAAATGCTCCATTCCTTTTATCAATTTTGTAGCTCGTCTCTGCACTTTTTCTAGTGCCATGATATCCTTCTTTAGAACAAGTGCCCAAAATTGCACAGCATATTCAAGGTGTGGTCTTACCAGCGATTTATAAAGAGGCAAAATTATATTTTCATCTCGAGAACTTATGCCCCTATTTATACATGACAAAACCTTACTGGCCTTAGCAACGGCAGATTGACATTGCATATTGCTACCTAATTTGTTGTGCATGGACTGGTGACCCACAGTCTCATAGCTCTCCAGACTTGGACTAGCCCACTGGGATTTTACCAATTAGGTTGAAGTAATCTGAGGTTGACCAGGCTTTTAGATTATGTATGATGCACCTAGAGGTGTTTGCAAAAGACCACTGTGCCAGATGGCCTGTTATCTTTGTGGCAATAGAATTGTGGGAGACAGTCTGTGTGGCGTATACACATCTCTGTGAATGTGCTGTAATGCTGCTGATGTCATACTGCTTGAGGTTGCAGATATATATGATGTCACAGTGCTAAACTCCAGCAGCCTCCATCTGTCAAATCCTTATATAGCATCACTGTTAGTATGACCATGCATGCAGAGCTTGGGTTTGTCTGTGGGTTTTTCTGTAAAAAACAAAACTATTATCCCCAAGTCCTAAATCTACTAGCTATCAGTGCTGGCTTGTTATCCGACACATATGGGTATGACCTATGAAAGGAAATACATGACTTTGTGTGATACCTAAATTGAAGCTCAGGGTCATACACGTTGAATAGTTAATTTGGCGGCACAGTCCAAGCTTAGTGAATTCAATTGACAGTTTGATTAAATGTTTATAAAGGATACTCTAACAGTTTATAAATTAGAGTTAACTCTTATTTGTATTAGCATAGTCAGAACTATGTAAAATGTACATATTAATTCACTCACATTTGCAATCAACAGTTAGCAGAAATAACGATAACCCTTTACCTTATTAAAGTATTTATAACATATAAATCACATTTACAGCAGTGACTAAATACTTAAATATAATTAGGTTTAGTCATTTCTTAAAACTACTCTGTAGTAAAATGAGGTCACTGTCCCTATCTGCTCTATAAATATCCATTCTGCCACTTTTTCACTCTCCTTCATCAGCAGCTATTGATAGCTGTGTCTTCTGTTACTGTATTTATTGCTACACGTAACGCTGAATCATCAGACGTGTTCTACTAGAAGAATCTACCTACTGATTATTAGCTCTTAAACTATGTCTCACATAAAAATAAAATGCCTTTCCTTATTATAAGCAAGTCATATTTATTGCCTTGCATATTATTGATGTGATTAATTTTATGTTATAATGCTCGCAAACTCTGTAAATGAGAGCTTCTAAACAATTCTGTATGGGTCTAGGTCACAGACAGTGAGTGCAGTGGCAACCACCATAAACATAACATCAACTGCATAAAACATACATATTATAGGGGCATGGCTTGGATGGCCAAGATGCAGATGTATAAAACAAGAGCTCTATTTTGCCAAACACATCTCACCAGTATTTACCTGCTGAGATAAACCAATACATTCTTCATGTTTACCAGGGTAACACTGGCGTTGTGCACTTATAAAAAAAAAAAAAGGACACCGAGGGCACACCCCCAAGACCCAGGATATTGGTGACATTCCACTACCAGTTTCCAGAATGAGCATCAATTGACTTTTGCACAATTTCTAACTATTATTTATTCTTTGTTTTGGAAATTGTAAGGAGCATGCAGTTGTTTAATACTGAAATATGGACCTTCAGTCAATGTACTTCTGACCTAGAAGACAAGAAAACAAGTCGCAAGGGAGTGCTGAGGATGGACAACAGCTCAATTAGCCTGCCCTTTGGTGGGTCCCCGCTCAGGTCTCAAGCTTGTTTTAGCTCATCTTGTGCCATTACAAAGAGAACCAAACCTAGCATCTGATTACACCCAAAAAGGCAGAACAGATCCAAAATACAGGCCTGCTCTCTCTGCACGAGAGATACAGCAACCTCAGACGATCGTTCCAGCCTTGTTAGGTATCATCAGTGAAGCATAGCTGATATCTCTCTAGGCACCGTGAGCAAGGGGTCCGCATCTGGATTACCCTTTAAGCTTAAGGAGAGCAAAAAAACAAGTCGCAAGAGAGTGCTGAGGACGGACAACAGCTCAATTAGCCTGCCCTTCGGTGGGTCCCCGCTCAGGGGATGACAAAGATAAGCCGCACACCAAGGCCTTGGACATGAGAACCTCACCTCAGATATCACCACATCAACCTGAGATACATGAAACATCATTGCAGGATATCATACCAAAGCCCATTGTAACAGCCTATTAGACTAAGGCCTCCCTGAAGGTGTTTTGCAACCCAACCTCCAATCCACATTCCTCCATATTTTCTCCATTGTGCTTCCGACTTCCCCAGAGTTTCATCTTGAGAGAGCTCATCATGCACCATGGCCCTGATTTGATTCAAATTAAGACACTTTTTATGAGTCTATTTGGGTTGTTGCTTCCCCTTTCTCCCCAGTGCTATTACAGCAGAAGACATTGATATCTGTATCATTTTATTACTAACACTCCTTCTCTTTGACTCTTGGAAAACATAATTATCTTAAAGTTAAAGGGAATCTATAGTTCCAGGAAAACACATTTTGTTCAGCTTTTCCAAATTTTGCTACCTATTTAAATTCAAGAAAACAGTTCAGACAATATTGCCTGGTCTAATTGCTGTGCAATATGAAGCATGAGTTGTCATAATTTAAAAAAGAAAACAGTAAAACAACTCTAAATCAGTGAATCAAAGTGAGTGTAAGTTGCACTGACTACTTTCACAGGATGGTGAGGGATCCAACTCTTCCTTTTCAATTAGCACTATCTTCACCATGCCCCTTGCCTTGGTGGTAGGTTGTGACAACAGCACAAGCGGACCTCATAGTTTCTTGTTCTGCTTCTTCCCAAGTAATACAGACTTGTGGTGTCTTTACATATATAGTTTCATACTGGCACTAGTGAGATGTTGCTACTCACTAACTTGCTGCACAATTTGTACTTACATGTTGGCCTTTTGAAGGAACTCAAAGTGAGACAAAACTTTGTTCACCTGCGTGATTATTGCTAATGAAATTGTTGATGGTGCTGTGGTATTGCTGGTGGTGGTAGTTGGGCAAATGATGATAAAATTGACAATGGGTGAGCTATTTGTACCAATTATTATAGTGGCTGTTTACTGTAAAAAATAACTTGTGACTGGACAGCTAATGATGCCCAGTCACTAGTAAGTTATTAATGTTACCCAACATGCCCCCAATTTAAAAAAAATCACTGTCCATTGCATGTTTTTTTATTTTTTTCATTTTGGAGTAATTATTTTCTTTTAAATAAAAAAAGAAAGAAACTGGGGACATAAAGTGTCCCCTAAACCCCCATAGTGGAGCTAATTCGAAGGGAGACATGGTGCCATCCACCTGCCCCGACCCATGGACATCTCATGAAGGACTTTAAATTAAAATTTGAGGAGTAGGCATCACTGTCCACCCCCTATCTACATTCATGGGTGTTATTGAGCAAAAAAAAAAACAGGAGTACATCCTAAAGTTCTCACTTTCCACCACCAATGGTCAGGTGGTGGGATCTGCTTATTAAAATGGGAGAGACAAAATATCTCGACCCTAGACCACACCAATGTGTAATGGGTGGAGGTTCTAATTATTAAACCAGAGGGTACCAAGTGTCCGCCAACTCATGTTTTTTGGGTGTTATAATAATTCAACAAGGTGAGACCAAGTGTCCTCCAACCCAACTATCCCCATGGACAGTGGGTGGGGGCTCTCATAATTAAACAAAGGGTGACCTAACACTCCCTACCCTAGTCTCTAGCAAAGGGTGGGGTCTCTAATAGTTACAGGAATTATGCATACGAATCACAAGATTACTAGCCACATGTAAGCCATCCCGTCACAAATATAGGCAAATATGTAATATTTTTTTTCACTATGTCATAATCTAAATTTAGATTTGTGTTAGTTCAAAATTCTTACATATATGTGCAAATATTTAAGATAATATTAAAAAATGCATTGAAGCTCTATTTAAGTCCCTTTAATTACTTCTATTACTAAAATAGTCTTTTATACAGAGCAGTTGATACCACTTTAGCTAGTTCTTTCTAATTACCTCTGTCATTTCATTTGTCTGCATTAAAACAATTTTGTATTGTTAGAGGAGATA
Organism: Pelobates fuscus; assembly: GCF_036172605.1. Taxonomy (NCBI): domain Eukaryota; kingdom Metazoa; phylum Chordata; class Amphibia; order Anura; family Pelobatidae; genus Pelobates; species Pelobates fuscus. Next base: position 277,664,795 of record NC_086321.1, read on the forward strand.
GCAGGAGCTATGATTACGCTGACAAAACGTTAAGTCTGTGCAGCGGCCATTTATGTAGGATCTCATTTTACACAATTACTTCTTAAAAGCATTCACTCGAGTCATGTAAAGTGCTGTAATTGTAGAGGTAGGTTTTAATAATACATAGTCCTAAATACTGATAAATTGCATCCATTATCAATATAGCATCTGTAAAAACAAAAACACAATCAATAAATGTTTGGAATACACAGGTGAACATTTTAGTTTTTAACAAAAATTCTTGTCATTGTACATATTATTGGATTGTTCACTCTAGAACTAATTATTGCAGTAAGCTCATAGTTGCCAACTGTTCATTTATGTCCTAGGATTTGTTATATATTATCAAATCTACCTGGACTCCAATGTATTATTAGTGCCATTTATTACTACCAATTGCAAGCTAAACAGCTGGCAAATATCACAATAAGATATTCATCTGTTTTGCTGTCTGCTTCCAGAATGGATAAAGTCAGAGGCACATTGGTGCATGCTAGTGATATTTTTCAAAATGACTTCATATTCATAGAGCTGTTATTTGACCAAAGAAGGATGATAAATCTTCTGGCAGCATGTTCTTACAGAGGTCTGTGTGTGTGTCCAATGCACTTCATCCAGCCCTATGTTATCATAATGGTGTCTTCCCTCCACTTTCAGAATTCCATACTCAAGAGAGTGTATGGTCATGTGGGGTTGTTCTAGCGGTGTAGCCTTTGCACTGACATAGAAGTGAATATTTAATTGTCAAATTGTTATTAAATAACTTTTACTTAGACTTCGCAACAGCGTTTGTTAATATTTCTATTTTCTGTGTACTCATACATAATTAAAGTTACCTTATTTATTTGGTAATCTGCAAGCCTTCATATACTTATATTTATCTTTTTATTATTATTTTGTATTTTATACTCTACATTATGTTTTTCATGTAAAAGTGATCATACCACTGCCACATTGTGTATGCTTCAAGTAACCTGAAAATAATTCACGCACCCACCTACTGTTGTAGAATTATTAAAACCTGTATTAAATTTCTCCATTAACTCCATCTAACTTCATTATATGACAGATTTTCCTAACAGCATTTAGAATATTAGACAGAGAATGTATTTTCTAGAAGAATATGACTAACACCGGAATTATCAAGTTCCTGTAATATGTAACAATGTATGCCATAGTTAGATCACGAGAAACTGCACTAATGAAATGTCCATTCTCTAAAAAGCCTTGAAACTAACCTCGAAGCTAAACGGTGCCAAGTACTCAAAATGGCTGGCTGCCAGATCCCCCCTCCCATCGAGCGAGCCTCGTGCTAAACAGAATGGCGCTTGTATCTTATGTCCCATCCCTGTTAAAGATGACGACATCCCATGATGGGAGGATGCCTAACTGACCACTTAACACATAGACCAATTAATTATATAGATGGGAGGGCATTTAACTGACCACTTAACACATAGACCAATTAATAATGTTTATTTGTTGTTATCTTGATATTCTATGATGATGTAATATTGCCTTTAAAAGGGTCTGCATACCCGCTTTTTTACCAGATGCCATTAAATTTTCTCGAAGTTCTTTTAACCTGAACTCCATGTGTCAGTGTGAATTTACTTCTGCGTATACGCAATTTAATCATCTCAGATTTGGACAGGAACAGATAGTCATTCAAACATATTTGTTTGTTTAAGATAATCTATATCAATTTGGCGCATCCAACGTTGAGCTCTGGGTTATGACCTATTTGGCAGCCGTCCAAGAAGACTTGCTGGGTGGATGAATCCTGGGGGAAGGAAGGAGATTGATCACCTCTCAGTACACGGTGGAGACTGCAGCAGCCCCGGTATGTTCCTTTTTCCCTGTGATTTATCTGTCCCAGTGTCTGTGATTGGCTGCCAAGAGGACATCAAAGACAGGTAATATCTTGCCCAGAGAACCTATACCTTATTTGTTAATACTTTTTTTTACCTGCATTTTGACTATCTGTTGCCTGGGTGTGTTTGTATTGGTCTGTCTTTAGCTTAAGTGCCCGGGTAGAGTGTTTGCCTGTTTACCCCTTTTGGGATAAAGGGGGGTGGACCTGTGGAAGTGTTCCTGGGGGTCCTTTGTTGCCTGTTTACCCCTTTTAGGAGCCACGTGGCTGTGGCTGCAGGGAAAAAGGGGGGTGGACCTGTGGAAGTTTTCCTGGGGGTCTTCTTTTGCCTGTTTACCTCTTTTAGGTGCTGGGTAGCTGCAGCAGTAAGGAAAAAGAGGAGGGGGGAATCTGTGGAGGGGTGCAGACTCATTGCTTCCTGGGGATTCCCCATGGTGTCACTTTGATAGCCTAGCTAGCCTCATTGTGCACATTGCTCTGCTTGCAGAGAGGTGGTACCCTCCAGCCTCAAGCGCTGTGGCTGGTGGCATTCCAATTTTATTTGTGGCGGGTGGATTCTAGCAGGCATTGCTGTCTCCAGCACCACGTAGTAGTGGGACTTACGGGTGGGTCCGTAGGGGCACTACGGGAGTGTGGGAAGTGGTGGTCACGTTTATCGGTCCACTTTTAACGAGGGAGGCTATACAGGATTCGGGTCGGAGATGGTTGCTGTTTCCTGTGGCCGTTGGTAGTGAGACTTGAGGAAGTCATTCTCCGAGCGGGGACACTACGAGGTTGAGGGAGGTGGTTTTGGCCACATGAGTAAAGGAAAGGGATTACTGTTGAATTTATTTGAACTGTGATGCATGCACTGTATTTCAATTGACTTGTTGTCTTAATTGGGAGTCATTCAAACTCCTGTGTCTGTCTCTACTTTCACTTTTTACTTTTACTCTACTTCCTGTGTTATTTACACTTTCCCCTCCTATTTCTCTTGTGAGAGAAGTGATTGGTCACACACTTCTCACCTCGCTCCAATCCGTGGCTACCTCGGGTAGGCGGAATAAGTGACTAGTCTACGTTTTGGGAAGACGCACGTAGGGACCCACCCCTCACGTGGCAGTCGAGCATTGTAGACCCTCTGTTTCATTTCTTACTCTATATCTGGGACGCCTTTTATGGGGGGAATGGGTCAGGGGTTAGATAAGCCCAGTAAGGGCTGGTTACCGTGTGATCTAGTTGAAGACAGAGAGGGTGAAGAAATTGATCACAAAGGGTTAAGAATGTATGTATGTTTATGTACGCATTATTCTAATGTGTACATGGCCATATTACTAAATGTTGTGTTTTTGTGTCTCTTTGCTTTTGCAATAACTGTAACGTAACTGTCCTTCCAGTGCTGACATGGTTAAATCTTGTGCCTGTAGTTTCTCTCCTCTCTTGCTTCCCCCCCCTCCTCCCTCCCTCTCCTGCTTCTAGTCTCCGTGTGCGGGGTGGAGGGGGGTGGCATGCTTGCGATTCAGATTTGTTTCTTCAGTGAAAGTTATTCAGAGGCTACTGAAGAGTTAGAAATTTAATTTTTGCTAGAAAATATTCTAATTGTGTATTTTGTTATTTCAATAGAAATTGATAGGATGGTTAAGGAGTGAATCTGATTCAAGAATTAGAAGTTGTTAAGTTAGTATTTTAAAAGTATATGTTTCTAGAGACAGCTTTACGGGCTGTTAGATGTATGTTGTTTTCAACTGTCTTATTTAATCCGTCAAGTCTGTCCATAGTTTAGTATTTCATTTTGCCGAACAGAATGTTGCTTCTCTGATTTATTTTATTAGCTATAATATAGTGTAATGTTGAAATGCCCTAAAAGAAAATGGCCCCTAGAACAAAAGGAGGTTGGCCAAAAGGTGACATCACTTCTGCCCTTACCTCCAGTCTCTTCCTTTCTCATCATTTCCTGCCCTGCCTCTGTCATGGCTGCCTAGACCTACTCCTATCATGCTCATCCTATCTTAAGACATGCTGTTTTCCTTAAATCCCACATATTATGATCAGGAAAGTTATAATTACTAAAGGGAAAAACTAGAGAGTTTCAATAATTTAATTTAATGGTAATACAATTAAAGATTGGTCTCAGAATGTTTTGATCTAATTAAAAAGGAACCAGAAAACATTATAAGCCTAACTATTAACAAATGGATAAGGTGGGAGTGTGCTCCAATCTGTCTTTATTGGATAATGTTTGCCTCCAAGATTAAAGACTGACTAACATAATTTTTGATGTAAGCCCAGATATTTTATTATTGTATATGCACATAAGTCGAGACTTTGGGCATTATAGTGTATTGATTCCAGATCTGTTACTAGCAGCAAGTGCATTACATAGAGACATAGAATGTGACGGCAGATAAGAACCATTCAGCCCATCTAGTCTGCCCAGTATGCTAAATACTTTCATTAGTCCCTGGCATTATCTTATAGTTAGGATAGCCTTATGCCTATCCCACGCATGCTTAAACTCCTTTACTGTGTTAACCTCTATCACTTCAGCTGGAAGGCTATTCCATGCATCCACTACCCTCTCAGTAAAAAGTAATACTTCCTGATATTATTTTGAAACCTTTGTCCCTCTAATTTAAGATTATGTCCTCTTGTTGTGGTAGTTTTTCTTCTTTTAAATAAAGTCTCCGCCTTTACTGTGTTGATTCCCTCTTTATGAATTTAAATGCTTTTATCATATTTCCCCTGTCTCGTCTTTCCACCAAGCTATACATGTTAAGATCCTTTAACCTTTCCTGGTAAGTTTTATCCTACAATCCATGAACCAGTTTAGTAGCCCTTCTTTGAACTCTCTCTAAGGTATCCATATCCTTCTGAGGATATGGTCTCCAGTACTGTGTACAGTACTCCAAGTGAGGTCTCACCAGTGTTCTGTACAATGGCATGAGCACTTCCCTCTTTCTACTGCTAATACCTCTCCCTATGCAACCAAGCATTCTGCTAGCATTTCCTGCTGCTCTATTACATTGCACATTGTCATTAACAGCCAGAAACTGGAAAACAAGAAAGGTGAATTAATGTATAGCTATTTATAAAGCTTAACAAAATCTCCATTATCTTTTTCATTTATTTCGCAGAAGACAATGTTATTTGTCTATTTTGTATGTTTTAATACATTATCAGTGAAGAGTAGAATAAGTTTTATCCCTTTTGCGAGACATAAAATTGTGATAAAGTATATTTGTGATGTATGTAAGAATTATATTTTGAGATATGTTAGAAATAAATAAATAAAATAAAGAACGGAGAGTCAGGGATAGCGTCTGTCTCCACGGGCACAAGTCTGGTGTGGGAGAAGTAGTGGGTTAGCCACTGCGGGACACCCATGGAGTGAAGCGTTCGAGGCCTGTTCAGACAAATGAGCATGTTAGCCTTTTATTATTTTTCTCTAGGGAAAGCATAGGGTCAGTTAATAGTTGTTGTACATGGGCTATTTGCAGCCTCCATAGCGGAAGAGAATCCTACCTGCCTCCTCATTTCTACCTAGTCTTGAATTCTGATGTATCCTCATTTCCCCCCCCCAACCGTCCTATAGATCTCATCACCCTCATCCTCTCCTTTACCACCCTCCCCCTCCAACCCATTTCTCCCGTCTGCTCTTCCTCCCTTCAAACCCATTCACAACCCTGCCCACCTCCACTGCTACATCACCTGTCTGCTCCCTTACCTGCCCACCTCCGCTTACTCCTTCCACCGATCCCTCCCCTTCATCTACAGTCCTTCCTACTCCACCTTCTCCTCCTTCTGCTCCACCTTCTCCTCTTCTCCTCCTCCTACTCCTCTCTCTACTCCACCTTCTCCTCCTTCTGCTCCACCTTCTCCTCTTCTCCTCCTCCTACTCCTCTCTCTACTCCACCTTCTTCTCCTCCTACTCCACCTTCTCCTCCTCCTACTCCACCTTCTCCTCCTCCTACTCCTCCCTACTCCACCTTCTCCTCTTCTCCTCCTCCTACTCCTCTCTCTACTCCACCTTCTCCTACTCCTACTCCATCTTCTCCTCCTACTACTCCTCTCTCTACTCCACCTTCTCCTCCTCCTACTCCACCTTCTCCTCCTCCTACTCCACCTTTTCCTCTCCTCCTCCTCCTACTCCTCCTCCTACTCCACCTTCTCCTCCTCCTACTCCTCCCTCCTCCTCCTACTCCTCCCTTTCCTACTCCTCCCTCCCCCTCCTACTCCTCCCTCTACTCCACCTTCTCCTCCTCCTACTCCACCTTCTCCTCCACCTACTCCTCCCTACTCCACCTTCTTCTCCTCCTACTCCACCTTCTCCTCCTCCTACTCCTCCCTACTCCACCTTCTCCTCTTCTCCTCCTCCTACTCCTCTCTCTACTCCACCTTCTCCTCCTTCTGCTCCACCTTCTCCTCTTCTCCTCCTCCTACTCCTCTCTCTACTCCACCTTCTTCTCCTCCTACTCCACCTTCTTCTCCTCCTACTCCACCTTCTCCTCCTCCTACTCCTCCCTACTCCACCTTCTCCTCTTCTACTCCTCCTACTCCTCTCTCTACTCCACCTTCTTCTCCTCCTACTCCACCTTCTTCTCCTCCTCCTCCACCTTCTCCTCCTCCTACTCCTCCCTACTCCACCTTCTCCTCTTCTCCTCCTCCTACTCCTCTCTCTACTCCACCTTCTCCTCCTCCTACTCCACCTTCTCCTCATCCTACTCCTCCCTACTCCACATTTTCCTCTTCTCCTCCTCCTACTCCTCCTCCTACTCCACCTTCTCCTCCTCCGACTCCTTCCTCCTCCTCCTACTCCTCCCTCTCCTACTCCTCCCTCCTCCTCCTACTCCTCCCTCTACTCCACCTTCTCCTCCTCCCTACTCTACCTTCTCCTCCTCCTACTCCACCTTCTCCTCCTCCTACTCCTCCCTACTCCACCTTCTCCTCCTCCTACTCCGCCCATCCTTCCTACTCCACCTTCTCCTCTTCCTACTTCTCCTGTCCTTCCTACTCCACTTTCTCCCCCTCCCACTCCATCCGCTACTTATTCCTCCATCTCCCCACCACCAAATCTATATCCTTTATATGCTTCCTCCCTTCTTATTCCTTACCAATTTCCTCCGCCCATAGACAACTCTGCCTCTACCTGACAACATTATATTTTGAAGAAAAGTTGCTCCGGCCACTCTTCCGCCACTTCCCAGGGGGGAATACCACACTACGAAAAATTATTCAGACTGGTGGAGGTACACTTCATCATGAAAGACCTGTTTTGGGCACTCTCAAGGAAATAGTGCGGTCCTGACCCAGATACCCATGAAAGTAAGACACCTGTATCATCACTGGGAGGTGGCTGTCCCTCATGTTTTCTTCACTAAGTCCCCAGAAATCTCATGAAAGGAACCTGGCTCATTAGAACAAAAAAAACATGAAACACTAAAAATCGATATCAGCTCTCTACAGAGGGGGGTCAGCAAGAGAACTGTAAATAGAAAGACAAATACCCCCAATCTCACACAGAAATAGGTGAGGATACCTCTTCTACTGCTCCTCATGGTTGCTTTGAACAGATGAAAGAAGAAACAAGACACCTCTCAACAGGGCATGCAGTAGCTTTGCCAGATCCTGACTCCACTCTGTTTGCGGATAAAGATTAAAGGTACCATACTGGATTTGCTGTTGCTACAGAAGATCAGGTACGTCAAGCATCTTCACTTTCCTCACCCACATCTGCTCAAGACGCCGAATTGACAGCCTTCTCAGTGGCATGCATGTCTGAAGGAAGACAAGAAGATTTCACACAGCGACTGGCACGCCAGTTAAGCATAGCACGGCTATTAAGAAGTTGGTGGATGCCCTACTCCTGCTGAAGAAGTGGCCATACTGAAGGTAAAGGACCACGGAAAACTGAATTTAGAAGAAGCACCACTCAGCTGACCAAGCTGCCAACCAAGCCACAAGTGCACCAAGGGAAGTGGACAGAAGGGTGTCCGCTGAAGAAACTTCTATACTCACCATGTAGATCCTATCCACAGATCTCAAGCTCCTGAAGGAATGACAGGCAGCTGCTGACCCTGAAGAAATACAAAGCTGGAAAACAGAAAGGGGCAACCCTTGAAGACGGGCTGTACTCCAACACTCTCAAGTTCTGTTTACCCAAAAACATGTACTGGGCAGTGGGCCCGTGGAGTTTTATACCTATCCAAGACCCTCATGAACTCTTTGATCTCTAAATACTCTGAAGCACCTACAATTATTCCGCACCAGATTCATGCTTCAGAACACAAAAAGGAGCACCTCTCTAAAGGGAAGTTTGACACATATATATACGTATATATTGGTGCCATAGGTGTGCCAAGGGGGGTACCAGATGATTTTGCAGTTAAAGAAAAGTTTGAGTCCATTTTCCCAACCGTCACTGCTAATAATAATATTTTGATTTGCATTTATTATATCTATTGCAACCAATAACGTTTTGTCAACTATACCAGAGATGCCCTCCAGGGCTTGGCCGAACAGTTGCAGGCCACACCCCAGATGACCTTCCAGAACAAAATGGCCTTAGACATGATTCTAGCTGAGAAGGGGGGTGTATGTAAAATACTACCTGTCACCATGACTTGTTGTGCCTATATTCCAGATAACACAGGTCCATATGGTAATGTAAGTTTGTCTATTTTATGATGTCCCTCTGAAAAAAAAAAAAAAAAAAAAACTTTAAGAACCGTTACTTCATAGGGTTTTGTGCCTTTGGGCTAACATGTCTTCTGGAACTAACATATATAGTTTATCTTTTTAGTGCCTAACATTTCATAGGGGGGGACTGTTGTAGAATTATTAAAACCTGTATTAAATTTCTCCATTAACTCCATCTAACTTCATTATATGACAGATTTTCCTAACAGCATTTAGAATATTAGACAGAGAATGTATTTTCTAGAAGAATATGACTAACACCGGAATTATCAAGTTCCTGTAATATGTAACAATGTATGCCATAGTTAGATCACGAGAAACTGCACTAATGAAATGTCCATTCTCTAAAAAGCCTTGAAACTAACCTCGAAGCTAAACGGTGCCAAGTACTCAAAATGGCTGGCTGCCAGATCCCCCCTCCCATCGAGCGAGCCTCGTGCTAAACAGAATGGCGCTTGTATCTTATGTCCCATCCCTGTCAAAGATGACGACATCCCATGATGGGAGGATGCCTAACTGACCACTTAACAAATAGACCAATTAATAATATAGATGGGAGGGCATTTAACTGACCACTTAACACATAGACCAATTGATAATGTTTATTTGTTGTTATCTTGATATTCTATGATGATGTAATATTGCCTTTAAAAGGGTCTGCATACCCGCTTTTTTACCAGATGCCATTAAATTTTCTCGAAGTTCTTTTAACCTGAACTCCATGTGTCAGTGTGAATTTACTTCTGCGTATACGCAATTTAATCATCTCAGATTTGGACAGGAACAGATAGTCATTCAAACATATTTGTTTGTTTAAGATAATCTATATCACTACCTGCTCCTGGAAGTTAGCAGATACCTCTTGTGATCCATAGGTACATATTATGAAAAATTCCTGAGAATAGATATTCTGTTATGAAGAACTATTAAGTATCAGCCCTAATCAACTCTATAACCTGCCATGTATAATGTAGCGTTTTAGTAATTACTTCCAATTCAGTTTAGATAATATATTTTCTACACAAAAACGTCACTTTCCTAACATTATTATCCTTCCCTTCTTTATTGGCAGATTAAAGACTTATTCATTTCTGCACAAGATGAAAAAGTCTTGTCTGTGATTAAATCACTACATTTCAAAAACAATAACCCAAATAACATTCTTGGCATTATAAAATATTCAATGGCACCTTTTTCCCCACGTCTAATGAAGTTATTCCAATCCATTCAAGATATAGAATTGTTTCCCCAGGATTTCCTACTATGCAGTAGAGCAGTAAAGTCTCCTGTCCTCCCCTTAAATTATCACTTGATTTGATTACTTAAAGGGACACTCTAAGCACCAAAACCTCTACAACTGTAGTTGACCTAGATATAGTCCTTGCACTGTGACAAATGTAAGCACTACTGTTTGTGAGAAATTTAGAGTTATCAATACACAAGAAGCAGATAAGTTCTTCCATAGAGAATATTCAGTGTTTCTCTAAAGAGAAGCATTTGATTGGCCAAGATCATGCACCTGGATGATATCTGAAGAAAGCAGAGTGGTGGACACCACTGGATTAGGTGTGAGTGTAACTTTAATATTTAACTTTATAAAGGAGTGCTAAATAAACTAAAAGGCAACATTATAAACATATATATATATATATGTTCACAATGTTAGCGCATTACTTTAATATAAACATCAAACTAATAGCTAAGGTACTTGCTTACTAACTCATTCACATAATGCTGTTGTTGATTCATGCAGACTCATGTGGGACTTTTGTGTATAGACCCATGAAAACACCAGGAGAGTGGCAGATTCTCAAAATCATTTAGAATAACTAGAATACATTTTTCTATTTCATATTTCAATTGTTTTGGTAAATCTCCAGAGATTCTCAGAACCTAGGTCACAGGTCTTGGTCCAGGACACATACCCATCACCATTCTATGTACACAATAAAGCCCACCAAGGCTGTCTCCCTTTTCTCTTGGCCCTTTTCAAGGACTGCCTATTTTTAAGATTAGATCCACAGAGTTGATTTGGGATTCCTCAGGTTATAATAATAACATTAGATAGTTCCCAAGCCCTATCACCATACATACCAGCTGAACTTCATTTATATCTAACTGAGGATAACAATGCAATTGCAAATGTTCCGTGAATGCACTTACCTGACAGAAGGACTAGGTGAGAGATCCCACTTCTAGACTAGAGAGAAAAAAAAATAAAGGCAGTTGTAATATGTTTTGTTTTATATTACAATTTATTGCAAACTAAGTTAAATATATGTATACATATTGTTGGCAGTGAAGGGATAAAATGGACACTTATGTTGTAACCTGTTTTGTTTACTACCTATTTTTATTAAGTCCTATATGACATATTCAGATTGTAAAGACATGTAAGCAAATATTTCTTAACTTGAAACTGAAAAGGTTAAATGAGACATATGTAGTAACCAAGGCAATCTTGACTTACATATGGTTGTTTTTGTTTTTACAAAACAATTCTGCCATATGTATACTTAGATAAAATTATGTATTTGCAGCCAGATATTGAAGCATTATAATACTTGTTCTATTTTAACATTTCTTCATGCATAATGCATTGTGTGGGTAAAAGCATAAACTGCCTACGTATGTAAATTCTAAGGTATCCTGGGACATATTTACTTTATCGTGTGTAGGTATGTGCAAAAGTAATGCTACATTATTTTTGCCACAAAATGTTGTTTGCTTCCATACGGTCTGCACCTCAAATATCAAACATTTGCCGTCTGCTTCAGTTTTCTTTTTCTTTTTTTTTTTTTGCTCGTTATGCTATATTAACTAAATTAGCTTTAATATGAACCTTATGCAATCTTGTGAATTTTAACCAAGTATATGATACAAAATCATGCAGATGTGGTCAAAAAGTTCAGTTGTTGTTCAAGCCAAACATTAAAATTAGGAAATATTGTGACCTTGATGATGTCAGATGTGGTGGTGTAAGTTACCCTTAATAAGATAGATCATGAAAGAAAAGCTGGAACAGATCAAGCTGACATAAACGTGATTTTAATAAAAAAAAATTAAAAAGCATTAGTTAAAGTAGTTTGCAGAGGGGCATCTATAAAACATAACATGCTGGACCTTGAAGAGGATGATACAATAGCAGAAGCAGAAGATCACTTTGGTTTCAATTTCTAAAAGAAAGCTGAGGTTTACTGTCTGCCAAGCATGAACAGTAAGAAACATTTTACATTGTCACCTACATCTTTACATCTCAATTGGCCCTGTGATATACAGATGGTGCAGAAATAACATGAATCTATGAATCCATATTGGCTTGCTGAGGTTGATATAGTAGTTTGAGTAGTAGTATTAGTAGCAGTGATGGCTCATCCATAGAGCCACTAAGGGCAGCGCCCCATTAGTTTGCATGTGTGAAAAAAATTCAGTTTAGACACACTAAGATTCTTTTTCTTTAAAGTGCTCAGTCACTTTACAGAGACCTGAGACTCTCATCCTGTTGAAAAGTTGTGAAGCTTCAAACTGCAGGACTGTGTCTGTAACTCTGATGACAGATCTGATTCTGATTTTAATTTGTTTTAAGCTGTAATGATTTTTTTTTTCTGTTAACTATGTCAGCTACTTCTTGGATCCATATTATCACTAAAGATGAATTATATTGTCAGCTGAAAGGTAATAAGGTGTCTAGCAGTATACTCCTGCTTTCACCCTGTATACACTACGTGCTGAGAGCAAATAGTGAATTAGGAGTAGTTGACACATTTGGAGTCTATCAGTATATTAATGCTTTAACCATGTGCACAGTGTGTGCTGAGAGCTAATGAAGTAGCTGACATGTTTCATAACAGCAGCAATATTTAATAGAAAGCTAAAGATATAATTGCAGGAACATGAATAAGAGAGGGCTAGGAAGATAATTTTTTTAGAAGAAATACATAGTTTTTTTTTCCCCTCAATGTCCCACTTTTTGTGATATAAGTGAGTTACCCCAATAGGTCTTGTTTGATTTTAAATGCAACAAGATGGCAACAAGTTATGCTTTTTATAACCATAACTTGCAAGTCTGGCTCTTGTAATTTATACAGGATGCCATTCTCGAGGGCTGCAACGTTCCTGTGGAACTCACTTCCCTCCTCCATTAGATGCTCACCCAGTCTCCACTCCTTCAAAAAATCTTTAAAAACACACTTCTTCATAAAAGCGTATCAATGAAACTGTAAATAACTCCCAACTGATTCCTCTTCTGCAACTGTCACTAGTCTAATACTATCCTTACCTTTTGTGTCACTGTACCCCACTCCCTCTAGCATGTAAGCTCATTGAGCAGGGCCCTCAACCCCTCTGTTCCTGTGTGTCCAACTTGTCTGGTTACAACTACATGTCTGTTTTTTCACCCATTGTAAAGCGCTGTGGAATTTGATGGCGCTATATAAATAACATAATAATCTAATAATCTAATCTACCATTGAATGGATGTGAGAGTCCTTAGGTTTAGGATCTCTATGTATTGTTTGTATATAATTGTATTTTTGTGCAAAAACACTGCCATTGGGGACGGGGAATTTCCACTGAAGAAAAGATTGTTACAATTATATCAGTTGATACCCAACCTTCACCTTGATATCGGAAGTTGATGAAAAAGTTAAAGGGATACTATAGTGCCAGGAATACAAAGCTGTATTCCTGGCACTATTACTCTCCATGCCTTCCCACCCTCCCTCACACGTACCCTCCTTCCCCGGTAAAAAAAACCTGAAAACCCTTTATTTATTTACCTAATCTCAGCACCAATGTCCCTCAGTGCTTCGTTGACGCTCCCCCCCCCTCCTCTGTCCTGCGACAAGCAGGTGTTCATGAGCAAATGCCATGCGTGCATTAGATCTCCCCATAGGAAAGCATTGAATCAGTGCTTCCCTGGGGGGTGGGGGGGGAATCTGACACTGGATGTCCTTATGCAGAGCGTGAGGGCGTCCAGCATCAGCTATTGGACCAAAGGTTTTTTTGGTCCAGGAAGAGCCCCCAGTGATTGTCTGGAAGACAAACATTGGGGGCAGACTTAGAACTGCAATGTAAATATTGCAGTTTCTTTGTTTTACATTGCAGCACTAAGGTCAAAAGGGTCATTGCACCCAGACCACTTCAATGAGCTGAAGTGGTCTGGATGCCTATAGTGTCCCTTTACCTCTGGACGTACTAAATTTCCTTCCTTAATATAAGCCTCTATGCAAGATAAGAAGAAATGTAGTGCCACTATTATATTTGTTAGCTCCGTACAGCTGGAAATAATATACCAGAGAGCAGACCCAGATTCTAATTTGTAAATTGAATTAACTAAAATATACATTAGTTTACATATACTTACCAAATAAATCACCAGTAGTTACTTTGAAAAATATATTGGTACACGTAGAAGAGATTAAAATTGGCACATGTTTGAAAGCGGGAGATTTTAACTGTGTATTTGAGCCAAATATTGATAAGAAACTATCCAGACATACACATTTAAAGGGACACTATAGTCACCAGAACAACTGCAGCTTAATGAGAAAAGCTAGTGTTTACATTACCCCCTAGGAATACCTCCAAGTGGCCATTCCTCAGATGGCTACTGGAGTTGCTTCCTGGGGCATTTCTGCACAGTCCATGCTCTGCATTGTGACGCTGAATTTCCCTCATAGAGATGCATTGATTCAATGCATGTCTATGAGGAGGTGCTGATTGGCCAAAATGGTGTTTGGCCCCACCTCCGTGCTGATTTCAGCCAATCCAATGCTTTCCCTATCGGCAATGCTGATGATGTCACCAAGGAGGTAAGTCTGGGCGGGGTCAGTGCTGACGGACCAGTGTAGCGCTGGAAAGAAGGTGAGTTTTAACCCATTCAAAAAGGAGGAAATGGGGGAAAAGCCACCTAAATAGGGGTTTAACACTATAGAGTCATGAGCAAATGTTTGTGTTCCTGATCCTATAGTGTTCCTTGAAATAAAGGTCTAGTTAAAGCAGCAAAATATCTTACCAACAGTTTATATATATATATTGGAAATTATATAGGGAAATTTCCCTATATCCTAAAGAAATAGTTTTGACCTACTTCTCTCAAGTTAATGTTTCCTATTCTCGTATAGATATGGGGCAATATTATTTAATTTGAAAATATAAAAGATATTAAAATAATTGAAAACACTTGGTCTGACCACACTATAATAATCTGGTCCATGGCTGATCAGTGGAGTACTAAAAATAGATCCACATGGTGTACAAATGATTCTCTTCTTTATAATAAAATCAGCTTAGATGATATAACGAATAAGGTGAAACTCTTCTTTGAGGAGAATAACACATGTTATACATTAGATAAAAGAGAACTAACGAGGTTAGGGTTCCACCTAGAGTAGGGGGAAACCCACACCCCACTGAAATAACTTCCAATTAAAACATCATTATAGGTAATACGTTTTATTAATAAAGCCAACACACAAAAATGACAAAATAAACACACAGGAAAGAAATGTGCAACCTAAAGTGAAATAACCAAAAAGTGTTGGTTGCACTGTTAAACAGGAATAGAAAATTAGAGGTTATCTGTAAGGACATTACGTATATTCAAAGTTGAAATGTTGTTTCAACTATACCTCTAAAAGTAATGTTCATTGGTATAAAGTGTCTAAATCTCAAGAATATATACAATGTAACAAACAATTTAGATATCCCTATTTAGATAAAAGAGATGCAAATATCAAAGATTTGAAAATAAAATATAAATTATTACATTTGTTTTGTTAAGATGGTTCACTCCAAATGACACTTTATGGAAATCTTCAGCCTCCAACACCCTCCTACAGTTGGACATTTTCCACCCCTGAAACGCGGTATACCTGTCGGTCAATACCTGAGGCTATGGAGGAACTACAGTGATGTTACAGACTTTAAGGTTAAGGCCAAACTAATCAAGCAGGAGCTTAGGGGAAAAGGGTACCCAAATAGATGCCTTAAAGGGGCCTGTATCAGGGCTTTGGAGGCTGATAGGAGTGAACTTCTGGCAGATCTTCCTAGGAAGGAAAATGCCAAAAATAAAACCATCAGATTGATAGCAACGTATGATGCAGGATGCAGTAAAGTGAAACGATCTATGCAGAGATTCTGGCCAATTTTATTAAACGATGCTAGCCTTAAGGAGGTCCTTGGCCCACAGGTAGACATTACGGCATGGAGAGGCCAAAACTTTAGGGGCCTGCTAGTTTGGAGCCACTTCCAAACAAAACCAGGGTCACCAAGTACATGGCTGACATCCCCCCTGTGGCACGTATAGTTGTGGGATGTGTGTTGCATGCAAGTTTATCCTACCAGATTCAAAGAGTATAACAGATTGTGAGGGCCACTAAACATTCAGGGTTACACACTTCTTTAATTGCAATACTGCAGGGTTGGTATATTTACTAACCTGCAGTTGCAATTTAAAATATGTGGGCAAAACCTTCCACCCATTTAAAGAAAGAATAAAGGAGCATGTGAGATCTCCCAAAAATCGAGTTGAAACACCCATCTCCAGACATGTAAAAGACTGCCATGATGTTTTAAGACAAAGGGAGTGCAGATGGATATACAAATTAAAAACCCTCCATCCCCTGGGACTGAATGAAGGTTTTTTTCTTTTTCCCCGTTATCTAATTCGACTTTATTTATTAATTAATGTATTTATTTTTTCCACCCAATATACTGAATATACATTGGATCCTGATCTTTATCATTTACATGATCATTTTTATTACATTGATGCATCTACTAATATTGCTGCCCTGCTACCCGTGCTGAAATATCCCCTCTACCTTGTTCCTCAGGAAACTCTATTTGCAACGGTCTAGGAGCCTCTGTGGCATATTAGAGGGAATCTTTGATATCTTTTGAAGTATGCTGTCCTAGGTGATTTTCAGATGAACATACTTGAAAAAAAAAAAAAGGAAAAAAAAGAAAGAACACTTAAAAATTCCTGTAAACGAAGAATTCTTGAGAAGGCATATAGAAGGTTAAGTTATGTTAGGTACCAAACTAGCCCACCTGAGGATGATGGGATTTATCCCCATGATCCATACCAGAGGGTGCCCTGGGTGGGCTTACTGAGGGCAATTACATCATATCTGACAATATTTGGAAAGGACTAATGATTGGTTATTTTCAGTTCCTCCCACTCCCTATAGATCGAAAGTTTGCCCTGCATTGGATAATACATGTTAATCAAAATTGGGGAGGGGGATCCCTGATTTGAATAATATCATAATAGTATTTGAGTAGCTGCATTTTTTCAATGGGGAAAGGGAGAATTTAGGGAGTTCAGGTTGGAAGTCCAGATCAGAATAAGCTTATTTTGGCGTTTGGGCTGGACTCCACCTCTCATTGATGTCGACAGCCACAGTTGGTGAACCCTCCCAGGGAGGAGGGACATAACCCCCTTTAAATATTGAGCAAAATCTTGATGCTTGTTAGCTCTTGAAAAAGGCGGGTGGTTACAAGCTGTCGTGCTGATGCACCTTCTTTGATTTTATTTTCACATCTGGGAATGGACATAGTTGGTTCATAACAGCCACTTAATTTGTTTCACCTATATGAGGCTGGGCAGGAATCACATAAAGTTGAGAATCGAGGGGAATCAAGAGAATTTCCCTATTTTGAATTTGTTCCTTGTGATTATTCCTTAGATCCAGTAGTGAAATATTGGAAGTGCTTCAATAGCACAACATCTAATTATAATCTGTGGATTATCTTTTTCCACCCAATATCCAATTATAGCTTTCTAATAGTTTGTGGCTCTGCTTATAGGACCTAACTCTATACCTCTCTTAATAGGTCTACATACTTAATGCCATATTTAACAATTTATATTTTATGTTCAAATCTCTAATATTTGCATCTCTTTTATCTAAATAGGGACATAGTTACATGAAAAGAGGCTTGCGTCCATCAAGTTCAGCCTCCCTTACATATGTTTTTGCTGTTGATCCAAAAGAAGGCAAAAAAACTAGTCTGTAGCGCTTCCAATTTTGCAACAAACTAGGAAAAAATTCCTTCTTGACCCCAAAATAGCAGTCAGATGTCTCCTTGGATCAAGCAACTATTACCCCACTAATTAGCAAGTATTTAGCCAATTTCAGTTTAAACATCTGTATGGACTCTGATAAAACCACCTCTTCATCTAAATTGTTTGTTACATTGTATATATTCTTGAGATTTAGACACTTTATACCAACTAACTTTACTTTTAGAGGTGTATTTGAAACATGATTTCAACTTTGAATATACTTAATGTCCTTACAGATAACCTTTAATTTTCTATTCCTGTTTAACAGTACAACCAACAATTTGTGGTTATTTCACTTTAGGTTGCACGTTTCTTTCTTGTGTGTTTATTTTGTCATTTTTGTGTGTTGGCTTTATTAATAAAATGACATATAACCTTTAACCTATTACCTATAATGATTTTTTAATTGGAGGTAATTTCAGTGGGGTGTGGGTTCCCCCCTACTCTAAGTGGAACCTTAACCTCATTAGTTCTTTTTACTCTAGTGTATATACATTGGGTTATGCCCATATTACCTCTGTATCCCAGAGAGAACACTATGGGACAAGGGGAGGGGGGGAGAACACTATGGGAGGGAAGGTGCACTGTGGGACAAGGGGAGGGGGGGAGAACACTATGGGAGGGAAAGTGCACTATGGGACAAGGGGAGGGGGGGAGAACACTATGGGAGGGAAAGTGCACTATGGGACAAGGTGAGGGGGGAGAACACTATGGGACAAGGGGAGGGGGTTGGGGACACTATGGGAGGGAAAGTGCACTATGGGACAAGGGGAGGGGGTTCACTATGGGAGGGAAAGTGCACTATGGGACAAGGGGAGGGGGGAGAACACTATGGGAGGGAAAGTGCATTATGGGACAAGGGGAGGGGGGGACACTATGGGAGGGAAAGTGCACTATGGGACAAAAGGAGGGGGGACACAATGGGACAAGCAGAGGGGGGGAAACACTATGGGACAAGGGGGTGGGGACACTATGGGAGGGAAAGTGCACCATGGGACAAGGGGAGGGGGGAGAACACTATTGGACAAGGGGATGGGGGTTAAAAATCACTATGGGACAAAGGAAGGGGGGGTTAAAAATCACTATGGAACAGAGGAAGGGGGGGTTAAAATCACTATGGGACAGGGGAAGGGGATTAAAGATCATTACAGGACAGGAGAGGGGAGTGGGTGGTAAGAAACACTATGGGACAGTTTGTTCAGAATATTTTTTTCTGGGTTTCCTTCTCTAAAAACTAGGTGCATCTTATGGTGTGGTGCATCTTATGGAACGAAAAATACAGTAATTTTATCTTACATTGAGGCAATTTGATAAGTTTAATTTCACAACTCATTAAACAGAAAACTATGGCCCTAGCTATACTTTATACTGATCTCAAAACCTATAAAAAAAATCCCTTCTAAAATTAACTCAGAAACAGCAATTGAGACACAAAATCTTATCAATCAAAAATATTAGCAAACATTAGTAAATTACTAAACAAATTAAGAATTAAACCATACAGATAAGATCATAGGGTGGATACATTAATTTTGCAAATGAGATACGATTGCCTCAAACAAAATAATGAAACAAATACATAAAATTAAGTTTATTTAACCCCAAACAAATCAGGAAACATTTCACCTTATACAATAGTGAATTGTATAATCTACTCTTTGTCAAGAAAGATATAGATTTATATCTGGATAAAACCCTAGTCACTCCAACAATATCGGAAAGACATAGAGACATTTTAATATATCCATCCCCAAATAGAAGTAGTTATTTCCCAGCTAGAAAAGGAAAAGTCCCCAGGCACATTATTATTTTTAACCTATTCTTTAAGACTTTTAAAAGTTTACATATACTTCCAATTCTTAAGCAAAAGTAGAGAGCTATAGACCAATTTTCATAAATGTTTGCAAATAAAATGAAAAAAAAAATTTCAATACTATTGTCCACCAACTAGGCTTCATACCAGGCCTTACCTTCACTGATAACACATGTAGAGTATTAGATATCTTGGATTGTGTCAAAAGGAAATAAATAGAAAACTAATAGGAAGGTGTAATTGATAACAAACAATTAAGTGGGCGGCACATATATCTACAAGCGACCTAAATTGAGTGTAAGCTCAAAAATTAAAAAAATATGTGCGCTCCTAGAAAAATAAAATAAAAAAATAAATAAAAATAAATAAATAAATAATAATAAAGTGTTATTTTTATTTTTCTAGGATCGCACATATTTTTCTAAAAGGAAATAAATACCCCATTGTGTTGTTAGCTGTCAATGCTAAAACAAATATTTAACAGGGAATTTCTGAATAAGACATTATTAAAATTTGGAATTCAGGGTTGGATATATTGGGCAATCCTGTCTCTTTATTATGCTCCAACAGCAAGAATGCTACTACCAAACTAATGCGTAGAGTGGTTTAAATGGAATAATGGCACTAGACAGGGTTGCCCATTGTCTCCAATTGTCTACATTATTTCAACAGAACTTCTAGCTAATAATATAAGATATAATACCATTATCAAAGGTTTTTCTACAAGGCAAAATTAACCACATAGAAAATATGTATGACGATGACATACTTATTACCCTAGCCGACCCTGTCAATTCACTGAACCATCTGATGTAATAAATAGAAGATTATAGTTCCATTCCTAATTATAAAATCAATATGGATAAGACAACTGTGTTAGATATCAATTTGAATAAGGCTAAATAAGACTATATTACTATATTACTAGGAGAGACCATTCAAATCTTCTTATTATGTCTGTTTATTATCTTTTAAGATTGAAAACCATAAAAAGCATATTACAAAATATATTTATATTAATATTGTTATAGGGTCCATTTCAGAGCTCTAGTTAAGTTTGAAATATTGAGTCATGGCCGATTTGGTTCTTGAAGGAGAGACTCAATCAATCTCTATGGGCTGTGGCCTCTGTAATAATATTAGCCCTGGAGACTTAGTGTTGTCCCAGAGTGATCTAACCAAATCACTAATCATATTTCACATCCAAATATTTGGTTTAGTTGTGATCCATGCATTAAAAATCTAAATATTTATGAATAGGAGTAAAACCTGAATAGCTTTGCATTCTAGGAGGAGTTTTTTTGTGTCTGGGCATATGTGATGGCAAAGTCGTGTCCAACAAGTGGTTCCAAATATGTATATGCAAATAATAACTATTCCCTGTTGGATAGGTTTCAGTTTGGTGTGGACATGGTGTAGAAAATGTCTTTAGTGGACATTGAGTGAATAGATGTTGACTATAGTGAATATATAGCATCATTTAAGGAACAGGTCAATACCTGCCTTGTGGGTCAATGACATGTGATATGAGTGAAAAGGTCGAGTGGAGACTATTAAGGATAGTGACACCTTTAGTTTTATTTGTTTATCTGGTTAAAACTACATGTCTGTTCGTCCACCCGCTGTAAAGCGCTGCGGAATTTGTTGGCGCTATATAAATAATAACATACTAATAATATTTGGAGGTGCTGCATGAAATTGGAAAGGGTATTCTCTTGGTTGAATGGAGGGGTATTATTATATATGTATTTGCTTATTTAATATCTTTGAGAAGGGAATATCTACTAACAGGCATGTGTGCCCTAGACTTGTGAAAGAAGTGGGGGCTTCTCGAGGGGCTTGTTAAACATCCGGGGAAGTTGTGATGAAATTTAAGCCATTTTAATGCACTATTATTTTTGCTGGGAAACTCCAGCAGTTGGGTATTTGGTTAGAGTGGAGGTCACTGATAATTTTCTTAAACGCTTTTCTTCATCTAAGTGTTGGCATGGAAAGGTCGATATAGGCCAAAATGCCATTGTATGACTGAGGGAAAATATTTTTGGATCCTGTTGCGCGCATTACATCCTCTTTGATGTGAAAATAATGTATGTTTACAAGTATATCTCTTGGAATTGAGGTGGGAAGGAATGTTGGTTTTGCCACTCTGTGTGCATGGTCTTAGAGGAGCATGTCTGACAGTACATCAGGGAAGAGAGCGTGAAGCAGGCCATGTGAGTAAGTCGCTAGGTCTGTTGGAAACACTGGAGGTCACTGTTGATTTCCTTAAAATCTTTTCTACATCTAAGTGTTGCCACAGAAAGGTCTATATAGGACAAAATGCCATTGTATGGCTGAGGGAAACATTTTTGCATCTTATTGCATGCATAACATCTTCTTTGATGTGAAAATAAGGTAGGTTCACAAGTATATCTTTTGGAATTGAGGTGGAAATATATGTTGGTTTGCCACTCTGTGTGCAAGGTCTAAGAGGAGCATGCCTGATGGTAAATCAGAGAGGAGAGCGTGAAGCTGTCCATGTTGGTAAGTCGCTAGGTCTGTTTGAGACACTGACTCTGGGATTCCTCTCAGGCATACAGGCATCTCCTGGATCTCTGCTTGTTGCAGTGTGTGCTTTAACTTTTCAGATATAATGCCCAGCATTGCTTTGAGCACAGAGAATGTAAGTGGAGTCTAATCTAGCACAGGAGAGTCTCATATCTATTTTCCCTCTTTATCCATGTCTCTGCCTTCTTGAATGGGATCAGACTGGGCTTTCTGCTTACTTTGGGGTTGTCTAACCACAAAGAAGCTTGTACTGTCCCTTGATTTTGTGTTGCGCTTTCGCTTGTGTTGAGCCATTGCCTAGGACTGTGTGTCAGCGCTGCTTTTTGCTCGTATTGTTTAGAAATAATGGTATGCAGGGCAAATTGTGGCAGAGCTCCTTCACAACACTGCCATGTAGCTTGAGGCCAGGTCACACACCAGCTCTGTGTATCTAATATACACATCTTTGTTGTGGTTTATTGCATGGGCATCTCTGTATTATATGTGTATCTCTGTATTGTAGAGTAAAATTCTGAGAGATGAATCTGGCGTCCCACCATCTTAAAACTTCACTAGCTGCCACTGATTAGTAGTACTATTTTCTTACCACACATTTACTGCTTAGCATTGTTTAAATGCTACAGTCTACCGGGGTATTGTTGCTGACCATATAAATCTATGGCAACCATTGACCCATCTTCTAATTGTTACTTCCTGCAAAATAACTCACCACACAGAAAACTTCCTTTCAAGTTGTTTCCATGAAGATGACAATGTATTTAGCATATTCCAATGCCTTCCACTATTACCATATAGAAATCTAATGGAGCACGTTTTAGAAGAGGTGCACAATTCACAGTGTGAATGTGCAGGAGACAAATCTGTTTGATGCTCTTATGTTAACATGGACCAGAATCTCTTAAGTAATCTTTTCAGCATCTTGTTGAATCTATGCCACAAAGAATACATGTTTTCTCAAGACAAAAGCGGTTCCTATGTATCTATATCAGATTTCACCAACTCAGAATTTCCTAGACAGTCTAACAGTAATTAGCAGACATTATCAAAAAATGTTGCACTTCTCATTAGATTCAAATGTAGTTCTACACGGTCATTTATTTTGTTCTATTTTGTGTATCTCACATTGGATGTTATGGTTACTAGATGATTTGCCATTTTCTCCTTGTATTGTATGTCAAATATTTTATCAGTATTACGCGTTAAATAAGAATTTAAAAAAGCAGACTAGTCAGTTTATTTTGTATCCATGTTTAATAAATATCCTTTGACGTATTGATTCATTCATAAATTTACATTATGAATCTGCTAAGCATAAGCAAAGCCTTAGCAACGGTATTTTTTTTAGTTATTTTCCTTTGTAACGACTATATAGTCTAATTTTTTTGCAACATGAAGAGGGTACACAGGGAGCATAATAGGTAAAGGATAATTAGAACATAACGTGTCCCTTTGAGATAATGTGTTCAGAAGTACAGCAATACATAATGAAGAAAAGACACAACGTCGCCTCTCCTACACTAACAAGCAGGTATTTTGTCATGTTATACAGTATGGTGTTCTGTGTCTTGTTAAAAACATTAGGTCCAACTGCAATTCAATTATCTCAGCCAATTGAATGTACTATGCCGAATAATAGGACTATAGAGAATTTAGAGAATTGCATACATAATTTGATTTCCAGATGGCAAAAAGATGTATGTGTTAAAAATAATTGCTACTGACAACGTTTTCTAATCTAAGTACATTTTCCTGGTTTCACTATTAAGTAAGTGGTGCCCCTTTAAGATTATGTCAAGTTAATTAGCATTTACTAGCGACGATATCATACTCACATTTAAAGGGATAATAAAGGAGGTATGCTGGCTACCAATTAAACATTTTACTGATGAAATAAATATCTAGAATGCTGCTGTTTAAATGTAAAGAAACTGAGCTTATTATGTGATGCTTTATACAAAGACATGAGTGTTTTTTTAAACATTTAGACTTAAATGTTTTGTTTTGTTTTTCCTTTCCAAATAATTTTTTAAGATTTTTCAAAACAGTTTTAAACAGAAAAAAGATTAAAGAAGGGAGGGAAGGGGAGACAAACTAAATTGGGAGGGGGTGTGAGATGGTACAATGGTACCATGGTACCATAACTGAGAATTTTTGGGAGAGGGTTGACTTAATGCCAGTTCCCGTCTCTTTATATATAAAAACATAATACTTCTTTCATTGATGGAATTTTTAAGGATTTCCAATAGCAAGGTATAACTGATGTAGCTGCTGTAAGGATATGGCCTATCATAAGTCTATAAATTGTATAAACTGTACTAGCAAATTTCTTAAACAAACCTAGCTCTGATTGAAATGTTACAATAGATGGATAGTTCTTTATAATCAGTGAGTGAAGGGGCGTGATGGGAGGGCATCTGAGTTCAGTGTAGTTCTTAAGATAGATAACTTGTAATGCTTTTGCTTAGGGCAGTGGATCAGTTTTGGGGCTCTGGGTTCTGTGTATCATTTATCTAAATCTAATTGTGGTGAAAATGTTTTAAAATGGATAGTGACATGGCTCTATACCAATTTGAGGTAGTTATAGTCTTATACTATATCTTATACCTAGTGAAATTTTTGTTGATAAAACAATTCAGATTTTTTAGGTTGTTTTGAAGCATGGAGGCAAATGTCTATATTTGAATGTAGGTGTAATTTATCAATTTCCATTTCTTACCACTCTTGACTATTTGAGAAAACGTTAAACTTTATTGTGGAGGCCACATTAGTGATAAAATAGTCGTTTTTCAAATCAGACACACCTAGTCCTCCACATTCCCTCAATGTTTGTAAAGTTGTCAATTTAATACACATTTTATTTTCTCCAATGAAAAATATCCTGGCTTATTGTACTGATGCAGTTAGTGTCCTTATCAGTGTTTTAAGTCTTCTTCAAAATCAACTTGAAGGTACAGTTTTAAATTAGCACTCTAGGCACTAATTGACATTTCATCTAACTGAATTATTTATAGAGGCCTCTGGCAGTGTCCATCCATTCAGTGCTAAACCATTTTCAAACAGTTAAGAAAAAACAAAAAACAAGGGAAACCTTCTAGGGAGAGAGTGTCAGGTTGCTCTATTGGTAAGTGGGGTAACACCTTAGATGAATAGACTTTGAAAAAAAAGAACACAGAGACCATGTAAGGGATAAACCCTCATGGACAGAGAGTAACCTTAATAAAACATAACTTTTAATAGATATATAGATATTAAAAACCTTTGACTCAATACATAAAATTAAATTAATATCTATAATAGGATAAATCCTACAGTAGTAATAAAAAAGAAAAAAGAAAAAAAATAATTAATAATAAAAAATAATAATAATTAAAATATATTTATCACTGTTTGAAGGTTCCTAGCAATCCACAGTCTAGCCCCCACTGGAGGTATGGCTCTGGCAGAGATTACACTTTTTCTTAACCATACTAATTCATACCTATAATGGAAAGCTGAGATAGGCTAAAAGCAGTCAACTGACACTCTCAGCTGATCACTGTCACCCCAGTACAGAGGGAAAGCTGCTGTGAAATCGTGTTTAACTTAAAAACACTCAAAAAATGTTTAACATTACATCTAGGGATCTCCAGACTACCAATTCAATGACATAAAGCAGTTACATGGCATAGAGCTCTAGCCACCAATAGTACCTCCTTCTGTAGTTACATAATATCTTATTTTTATATGATATAACTCTTAAAATGATCTATACAGTATAGATAATATCACATTAAAGATTTCTGAGGAGGAGGATGTTTGAATAAAATGGTTAGACTTCCAGTCATTTCCAGCATTATGATGTATTAGATTAGCATAATCACCGAACCAAATTTAGTGTGTATTAATCATTCTGAGACATTCGGACATACCATGCACTCCTGCAAAGTTTGGGCTTAAACAATGTTAGAATGGCATTGCATGCCCCTGTTCCCCCACCCCCTCAGTGCATACGTGGGATTCAATGTGGGGACTTCCTGTCAACTACCCCAAGTGCCCCAAGTTCCAGTTGTTGCTGACAGAGCCAAGTGATCACTCACCTCAATCACAGCTACACTGTCATACCCAATAAATTGTAACATTGTCTGTGATCACTGCCTCTCTCTCTCTCTCTCTCTTTTTTTTTTATTTTTTTTTATTTTTTAT
Organism: Pelobates fuscus; assembly: GCF_036172605.1. Classification (NCBI taxonomy): domain Eukaryota; kingdom Metazoa; phylum Chordata; class Amphibia; order Anura; family Pelobatidae; genus Pelobates; species Pelobates fuscus. The sequence continues at coordinate 277,690,979 of NC_086321.1, forward strand.
TTTACAAACAATATAAATACACATCCGGGAGTGGTTCATACATAGAACTCCCACTCTCAGACTATGGTATGTAACTTTACAGACTCAAAACTTTACAGATTCAAATATGCCTTAAGACATGTCTTCTGATACATAAAAATAAATTCTAATAACTATACAAGTTCCAGCTACATACCCTCAATAAAGACAAACAAACATAAACCCTAACCCATACAAATGTCATATAGATCATCCTCATTTATGGTCATACATTTTAATAAAAATAAAACATGTCATTGTGCTTTTGTTCAGAACCCATAGCCACAAATATGCCTTATCAACTGTGTGCAATTTGCCAAATGGCTCAAGACTGAGGAAAGGTCTAGGTCCATCAATAGTACAGCGGTCATAGTTGCAAGCCCATGGGCAATGTATTATAAAGAAAAGAAAACACTGGTAGTCATTATATGGTCAAAGAGCCTGAATATCTAATCCAAAACCTGTTTTACTACAAATAAAATGAATAAAACAATTACAATTAAAATAAACCCTTGGAGTGATAATAATAGTTGAAGTTCTGTTATTACTCTGTTATACAGTAGTACTGTTTAGTATTTCTCAGTGTGATTTTTTTTTAAATTAAAATGTTAGCTTTTTTGTTTTAACCATTCTGCTGTTTTTGATCACTTGACTTTGTTGTGATCAGTCTGATTAGAGCATTCTTTCTGATCTGTTATTTTGCCCGTTTTCAGTACTTATTTGTTGGGGAATTTCAAATCAATGAAGGAAAAGAAAGTCATCTTGATCCGCCACATTACCTTAATTCTGTGGACTCAAATAAAAAAAATTGTGTGGAATCTCCTCCTACTCTTGGTGAACAAAAGCTACCATCTATTGGTTGACAATTATAGCTGCACAGATTTATTTAAACATGTATTTTACTTTAAAACCCAAACCTATTTCACAGTTATGGCTGGATTTGCAATAAGATCACAAAGGCCACAGCCTTGGGGCAACAGGTTGGAGCGGGCCTTATGACCGGTGTGTCAAATAAAGATCTCCCTAATCAGTCAGCCAGTTTTCCTTCCATGGGGCATAGGCTGAAAGGGGAGATCTTCTTAGCCAGAGTAGAGTCCTACTTGATCTCCCTCACTGGGAAATAAACTTTGGTTTAGTTTATTTAATGAGAAAGGTTGTTTTTCTTATGCAGCTCTTTAGCCGGTATCCCACCACTACAGCCCACTATCTCCACTATATACTACTACAGCCTCTATCCCACCAAGGTGAAAGTGGAGTGTGGCTCTTTGGGAGAGAGACAGGTTTGTGACATAAAGGTTACTCAGGGAGGCCTTATGCATTTCTAAACAGATGGATTTTAAGGGACTTCTCAAGTGATTGAAGACCAGGGAAAAGTCTGGTGTGTAGGCATCCTATTCCAATGTAAAGGAACCATGAAAAGTCCTGCAAGTGTGAGTAAGCACTGAGGGTGAGAGGAGCGGACAAGAGAAGGTAAACGGCAGAGCGGAGAGTTCTAGAAGGGGCATACCTATGAATCAGTGAAGAAATTTAATGTAACTGGCAGGGACGTTTTAGCCGCGAGGCAAACAAGGCATTTGCCTTGGGCGGCATTTTCCAGGGGGCGGCAAAAAAAGCCACCCCCAGATGCCCAGGGCAAATGCCTTGTTAGCCTTGTGGCTAACTGACATGCCAGGCGGGCGGGCGGCCCACCAGGGAGAAAGAGAACACCCCCAGCATTCCTAAAGGTAAGGAGGCTTGGGGGATAAATAAAAAAAAAAATTGTTAATGTGAGTGTGTGTGTGTGTGTATGTATGTCTGCTAGGGAGTGTGGCAAACCTAGCCACTTCTGGACTATAATGTAAGAAAGGTTGTCTGTAGGTTGTGCTGTGTGCTAGATGTATTTTGCTGTGTATATTGGGCTATGGTAATTCGCATGCTGGCAGCCGTAAGCTACCAGCATGAGAGTGTTTCGTTTGATGAACAGCGGCTATCCGGGCTGTTCGTGGAACAAATGCGGGCTCCCCTGATAGACCACACACTTAGAGACGTGTGGCGCTTTCGGTAATTAGAGGCTCTCCTAGGTGGCCGTCGTTCGACTACCGACCCTGCGGCGGTCAGCCATCTTGGATCCTCTATTCTTCAGCGGTGTTTGGTCGTTGAGCGCCTGGAACTGAAAACGGCTACTCGACGACACGAACACCGCTGTACTTCGAGACCATTCGGGATCCCGGTGTTCGGTAGGATCGTTCCCCTAAGTACAATCGGTAGATTGAGGGGAACTTCAATGCAGAACGTATTTGTTGCGGCGTTCGGTCATTTCAGCTGGGATCTGAGCGGTATTCTCCCAAAAGATGCGCTCAGACCCCAGCTATCTACCGAACGTTCGGTTATGTCAATGTACCGTAAGATGCCCATAAAATGTATTTTAATGTGAATTGTCGGTTTCTGTTAGTGTGTGTCTGTTAGTGAGTGTGAGTGTGAGTGTGTCTGTTAGTGAGCGTGTCTGACTGTGTGTGTGTGTGTTGTCTGTTAGTGTGTGTGTCTGACTGTGTATGTCTGACTGTGTGTGACTGTTAGTGAGTGTCTGTTAGTGTGTGTGTGTGTGTGTGTGTATGTTAGTGTGTGCATCTGTTAGTGAGTGTGAGTGTGTCTTAGTGTGTGTGTGTGTCTGACTGTGTGCGTGTTTCTGTTAGCTAATGTATGCGTATCTGTCAGTGAATCTGTGTGTGTGTGTGTATTTAGAAGGAGGGAGGAAGGGTTGGGTGGGGGGGAGGGGGTGCCCGAGTTTTGTCCTTCCTAGGGCAGCACAAAACCAGGATACACCACTGGTAACAGGGGTTAGAATTGCTTACAGCTTTATAGGATACTGGAAGTCAATGTTAGGATCAACAGAGTGGTGAGGTATGAGAGGAGAGACAGGAGGAAAAGATCCTTACACGTTTTAGCGAGACAGTGCGGTTTCTGGGGAGACAAATTAGGAGAGAATTACAGTAATCCATTTGAGAAATTACCAGAGGATGAACAAGTTTCTTGGCAGTATCTTGCATAAGAAAGGGGAGGATACAGGCAATATTTTTCAGTTGGAATCAAATGGTTTTAGAGATAAATTGGATAGGAGGTACAAAGTTGAGGACAGGATCAAAGATAACACCAGACACTGAGCTTGCAGGGATGGGCTGATGCGGGTACCATCAACTTGCAGGGAAAAAGAAAGAGGAAGATCAGTATGATGAGGAGGAAAGATAAGAAGCTCTGTTTTAGAGAGATTAAGTTTCACAAAGTGGGAGGACATCCTTTCAGAGATTGAAGTAATTTGTAATTGGATTTATCAGTGATTAAGTCATTTGTGACATTAATCACAGCAGTCTTAGTAGAGTGGAGGGAGCAGATGCTAGACTGAAGAAATGTCGAGGAGGGAGTTGGAATTGAGGAAACAAGCCAAATAAGTAAAGACAAGTCTTTCAAGAAGCTTTGATGGAAAATGGAGCAGGGGTATGGTGAGATGGTTGGAAGGGGAGGATAGGTCAAGCAGGGGCGTATTAGCCGCGAGGCAAACAAGGCATTTGCCTTGGGCGGCATTTTCCAGGGGGCGGCTAACAGACATGCCGGCGGTCGGGCGGCGCGGGCGGCGCGGGCGGCGCTGGCGGGCAGGCGGCCGGCGAGGGAGCACTTCCCCTGAGCTGTCTGCTCAGCTCCTTCGCCAGCCGCAGACTGAGGCTGGGAGGCGGAGACGGAATACGATGTCACTCTGAGGCGCGCGAGGGAGCTGAGCAGACAGCTCAGGGGAAGTGCTCCCTCGCCGGCCGCCCGCCCACCAGGCAGTGCCGCCTGATCGCCCAGCAGCCACTGGACCACCAGGGAGGAAGAGACCCCACCCCCCAGCATTCCCAAAGGTAAGGAGGGGGGTGGGGGGTGTATGTTAAATTAAAAAAAAAATGTGTTAAAAATAAATTTAAAAAAATGTGTTCAAAATAAATAAAAAAAAAACGTGTTAATAATAAATTAAAAAAAATATGTTAAAAATAAATAAAAAAAATGTGTTAAAAATAAATTTAAAAAAAATGTGTTAAAAATAAATTTTAAAAAATGTGTTAATGTGGGTGGGTGAGTGTGTGTCTGTGTCTGTTAGTGTTTGTGTCTGTTAGTGTCTGTGTCTGTTAGTGTGTGTCTGTGTCTGTTAGTGTGTGTGTGCCTGTTAGTGTCTGTGTCTGTTAGTGTGTGTGTCTGTTAGTGTTTGTGTGTCTGACTGTGTGTGTCTGTTAGTGTGTGTGTGTGTTGCCTGTGAGTGTGTGTGTATGTTAGTGAGTGTGTGTGTGTCTGCTAGTTTGTGTCTGCTAGTGAGTGTGTGTCTGTTAGTGTGTGTCTGTTAGTGAGTGTGTTTGTCTGTTACTGAGTGTGTGTTTCTGTTAGCGAGTGTGTGTTTCTGTTAGCTAGTGTATGCGTATCTGTCAGTGAATGTGTGTGTGTGTATTTAGAATGCGGGGCGGGGGGAAAGGTTGGGTGGGGGTGGCGCGGGGGGGAAAGGGGGGGCGCCTGAGTTTTGTCCTGCCTAGGGCAGCACAAAACCAGGATACACCACTGAGGTCAAGAAATGGCTTTTTTAGGATGAGTACAACAATATCATGTTTAAGGGCAGCGGAACAACACCAGACAAAAGAGAGCGTTGGAGATGTGTACAAGACAAGGGAGGGAGCTCTGATAAGGTGAGAAGGGACTGAATCAAGCGGACAAATGGTGGGACGAGAAGAGAAATGCAGCCACCTCCTGTTTAGTAGCCAGGGACAAGGCCTGAAGGATAGGAAAGGAAAGGTCCAGGTGCGGTTGTGAGAGAGAAGAGCAAAGTGGGAAGAATTATTTTCTTAACTGTTCAATCTTGTCAGTAAAGTAGCACGCAATGCTATCGGCCGACAGATTCGTGTGGGGGGGTGGCTTCAGTGGGGCGAAGGATTGAGTTCAACGTATCAAAGAGACACCTGGGATTGTGAGAGCCTGAACTAATGAGAGAGGAAAAGTCTGATTTTTTTTGTGCAATCGTTTAGCTACCCTTTAGCTACTGTCCCCGATCCACTGTACTATAGACCCTATCCTCCCACTATATCTGCAGTCAAAATTTCCCTCAAAATCACACACTACATCCTAAATCCAACCATATACACCCTGCAACCACTATTCCCAAAAATACACCGTATCTCCCTTATCTTGCCAAACACATTTTACAGTTCTTATTCTCAATAACAAACACTACAGCCTCTATCCCACCCAAACATACACTACAGCCCCATGCCACATACTATTTACATGCACATACACAAACTACAATGCAAACATATATGTCCACACACACACAACCCCACAACACACACAACCTCCATCCCTCCAATGCCACCCTACAAGCATCTTTCCCTCCACACCCACAACCACACAAGCCACGTCTCCCCCACACACACATAACCCTACAAGCAGACACCCCCACAAAAACAACACCACAATCAGCAACCTCAAACATGCATGCAACCCCACAAGCAGAATCCTCAGAAACAAGCAACACCACTAGCAGTAATATTTACTGGTATATATAAAATTAGCTCATTAGCTCACCCACTGTCAGTATATGTCAGCAACACCACCAATACCAAAAACATCACCCGTACCTGCACCATAAACATTATTTCCATTAGCATTAATCTACAAGAGTTAGTCTACAGGCTTGTATTGTGGCAGTTTCCACTGCACTAATGTGAATTCAGCTATATTTTCAGTATACACAGTGCAAAGAGTTGCACCAATGAAGCAAACCTTGGGATTATTTTGAGTGCCGCAAAGAAGGCCGATTTGCAAAGTGGAAATTGTGTTGCAAGGCATAGAGTAGGAGGCAAGTGAAGGGTCATCTCTTTAGTGCTGGTATGAAGCAGGATCTGTAAAGATCCTACAGGTCTATATTACTGAGGGAAAAAGCAAAGCAAGAAAGTACTAGGGTAGGGAGCAGGTTCACTGGTGCTTTATCTAATTCTGTGCAGTTTCAAAATCTACCACCAATGCTACCTTCTCTGCTACTTCCACCACCCTTAAGCAGAACCTGGGGTAGTGGTGAGGATAGTGTCACTAGTCAACAGAAGCAAGTTGGACAGGAACAGTCACATGCCTCAACTTCAGGTGAATTAAATAAAAACAGATTTAAAAAAACAAAACAGAGAATTCAGTGTACTTCTGTGTCATTGCTTGTGCTTTGGACATTGCTAGAAGTGTGAGCCCTGCCTACACTGAGTGGGGTAAGTATGTTTTTTTTTTTACTTTTTGTAGAAAAAAAATGTGTATAATGTGGTGATGGTTATACCCCTGTTCACCCAACTAAAAATAATAATTATATCACGCCTACTGCTGCCACTCCTCTATTTTAGTCTTACAGTGCCTGTTACCTCCACAGGGTGAGAAGCTCATAATGCCCTGCTTGTTTCCACCCTGAAGGGTGGACACTTGTTTTTTTAAAGGAAAAAGTGAGTGAGAATAGGTCGGTTGATAACCCACTCATCCTTTCTTACCAGAGAAGTACAAAGCTTCCTCACACATCCAGTCTGTACCATGATTTATCATGTTTCTACCAGCTGTGCCTACAGAAGTAGCAGGCAACCCAAGATTTAGCCAACAGGGTAAAACTGCAACAATGAAAGGCATTTCAAAAAGGAGGAGCAGCAGTAATCTTTTTGAAAACAGGTGATTTTTCAAAAAGATTAAAAGAAAAAGTGAGTGGGTATTTGATGGCTCACTCACCCGTTTCAACCTTTCATTGTTTGAAAAATCCCATTTTTTCCAGGACAACATTTTAAAAAATCATTCCTATCACTTCCTATTTTTTTTTTATGAAGATGTATAATAATCGAATTTTGTCAACTCAGAATTGTCATTGCGAAATGGCAGATATTGCGTAGCCAATAGGTCAGTCACTATTGTAGATGTTTTTGCGTGTCATCATAGTCTAGTCCCCTTTGGACCTGCTGTTCAGGCTGTTTAAATTGCCTTTCTGAATATTTTTTTGTTATCGAAATTCAGCCAGAATGAATAGCTATATGAACTAAATTCTGTCAACCCCAATTTTATTTTTCTGAGCCGAAGTGTTTCAAAGAAACCAAAATTCCACCTTGCACAAATCTAATATTCACTTATACATTAACACATGTATAAATTGTATTAAAATTGTAATATTTGGGACACAATCTCTTTTCATGATTAAAAATAAGATAAAAAGATATCAGGAAAAGAGATAATTTGCTAAATGGACCCCAAAAATAGCAGTTAGACTAAAGACAAATATCCTTAATATCGTCATTTTTATTGCACGGAAATAGCCTATTTCATATTTCTGTGTTCTTCAAGATTTATGTCATATATCAAAGCAATGTGTTATATAAACTGGGTTGGTCTGTATGTTACATAGAAGACTTCCAGTTTATTTGGATGTATTATTTCTTCCCCTTTAAAACTGAGACCTTGTTTTCTAGGAATTTTACCAGTGAATAGGTGCCTGATCAGGCAAATCATGGTTCACTTGTGTATATGTGCCTGTCCGCTGAAATATGTTTTCTCTTTCTACTCTTCTACTGTACCTGGAAAGGGATTTTTATTTTCTATTACCTAGATATTGTCTCGAGCTAACTATACATCCTTCAGAAGTGCAAATGCTATCATTAAATAAAAATAATCAGGCATAACCATCACGGTACACTGTATATAATATACTATTGTATTTTAATATGACCTTCAAAAATATTCAAAGTCAATATTGACTACCTTTGATTATATCATCAATATTGATATTAAACCATTATTAATTAACATCTTGGAACAGCATGATGAAAACAACCTTCCCATATTTACTCGTGCTTTTAAAACATGTCACATCTGGAGAGTGTACTCTTAAAATTTGCAAACATAAAATATTTAAAAGCCTCTCTGCATTATTTCCAGTAAACCTGCTTCAGTCACCCGATTTCCATATTTCCTGAAAGGCTTGAGAGCAATGCAGAATATGTTAGACAAAACCAAGTAACAAAGAGAATATTTCAAGACTAATACTCTGCAATGTTTCTGTGAAAGGGCATGAACATTCATTCTGGTGAAGCAAAAGCTTGCTAGTATGACTTGTTTTTGCACATAAATGTCAAAATTGAACTTATATTGCCTAAAACAATAGCCAGTCAAAATTATCTATGTTTTTTCAAAATATGCCTGCAGACTAAACCTATTTCGGATGTGTTGTCATATTTTATATCGTTCAAATCCTCTTGAATTCTGTATCTAAGGTTCTTTGGAGTCTTGGCTGTATAGTATAATTTTTGCTATGAGGGCAAATCAAGAATACATTATTATGTATGTCTTTATTATTCTTTTTACCTTGATAATGCTCTGGTAATGTTAGATTATAATTATTTAAACTCACAAGTATAAAAGATAGTATATACACACTATATTTTATAATTTTATATATATATATATATATATATATATTCTATGTTTTATAATTTTGTATTAAAATTAGATTGCAAGCTCGTTTCGACAAGGCCCGCTTTACCTTCTGTACTTGTATGGCAAGTGTGTTTTGTTAGAATTGTTTGTCGTGTTTAACCTGCAGAATGTGTCGGAGCTCTATAAATAATTGCAATTGGAAGCACAATTGTAACTGTGTGTTATTTTCATGCACAGATAGTATGTTAGAAAACCACATTGCATGGGTTTACATTACCATGTAGTTATTCCCTGTTATAAATGGGCAGAAATGCACTCAGGCAGCCTGAGGCCCTTAATATTATGCAGACCAGGATACACATTTTAATGATAGCAATGGAAATAGCTGCCACCTGGAACTGGAACTCCCACTTATCTCGGGCAGCACTGGAACATGCATGTCCTTACTGTCCTTATAGTAATGTCCCCCCTTAAACCTTACACTACCATAACAGACTACACAATAAGGTAATTGTATCACAGGCAGAGGGGAGGATTTTTTGTGGGAGTGTCTGAGTGTATTGTACGTGTTTATTGGCTGTTTTACAAAACCCTGTGGGTGGTACTAATGTGTAAGAATGTGTATATAAGAACAATTAACCGACAGCTCTGGCTGATCACTGCATGACCCTCAACATGGAGCTTTGTCTCGTTCTTAGGGGCATTTATTGTATGCTGTTCCAGTTCGACTGCTAGGAGTGTAAACCTTTCGTATGGTTTTTCCTATTCGGCTGTTTACAGAATTCGTATGGTTCTGGTTTAGCTGTTTACGGAATTCATATGGTTTCCTGTTCGGGTGATTGGTGTCTTCAGTAGCTGCCTGTATATCTGGAATGGAATATCTCCTAAACGGCTGTTAACCCCTTTTATGCCTGGGGGTGCCGTTACAACAACATTGCAGGATATGCAGATATGCACAGACAACATTCTAACTCACCTTTCAAGCAGGCACCCTTGAGGATGACCTACTATTTTATAAACCAGCTTTTGATGTCAAAACAAGATATAGAATATGAATAAACGAGTGGTCTGTGGAATTATCATCCTTTCTTCCTAAATGTGTTTGTTCCGTTAATTGTCCACTGGAGGTCTGAGCCTCTGTACCTTTGATCCATGCAGGTGAGGAATTGCTCTTTTCATTGTACCCAGAGTGTATGGTTTGGCAAGTTATCACTCATGCCATTCTTCAGGCGGCAGATTATAAGTAAATAAATGATGGTGTCAACATTTGTAAGACGTTCGAAGCACAAAGGAATATGCATTGGGGGAATGTGGGGATGTGGACTGGGTGTGTACGAGAAAGATGCGTTATCAAACATATGGGAAATATGCTGAAACTGGCTAAAATGGGAAAATGTACTGTGGGATATTGGGAGATGTACTGAAGTGCTGTTGAGATAGACACTGAGGAATGTGGGAAAATGCACCGGAAGTAACATGGGAAAATTCACATGGGAAGAAGCATTTGGAGTCATGTGTCTGTGAAGATATTGTGACAGTAGTCACCATCACTGGGGATGGAAGACAGACACTATGGGTGGGCTCCTAAATTCCTTTTGTGTTTTGTCACATTGTGCCTATTATTTGTGCAGGGTATGTTGAATATATTGCTGGTCTGTGCATCTCCCCTCCCCAGCTGAGAGAGATCCAGGGAGACAGGACAGTGGGCACGCATCGCCAGGTATATGCTTTAGTAGATGCAGAGGTCGGCTGGGTAAGTGCTGCTCTTCCATGGGCAATTTGGTTTGGAGTACCGATTCGGTGATGGCTTTGATGATCTGGATGTAGTCACTAACTCCAGAGTCAACTCGTTTGGGGTCTCCTGTATTGGTCTCCTTCTGAAGGGGGAGAAATATGCTGGAAACTATTCTGAGCTGGAGATACAGGGTTCCAGAATTGCTATTGGCGTCTATGGGGGTCACAGTGGCCCCCTAAGAGTGGAGTCATATGGGGATAGGTTTGAGTTTGGGAAGGGGGCCATGGCAGATTCACTGGGAACTCCCTTTTTCCACTTCCAAGTCCCCTCTTATGTCTAAGTCACCCTGTGCTTATTAGAGGCACAGGGTGACCGAGAAGCCCAGTCTGGCCTGCCAAAACCAGACTTCCACAGACTGATCGGCAATGAGGGCTCCATGCTCCCAACCGGGACAAACTTACAAACTATGTGGAACTTTGTCGAGAAGGCTGCCAGGATGGATGGACTTTTTGGGACTTATTATCCGACTAACTCAGGCACAGACCGATTGGAGGTCTGGTACCTGGTTAGTCTACCTTTGGGGGGGAAGATATGTGACGGTAGTCACCATCACTGGGGAGGGAAGACATACACTATGGGTGGGCTCCCAAATTCCTTTTGTGTTTTGTCACATTGTGCCTATTATTTGTGCAGGGTATGTTGAATATATTGCTGGTCTGTGCATCTCCCCCTCCCCCCTTTTTCCTGTCCTATTGTTTCCCCAGCAGGGTGTAGTCCAAGGGACACTGCCAGACCAGTTTAATCTAGCTGCTCTGTCCCTCCTCAATCTCCCATCAGCCCTTGCTATTGTCTGACCCTACCCTTCCTTGCACTATAGTAATCTATGTAACTTATTGTATGTAAATGAGGCTGTTGGCTGACTGTTTGCCTATGTGTGTGTGTATGTGTGTGCGTGACGGTCTGTGTGTGTGTGTGTGTGTGTGTGTGACTGTCAGCCAGTGTGTGTGTGTGTGTCTGTCTGTCTGTCTGTGACTGTCTGCCAGTGTGTGTTTGACTGTTTGTCTGTGTGTGTGACTGTGTGTGTGTGTGTGTGTGTGTTTGGCTGTTTGCCTCTGTGTGTTTGGCTGTTTGTGTGTGGCTGTCTGTGTGTGACTGCCAGCCTGTGTGTGTGGCTGTCTGCCTGTGTGTGTGTGTGTGTGTTTGTGTATGTTATTGCCTATGTGTGACTGTCTGGGCAGACTAGATGGGCCGAATGGTTCTTATCTGCCGTCACATTCCATGTCTGTGTGTGTGCGTTTGTGTGTGGCTGTCTGTGTATGACTGCCTGAGTGTGTTTGTGTGTGGCTGTCTGTGTAGGACTGCCTGAGTGTGTGTGTGTGTGTGTGTGTATGGCTGTCTGCCTGTGTGTGTGTGTGACAGGGTGTGTGGGAGGAGGGGACGGGAAGGGGGAAGGAGTGGGGGAGGAGGGGACGGGAAGGGGGGGCGCTGTGAAGATTTTTCGCACTGGGCGCCCAAATGCCTAAGGCCGGCCCTGGTGGCTATAGAGAATGTTTTGGACAGTGGGGGCTTAGGGGAAATGTACTGAGGAGGAGTGCAGCTCAAGTAAAAGGATGTGAATTGGGGGTAATATGTTTCAGGGAAATTAAAAAGAGGGATTATGAGTACGAAACAAATGTTTTGGGATAATCCCTCTCTCAATGAAGAGACATGCTGCATTGAGAATTAGATTACCCCAAAACATTTGTTTTATATGTCCTACAAATAAATTATGGTAGCACTAGTGTTTGGTATGCAAATCAACTGGTTGCACGGTCTCTATTTCTTTACTTTACTTGTGGAATGTAAATGAATTGAGGAGGCAGTGGAAGAGACATATAGACAGTGCAATGGACTTAGCGAGGAAAAGCAAGACAGAGGGTTGGAGGTGTATTGCATGGGTGTGTTTTTAGGGGCTGAGCTTTTAGTGAATGGAGCAGTATCATTGCAGCCAGGTAGCATGTCTTCAGACAGCCCTGGACATCGGGCTACCGTAATCATTTCTCATTTGTCACTGACCATAATTTGAATTCAGACTGTATATAGGTTAGCTGAAAATGCAAGGTGTGCAATCAAAATACATTGGTGAATACAAATGCCAGTTAGTTCCCTACAATTCTTATGATGGTTTATCCGGTAGCCAGAAGTGATCTGAGTGCCTACAGTGTCCCTTTAAGTACAAAATCCCATAACATTCACGAAAATATTTCAATAAGCTACTGTGCTATTTTCACTTTTATGAAAGACTCTTATCTTAGCATATTATGGTCTGCTTTAAGTACGGTAAGTCAATCAGAATTTGTTTTGTAACAAAGATGCAACCTCTTTCCTGCAGAGACCTGTTAGTCAAAACACTATTTGCAAGTTCAGCATTGTTCTAATTTTCCGAGCAGCAAGAAGATACTCAAATGACAATTTATGCCTATTTGAACTTCCAACTGATGCAATTAGTAATGCCTCCTTTTATAACAGTGTTTCAAGCTTAGTATTCATTATGCTGTTTAAACTGATAACGCTTCATCAAATAACTTGTTTTTAAAAAAATAAACCCTTTCATAATGATATTGTTAAAACCTTTATATTTTCTACAACAAATCTAAAAAAAACAGCTGCTAATAGATGATCAAGTGGGACAATCATATTCAGATTTTATTGTTGCACTCTGCAGCCAGCCTTCCCAATTTACAAGGTCATCTAAAATGTTGTTTTGAAGTAACTACATTATATTTCTATCCAAATTCTACTTTAACAATTGAAAAAAAAAAATATTAACACAATGAGAGGGAATACAATAAAGTGATCTAAATCTTTATCATAGTATAATGTTAATATCATTTATATGTATTAATTTGTGTTTATTAAAGATTTAATGATTGTTTTGTGACATGTCTACTTACACACTTTGCTGTACAATTGATATATTAGCAAGCCTGTCATTGTTTGAAGCTTTTTATTATTCATGTTTGCTGTAGTCTCTAAGCTTGAACTGCCCTCATCATTGCATACCATTTGTATAAGCAGACAACCTAGGATATTCAAAATGGGGTATGTCCAGTCTTTTTAAGCAGCCACTTAGTCACAAACCCTAGCTAAATTTAGTGGACATATTTGTGATATCATCATCATTATATGTTTTACTGCTCCAAAACACTCAATTGTGTTCAGCAATCTCTCACGAGAACAATAGTGCCCATATTTACATGTTTTATTGAGTCTTGGAGTTAGAGGGTCAAATATAGGGCTTGAAAATTAAATTCTCTGGACTTTCTGCCTGAATCACTCCACAGCAATGTCAGCATATTGGCATCATGAAACAGGGCAAATCAGAAGGAGTAAAGGTGGCTGGTGGTGGGTGTAACAGAACGGCACCCACCGCAGTCAGAAGATCGCGTCACTGAAACGGTGAGTCAGCTAAGTGCCTGACATTTTCCCTTTAAATGTAGCTTGAAATGTTGGACCTTTATTTGTATTTGGGTCAGATTAGCAAAAATAATCATTTACAGTAGTCAACCTTAGTTTTGATTAAAAAATATATCCTTTATTGAAAAAAACAAAGAAAAATCCTGGCAGATAGAATTAACTTTAAGGCAATTTCTAAAAAAATAAAATAAATAAAAAATACTGCTATTCTACAAAATTAAATGTATAGTTAAAGTATGTCATATGCTTAATCTATATTTTTTTAAATTCCCAAGTCTAGCAATAGCTATTGACATAGTGATCATCAGCTTAACTCAAAGGACATGAGTATTAGTAGAAATAAATGTTCTGTTCTACTCAGAGCCATCAGATTAACAGTTTTGAATTACATTTAGCCTTCAGAATTTATGTGCGTTTACATTTTTTTGCCTGTTAATACAATGTATATGCCTACTAGCTAGGACATTCTGTATAAATGCAAAGTGAGCACTAGTCATTGTAGTTAAAGTTTCTATCAGAGACAAATTAATATTTACTTATACTACGATATGTCAGTAAATGAAGTATCACTAATATATACACTTACATATTGCAATATACTTCCTTGCAGTATACAGTATACTTTCACTTAAATGATCAGGTCTATTTACTGAATAGTGGTTTTGTTCACTTAAAAGCAAACTTGGAAAATAAGATAGTTAAGAGCTATGAAAAAGTTCCAGTTCATTTGGCTGGATTTTTTTTTTCCAATACAATAATTTTGATCTATATTTTGCAAGCTGGTTCTAAAGTAACCAAGGCTTACTGCAGTTGTAGAACTAATAAAGAGAAGGTCCTGGTGGAAGTAATGTTTAGAGCTCCTTATAGCACAAGGGTGGCCTAATGCTCGATACCCAACTGTCGTACAATTCTCCTGCTGCTGGAAAAGCAACAAGAGAGTTGTACGACAGTTGGGAATCAAACATTTAACAACCCTTGTGCTATAAGGAGCTCTAAATTTACCTTCTGCCTGCCCATCCTTGCAGGCTGTATTACAGGGCTGTATTTGTTTGCAGTGTCTGTGTGTTTAAATGTAAGCCTATTTTTGTATAAAGTTGGTGTGTGTGAATGTTGGTGTGTACAGTGTTTGCGTTTGTATGCATGCTTGTAGTTTGAATGCAGGTGTGTATTTGTATGTGGTGATGGTGTTTGGATGCAGGGGTGTGTTTGTGTATGGTTTTGCACTTTTATAGTATATACACCTATTTCATGTCTTTTTCATTCATTATTTTCAAAAAAGTTATTCTTTTGAGGCAAATCTTACTTTTGTGGTGTTCCTCATAGTTTAGGGACAACATTTTCAATGTTTAAGTTTGGGTCTTACTGACTTTTATCCTGTTGAAGTCATGTGTGTTGTGTCTGCTTGATATCTCTTGGCTGCTCTATCCCCTGATATAAAATACAGGTACGTAGGGGTAGAACATTTACATTTCCAAGAGAGAAATAAAATTAATAAATAATGTTTGTTTAATACCATGGTTTACCAATAGGCTGAATTTGTGACAGGATACCCCTATGTTCTTTCTAAGGGCAGGGCAGAGTTTAACCCATGCCATAGATTTCTGCAGAGCATGAATGAATACATACAGATATCTGTTTCTAACCAATAGGAAGGCCACAAAAGTGGGTGAGTGGTTCTGGCATTATGAAGCAGAAAAGTCTCCCCGTGAGACTTAGTTATTTCATGTTGAAGGCAGCACTGGCCAACTGCTAAGTGAAAGAGAAGAAATAATTAAAGTGCCAATACAGGCCAGACACATTTGGAAAACGAAGCTATTTTAATCATATAAATCTATATAGTGCAATTACAGCATGAAATGTTTCATAAGTTCATAAATGATACAAAAAAAATAAAGATTTTTTAATTTTTTTTATTATTCTTTATATTTGTTGTGCATGGTAACATACATGCTCACTTTGCCCCAACAGAATTTGTGAATCATGAGATAACGGTGTTTATCACAATACAAGGTATGTATGAGAGACTGCACATTTTTAGATTTTTAAACAAACAAGGTCTTCGTCAGGACCACCTGTCAGAAGTTTGATAGGCAAAGCATAAAGAGCATGTGGTTAGTGTTGTAACAGTTAAAGAGCTACATATGCCGTAGTCATCTGTAGTAAACTGAAACGTAAAACTCATAAAGTAGGCCTACTGACCAGGCATACATATCACAGAGTTCACAACTCCCCCAGGGACGAATGGTACGATTCTGGAGACATCCCAGGCATGGCCGGTGGGCAGAGATGGCTGTGTTTTAGATAGGCCCAAGGCAAGTAGGATGTTAAGGCCCTCTGGTGGTTCTGTTGCTTTTTAAGTCTTCTCATCTGTTGTGACTGTAAGGGACCAAGGATATGTCCAACGATAGTTTAATCCTGCCTTCTGCAGGGCCTGTGTGGTGGGATGCATGGATTTTTGCTATAGCAATGTGGCTTTGCTCAGGTCCTGGAAGAAGGTGAGGGCATTGTTCTCAAATTGGAGTGGAGATTTCCCCTTCAGAGCATGTAGGAGCCACTGTTTGTCAGCGAAGGTCTGGATGATGTCCGTGGTTTTTTTGTTGGTGTGTGAGATGTTGTGGAGATGCGGTAGAGGCTGTCATATGCAAATGGTTTAGAGATTTTTGCAGGTGTACAGAGGATAGGAGCCTCCTGAGGCAGTAAGATAGCTCATCTGTGGGAACAGAGTCTGCTGATCTTTAAAATAAGAGAAAAAAATGGCACCTTATATCTCGAAACACTGATCAAAAGTTGTGTCTTGAACTGTTACGTCATCCGTCATAGACTCTAGGATTCTTCTGGCCAAAGATGAGTGTAAAAGTATATTCGCTATAATAAATACTAGTTATAATACATATTTTTTTACATTGTAAAAGTAGCACAGAGTTCATACCAGACAGTTCATAATTAATTTTTCTACAGTTGAATAGTACAATTCATTTAAGTATGTATGATTATATTTGGAATAGAAATATATATATTTTTTTATATTTTCTCCTATACTCCGTAGCAGGTTACATAGTCTCATTGTAGATAACTAGTACTTGTGCTTATTATTATAACTGCAGTAGATAACCTCCTACAATTTTCTTTGCTTCTGTGCATTTTTAATTTGTATCATTAATGTTTGTATAGGGTCTTACACCTTAGCAGAAAGTGATGTCGACATATATATATTTTAATTATGTATCCACAGTTCTTTCATGTTTCTCAATAAGTTTATTTCTGGCATGTTTACAGTATGGATTTTTTTTTTCTTATAATTTTTGATGCTTAAATAGCCTGGAGTGCTACTTAAAAGATCATACTTTGTTTCTCATTGTGTAATGTTTATCGGAACGGGCATATACCAGAGCTGAGAGAAGTAAATGGCAAGAAATGCATATTCATTAAAGTAATGAAGACTCTCTTATTCCTAGGTATAGCTTGAGGCTAAAAAAATGTCTAGTTACTTGATAAGAAGAAACAAACTGTATAGTACCATAAAACTAATTCTATGTCATGCAAGTAAACCATTGGAATGAATACTGTAGAATTCAGTAATGGGGATATTGTTAATGACATATTCGTAGTATATTTGATTGTAAAGAAGAAGCTAGAGAAATTAACAAATAAAACATACATAGGAGTGTCTGATATAGTAGCATAACAAGAACACGTTAATACATAAAGGCCCAACTGGGACAGAAATGTTGATCATCGTGCAAATGATAACTTGTTTTGAATAAATTATGTTTGTCAAGTTTTCAAAGATCACAACTTCAATATGGAAACATTGTAGAAACTGATTATTCACTACCAGGGATTTACCGTAACCCACCAAGAAAAAGTTATTAACAATCCATGAACATAAAGGATTATCTGGTCAACATGGATCTATTCAAATGTTATGATGTAACGTGCACTTATAAGAAATTTGGATGTTACAGATGTTTAAGTCATGTGACATGCAGTCATATATTGCAACATTTTTCATTTGTACATCCACATACAGAAAAAATATTTCGGATTAGACATCACATAACTTGTATGACAGACCATAAAATATACATAATTACATGCCCCTATGGATTGTCATATATTGGCAAAGCTGAATTGACACTGAGAGACAGTATTAGAGGCTACAAACCTGTTGCCAAACATTTTCTTCTATTACAATATTGACCTGCAACTTTGAAAATAGTTTATATAACAAAATCCAGAAGAGGGGAAAATAGTACTCAAATATTGTCATGAAGAGAGACCTTCTAGATTAGAACATTGGATACGATATAGAGACTTAATGAATCTGTTTCGTTTACTCCTTTTTTAGATACTCATTAATGTTATGTGGATTTAGGCTAATTACCATTTAGGTTCACACACAGTTTATAATTGGACACATTTCACACACATTTTTATTTTCGCTATTCATTCTTTTTGGGTGTCACTTATTACATTTACATTCAACATGTCATCAGATCATTTTGGTAGGTTATTTCATACATTCAAGACTAGTGATGTCCCGAACGGTTCGCTGGCGAATAGTTCCTGGCGAACATAGCTTGTTTGCGTTCGCCACGGATGACGAACATATGCGATGTTTGGTCTGCCCCCTATTCATCATCATTGAGTAAACTTTGACCCTGTAACTCACAGTCAGCAGACACATTCCAGCCAATCAGCAGCAGACCCTGCCTCCCAGACCCTCCCACCTCCTAGATAGCATACAATTTAATTTAATTCTGAAGCTGCATTCTTTATTTTTTTTTATTTTTTTGTATTTGTGTTTATTATACATTATCCTCCATAGCCAGTAACCTGTGTTTATTATACATTACCCCCCATAGCCAGTAACCTGTGTTTATTATACATTATCCCCCCATAGCCAGTAACCTGTGTTTATTATACATTATCACCCCCATAGCCAGTAACCTGTGTTTTTTATACATTATCCCCCATAGCCAGTAACCTGTGTTTATTATACATTATCCTCCCCATAGCCAGTAACCTGTGTTTATTATACATTATCCTCCCATAGCCAGTAACCTGTGTTTATTATACATTATCCTCCAATAGCCAGTAACCTGTGTTTATTATACATTATCCTCCCATAGTCAGTAAACTGTGTTTATTATACATTATCCCCCCATAGCCAGTAACCTGTGTTTATTATACATTATCCCCCCACAACCAGTAACCTGTGTTTATTATACATTATCCCCCCATAGCCAGTAACCTGTGTTTATTATACAGTATCCTCCCCACAGCCAGTAACCTGTGTTTATTATACATTATCCCCCCATAGCCAGTAACCTATGTTTATTATACATTATCCTCCCATAGCCAGTAACCTGTGTTTATTATACATTATCCCTCCCATAGCCAGTAACCTGTGTTTATTATACATTATCCTCCCATAGCCAGTAATCTGTGCTTATTATACATTATCCTCCCATAGCCAGTAACCTGTGTTTATTATACATTATCCCTCCCAGAGCCAGTAACCTCTGTTTATTATGTATTATCCTCCCATAGCCAGTAACCTGTGCTTATTATACATTATCCTTCCTTAGCCAGTAACCTGTGTTTATTATACATTATCCCTCCCATAGCCAGTAACCTGTGTTTATTATACATTATCCCCCCATAGCCAGTAACCTGTGCTTATTATACATTATCCTCCCATAGCCAGTAACCTGTGTTTATTATACATTACCCCCCCCCCCCCCACAGCCAGTAACCTGTGTTTATTATACATTATCCCCCATTTATCGTTGGACCTAGGCAGCATGATGCCTTAGGCCGGCCCAGAGAGTGAGTGAGTGAATAATATAATATATATGTTCAGAAACATATTAGTAATATATGTAAATCGGGTTCATGCAAAGAGGGTGAAAAGGTATTAAAGAAAAACACACTTATTGCATCAAATTTACAAAGCCAAACTTTTAAAAGCTTTCCTCATTTCTTTCTCGGGATAAGGAATATATCGGTTGTAGACTGAGGATTTCCATCTGCCCAATCTTTTAATAATATGCACTAGAGTGTCAGTGTTGAAGGAGACCAAAGCTGCCCTATATTCTAAATGAAAGACCCGAGACATGGATACAACCCAATCTTAGGAGTAGTGTTCTGATGTAGAAGATGAATTTAGCCGTAGTCAGAGGGATTCAGTGAGAGTAGTGGTGAAATGTGTGTGGCATGACTGAGTGTGGGTAAGTAAGAGTCAAGTATTTTAACTGGGCACTAGTTCTAGGTGGGATAAAGTGGTATAGCGGATGGTTGAGTAGTTTGGTTCGTTTTAGAGGTTTGTAGAGAAAGTATATAGTGATCATGATTTTTAGCGATATCCAATATTTTTAAGGTGGTCTCAAACAAACATAAAATGCTATATAAAATTTGTGAAATAATAGCAGTCAGTTTCCTTCACACATGTGCGTTTCAGGGCCTGCCAGGGCACAGTGTCACACCAGTGCAACTCATATCTGGTGTAACAGTAGTGTACATTTAAAAAAAAATACAGGGGGCTTGTTGTCACCTTTCGGGGACTGGCCCTGATCACATTTGGCGTGCTAAGCCTGTATGCTCTTCCCTGTACACAGAAGGACACCCTGACTTTGGGCTGCACAGTTTAGAGACTGAACCCCTATTCTTACTGATTAGTGGAAGCCCTCTACAGTTTTCAAGACCCATCAGTTGGATTACAAACAGCTTACTGTGCCCCAACTACGTGCACCGACCGCTGGTACCCAATGGCCACTAAGGTTAAGGCCTAAGGAAAGGGAGGGTTCTGCAGTGTTACTGTGGGTGGGCATATATGTGAGGCACTCCATTATGACACGATTTTAATTGTATTCCATTGATGTATTTCACATGTTGCATTAAATTCTGCTGTGCAAAACAGAATTCTTTAAACAGATAACCCTGTGTCAGTTGTTGCTGATATAACCATGCCCCCTAGCGGGACCCCACATCCACACTCTGGCTTCCCAGCTGGGTGGAAGCACTGCCGTAAGTGGGTACCCCATCTCTAAATTGGTGGAGGCTCAGGATTCGCCTACCGAGTGCAAAGAGGTAACTGAGGTGAGGGACCCCATGAGTCTATGGGGATCCACAAAAAAAAACTGTTACATTTGTATATGGTTTCGCCGTAAATGTTATTATTTAGAATAAATCACTTTTAGAACTGGTGGGTTAAATTTGTATCCATGTTTCAAACAGGTATGGTTCATTTAGCATTATTAGATTTATAAACCACTTTTAGGTATACATTTGTTGATTTATTTATTGGAGCATTCATGTAATAAACATACAGAGAGTAATAGCTAACAAGTATATCTCAAACAATATACATAAAATAAAATAATATAAAAAGCAATAGTACTTAGCTTATAAAGATGCATAACAGCCTCCCTAGGTCGCTACCCAAACAAGCGAACTATATTATATATAGTGAACCAAGACAAAGAAGATTCGGGATATGGCTGTGTAAATCTACAGAGAAAACATAAAACAAAACATAGTGTGATATTGTTATAATATTCTGTGCGCAGCAATCTTTTGCACTCACAAGATGTAGACGGTATAAGCGCTCTAAGGGTGCCTCCCCTGATGTAATGGGGGGCTAGCTGGTATTTATTATCACCTCTGGATCCTTGTTCCACCAAAAGACATCCACAGGTCAGGGTTCAGTAATAAAAAATCATTTCAATAAAAGGTGTAGTCACCATTTCAGCATAGGATATAGATAACAGAAAATTGTCCTACGCATTTCGTTCTTTAAGAACTTCCTCAGGGACCACAATTAAAACAATAACAAAATGTGTAAATCCTCCTTGTTCTTGATTGGAGGGATAATCTTCCTATAACAGCTGTTTTCCGTTTTCCAATTTTCTATAATTTGGAATTCGCGCCCTGTTCGGCAGATACCGGAAAGTAATAATTTCTGCCGAAACCGGTAGTGACGTCGCGGGAACGTCCGTGTTCCACTTGCGTTCCAGCAATAACATCTCCATGACAACCGGACACGATCAACTTATTCAAAGATCATATGAAAAGAGAACTAAAAGAGTGTTAATCATACACACTATGTTCATCCATTATCTACATACATATAAAATATCATCCTCATCACTAATCCTATCACGTGAATTAGTATTAATCCCCACATTTAACCAAGTGATCATAATACCTCAATGTATTAACGGCCAAAAGGCTTCATATTATAAAGTGATCATATTTTTGATATATATTACTATTATAAAG
Organism: Pelobates fuscus; assembly: GCF_036172605.1. Lineage (NCBI taxonomy): Eukaryota > Metazoa > Chordata > Amphibia > Anura > Pelobatidae > Pelobates > Pelobates fuscus. The sequence goes on from NC_086321.1 coordinate 277,712,910, forward strand.
TGATTTTTTTTATTTTTATTTATATAACTTTACAAATACTTAATGAAAATGGACATCATATTTAATCCATTATATAGCACCATAATTAAACTGTAACTTATTATTTATAATCACTATTCTGTGTATCATATTTTATTTTATTTTATTTGTCCTCTTCATATAGATCTTTAAAACAAACCTTTTTAGCACCTTAAGGCAGTCCACTTCCGGTTTCGGCAGAAATTATTACTTCCGGTATCTGCTGAAAAGGGCGCGAATTCCAAATTATAGAAAATTGGAAAACAGAAAACAGCTGTTATAGGAAGATTATCCGTCCAATCAAGAACAAGGAGGATTTACACACCCACTGGATCCACCAATGGTGTAGATTTACACAGCCATATCCCGAATCTTCTTTGTCTTGGTTCACAATTCAGAGAGTAATATTTGGTAAATCACAATATATGAGGATAATGTATTGTGGCAATTTGAACCAGATTTGTTCTGGCATATGAATATTTTTTCTCTCTTCAGTTTGTATATTCCAAAAATATTTTTTTCAGTTAAACTGATCGCTTAACAGATTAACTGACAAACAATTTTTTGGTATATGGCTATTAAACTGTTTTATTTTAGTACATTTTGATGTCCACGTGTGAATGGTTAATGTCTGATCTTGACTATAGAAGAAAAGTGTATTCATAATCAAATTCAATTGTTGATTTCCATTAAATACTAAGCACTATGCCAATTGGAATGTAGGCATCCAGCCATTGGGCTATGTTAGTGTTACTAATATTTTCTACAATGTAAGTTTTAATTCATTCTTTTATGTAATAAGTAAAAAACAAAGGGAGTGAAACTACCAAGGACACCAACACATTATTTGTTTTAGCTCAGTTGTACCTTTGGATCTTTTATGTTTCTTAATATTGTACAACAGATCTGCTATCATAGAATATATATATATATATATATATATATATATATATATGTATATTCTTTATTTTTGTTGTGAATTATACATCATATAAGCTTGGTTAGACATTTCACAGAAGTGTACATGACAAAAAGGTGTGAACATAAATGTCATAGACACTGCACGCTTTATAGTTATTAAAATAAGACATCAAAACACAATTCTAGTAAATTAACTCAGAGAGAATAAGAAAACATTAGAACTGTAGATAGTTGGAAGATGTAAATACCAGTGGGCAAATAGGTTAAACAGCAGCAGTTGATCGGATGGGGCATTTTCACAGAGTATAAACAACTTAAACTTGTCTAACTTGGACAGCACGATCTACACTTTTAATGGTAAAGCTTAAAGGGACACTATAGTAACCTGAACAACTTTAGCTTAATGAAGCAGTTTTGGTGTTTTGGTAGAACATGCCCATGCAGCCTCACTGCTCAATCCTCTGCCATTTAGGAGTTAAATCCCTTTGTTTATAAACCCTAGACACACCTCCCTGCATGTGACTTGCACAGCCTTCCATAAACACTTCCTGTAAAGAGAGTCCTGTTTAGGCTTTCTTTATTGCAAGTTTTGTTTAATTAAGATTTTCTTATCCCCTGCTATTTTAATAGCTTGCTAGACCCTGCACGAGCCTCCTGTATGTGATTAAAGTTCAATTTAGAGATTGAGATACAATTATTTAAGGTAAATTACATCTGTTTGAAAGTGAAACCAGTTTTTTTTCATGCAGGCTCTGTCAATCATAGCCAGGGGAGGTGTGGCTAGGGCTGCATAAACAGAAACAAAGTGATTTAACTCCTAAATGACAGTGAATTGAGCAGTGAAATTGCAGGGGAATGATCTATACACTAAAACTGCTTTATTTAGCTAAAGTAATTTAGGTGACCATAGTGTTCCTTTAATGAAGGCTTACTGCCCAGGATACTTTTAGAAACATCTATTATGTGTTTCATGTGTTGTGTTAGCACAAGCATGTGACCCCAAACCCACTCCAACCCATTGTGTTCCATTGAACCACCCTCCAGAGTGTATAGCTACAATGGGGCTCAGGTAAGTTAAGTGGGAGCCAGCCATTGTTGTCCAGTGTGTAGTGAAACATTGCCACAAACCTACTCTTCCGAGATGAGACACAGTGATGCCATGTAAGGTCTGCTTGGTCTTGATAAGGGATCCGATTCTACAGGGGCCTGCCTCAGATCCTACAAGTGGGACTGGGATAACCCCCACTGGTCCAAATGGGGGGAGAACAGGACCAGATGATTGATGCTTCAGGAGCCATTGTATGTTGATCAGGCCTGAGAGCAATGCGGCGGCCATTCACTGCACCCCCAGACCCGAGTAGGCCTCAATACTGCATGTCATCTTCTGGAGCCTCATAGCACAATTGTAGCCCAGGTGTCACAGTTCTCACCATGACATCCAGATGGCCAGACGTGGTCGTCCAGAAGTGCCCAACAGGGGATTTGAACTCTGGACTCTTTCCGCCTTAGTCACTTCAGTTTTTGTTTCTGCCTAATGTGTATCCTCGCCTTGTCTCCAGCACTGGGGGCTGGACTTTACCCATGGCTGCTCCTGTCTATCTAGCCCAAGTGAAGCAGATCATTGATTAGCTGGGTATATAAGCACTGCTTCACCCTGGGAACTTGGTCAGTTCATTGACACTGGTTCCTGTATTTGTGTTCTTGATCAAGTGTTCTCCAGATTGCTCCTGACCTTGAAAATATTTTTTTTAGCTATATGCTATTATTTCATGGACATGATCTACTAAATCATGTGCAAGATAACTATATAATGGGCAGCAGAGCCAGCCAATTTCTATGCACCCACCTAACTCCCTGCTGCCCAGCCCTGCTCTGGTCTCTGGCTGGACTCCAACATGGCAGAAGTTGGCCGAACCTTCTAACGACGCCAGTGGAGGTGTCAGCCATGTTGGAGCCAAGGACTGGAGCAGGTTGAGACAACAGGGCATAAGGCAGGTGCTGCTACCTGCTCCCCACAATGTAATTATTTTGTGTGCACAATTTACTACATCATGCGCACAAGTTAGCCAAACTCATGCATAAAAAATGGTTAAAGCATGCACACAAGTTAATTGTCTAATGGGCATGATCTGTTAAATTGTATACACACGATTGTACAGCATGCACACAATCTAAAATATATTTTCAATGTCACCTTTGGCTCCATTTGTTCCACTTTTCTGACAGTCAGCATTATCTTGCATTGTGCAATACTTGATAAGAAAATAGATTTTCTCTTTGTGAGAAGATGTGTGATTATTTTATCCATAGAGAAATAATTGTGTTCACATATTGATCAACCTGTGTTGGATTTCTACATACTGAGGACAAATGAAGGTAATCTGCACAAAGGTATAACAAATTACTACAGAAAAATGATTTAAGCAGCAGTAGTGTGTCATGTGAAGACACACTACTAAAAAAGGCCATTTGGAAAATCTTTAATACAACATTTTAAATAAAATGTAGCATTACATGACAAAAAATAAACACAAAATATAGGAGATTTCCAATGCTTCTTAAATGGTGTAATTTCCAGAAAATGAGAGCACCCCTTTAAGGACAACAATAAGTCACATCTAAGTCACCTTAGATTTTCAAACAAATAGCTACAAATAATGACAGTTAAAATAATATGAATAACAATAATATTGAGCTATTGTATTTTTTTGTATTTCATGAACTATATAACACAATATTCTAAATAACACAATGTTCTAAATAACAGAATGAAGCTTAATTTTCTCGGGAATTAATTTAAGAAATAATTACTTTGGGTCATCTATTTGTTTTATTTATATTTGCGTTTTATTTTATCTTTTTATGTCATATATATTGTTAATTACACTCTGTTAAATACTTGAATCAATTACAAATACTTCTAAAATGGTGCAAACAATGACCATATGCCATGTGTGTGAGGTGTGAAGAGCTGCTATCTATCTTTACTGTTTTTGTAAATCATGAAGCACTTCCACCTAAGTTCCAGTTAAAATTAACTACACAGGGGTGCCCAAAAGGTAGATCCTCAGATGTTGTTTTATTACAACTCCCCGATGCTTTGCATACCTAGAATGACAAAGCATCATGGAAGCTGTAGTTTTAAAACATCTGGAGATCTACTTTTTGGTATGTCCTTCTATTTTAATGAAATTCCTACAAACATGCAATAAGTTTGCAGATGGGCATTGCTGGGCATTTACGGCATGAATTTCCACCTCAATGGCTCTCAAGCATGCAATAAATAAAGTATAAATATAAATGCAGTCTTCATTCATAATAATGTGGCCTTATGTTAGGTACCAATGAGTGACCTGACAACATTACAAGTTGCCAGGTCACCCATTGTCGGATAGAATAAAGGTCCATTTATATCAAGGAAGACTCTGATTTATTTGCTGTACATTATATCAGTGCTCCTCAAGCCTCTCCTCAGGGCACAGCTAACAGTCCAGGATTTAGGGATTACCCAGGTGTGTCTAAGATGTTTAGAAAAAAAAGTGTTTTTTTTTTTTTTTTTATTTGGGCGGGGGGTGGGTTTAAACACCTTAGACACACCTGGGTAATCCCTAAATCCTGGACTGTTAGTTGTGCCTTGAGGAGAGACTTGAAGAGCATTGCATTATATTAATTGATGAATGGGGTAGAACAGCGGTTCCCAAACTGTGTGCCGTGACCTGCGCACAGGGATGCCGAGGAATGTTTCCCCGATGCTATGATTATAGCAGCGGGGAAACATTACTACTGAACAGGTGCCCGATCTAGTGCCGCAGTCCTTTAAGACCGCGAATGGGCCCCTTTAATGTCGGCCTGCTGGGTGGAAGTGACAGCCTGTCACTTCCTCTCAGCATCATGCATGGAGACAGCGCAGGAGGGAGAGGAGGCAGCCACAGCATGAGAGGAAAGGAGCATGAAGAGCTGCGGACCCAGACCCCTTCACTCTCCCCAGCAGGACCAGGACTCCAAGCCACCCTCCTGGACACACAAGCTAAGCTAACAGGAGGGTGGCTGGAGATATAAAAAAATCACATGTGTGTGAGTGCTTGTATGAGTTTGAGTGTGTGTGTATTAGTGTGTGTGTATATTAGTGTGAGTATGAGTTTGTATTTGTATGTGTATGAGTGTTTGTATGTGTATGAGTGAATGTGTGTGAGTGAGTGAGTGAGTGAGTATGATTGTGTGTGTTAGGGTGTTTGTAAGTGTGTGTGTGTCAGGGTGTGCATCTGTGTGTGTTTTTATATATATATATATATATATATATATATATATATATATTTTATTTATTTATTATTGCCATTTATATAGCGCCAACAGATTCCGTAGCGCTTTACAATATTATGAGAGGGGGATTTAACTATAAATAGGACAATTACAAATAAACTTACAGGAACAGTAGGTTGAAGAGGACCCTGCTCAAACGAGCTTACATTCTATAGGAGGTGGGGTGTAAAACACATTAGGACAGGAATTTACAATCAAATAAGGTGGGCTGCCCTTTAGGAGAGGGCAAGAGACAGGTATGTGAGGTAAGGGTTAGTCTTGGAGGCCATAAGCTTTCCTAAAGAGATGGGTTTTAAGGCACTTCTTAAAAGATGCAAGACTAGGGGAGAGTCTGATGGCGGTAGGCAAGCTATTCCATAGGAAGGGAGCCGCCCGCGAGAAGTCCTGCAAGCGTGAGTTGGCCGTACGAGTGCTGACAACGGACAGGAGGTGGTCACGGGCAGAACGGAGAGACCGAGAAGGGACATACCTATGGATCTGTGAGGAGATATAAGAGGGGCTAGAGTTGTTCAGTGCTTTATAGGTGTGAGTTAGTACCTTGAATTGACTCCTATAGCATACAGGAAGCCAATGTAAGGACTGGCAGAGGGGTGAGGTGTGAGAGAAATGACTAGAGAGGAAAATCAATCTAGCAGCAGCATTCATTACGGACTGTAAGGGTGCAGTACGGCTATTGGGGAGACCAATCAGGAGAGGGTTACAATAATCCATGCAGGAAATTACTAGAGCATGGACAAGCTCCTTGGTAGTATCTGGTGCAAGAAAGGGGCGGATGCGGGCTATGTTTTTAAGATGGAATCTACAGGATTTGGCAACATGCTGGATGTGAGGCTCAAAGGTGAGACCAGAGTCAAGTATGACGCCAAGACAGCGCGCTTGCAAGGATGGACTGATGTTGGTACCACAAACTTGGAGGGAGAGCGAAAGAGGAGGATCAGTATTAGGAGGAGGAAAGACAAGGAGCTCAGTTTTTGAGAGATTGAGTTTCAGAAAGCGGGAGAACATCCAGTCAGAGATGGAAGAAAGGCACGCAGTGACACGTTGCAGGATGGCAGGGGAGAGGTCCGGGGAGGAGAGATATAGCTGGGTGTCATCAGCGTACAGGTGGTAGTGAAATCCAAAAGAGGTAATAAGTTTGCCAAGAGAGGCAGTATAAAGAGAAAATAGAAGGGGACCAAGGACTGAGCCTTGGGGAACTCCAACCGAGACAGGACGAGGGGAGGAGGTATCATTAGAAAAGGAGACACTGAATGAGCGTTGGGAGAGATAAGAGGAAAACCATGAGAGGACAGAGTCACAGAGACCAAGCGATTGAAGAGTTTGAAGAAGGAGAGCATGATCAACGGTGTCAAAGGCCGCTGAGAGGTCAAGAAGAATTAGTATGGAGTAGTGGCCTTTGGATTTAGCTGCGATTAGGTCGTTAGTAACTTTGATAAGGGCAGTCTCTGTAGAGTAGAGTGGCGGAAGCCAGATTGAAGAGGGTCAAGGAGAGAGTTGGAATTGAGGAAATGAGACACACGGGTAAAGACAAGTCTTTCCAGAAGCTTTGAGGAAAAAGGGAGCAGGGATATGGGACGGTAGTTAGAGGGGGTGGATGGGTCGAGGGATGGTTTTTTTAGTATAGGTACTACAGTGGCATGTTTAAGGTCAGCAGGGACGATGCCAGAGGAGAGTGAGCAGTTGAAGATGTGTGTTAGAGAAGGCACGAGACAAGTGGAGAGAGATCTAATAAGGTGAGATGGGACAGGATCGAGCGGGCAAGTGGTGGGGCGAGAGGAGCAAAGAAGAGCAGCCACCTCTTGGTCAGTAGCTGGGGAGAATGTCTGAAGGGTAGGAAAGGCATGATCTATGTGTGATTGAGAAACAGAAAGGCAAGGAGGGGAGAATTCTTTCCTTAGCTGTTCAATCTTGTCAGTGAAGTAACATGCAAAGTTATCAGAAGTAAGGTTAGTTTTGGGGGTGGCCACAGCAGGGCGAAGAAGAGAATTAAAGGTGTGAAAGAGACGCCTGGGGTTGCGGGAACATGAACTAATGAGAGTGGAAAAATAGGACTGTTTGGCAAGGGCAAGGGCTGCACTGTATGAACACAATATGAATCTATAATGGAGAAAGTCTGATTGTGTACGAGACTTCCTCCAGGAGCGTTCAGCACAACGGGAGCATCTTTGCAGGTAGCGCGTTGATTTAGTATGCCATGGTTGGGGGCGGGTCCTCCTCGAGGTGCTTGTTTGGAGTGGCGCTGCAGTGTTCAAGGCAGATGTAAGAGTAGAGTTATATATGGAGATGGCCTGTGAAGGACAGGAGAGGGAAGGGATGGACAGCAGTTGTGAATCAATGTCAGCTGACAACTGTTGGAGATCAAGAGAATTAAGGTCCCTCCTGAGTTGAGGGGGGTTAGGCTGAGGTTTTTGGGTGAGGGGGTATGTGAGAGCAAATGATAAGAGGTGGTGATAATATATATGATATATATATATATATATGTCAGTGTGCTTCTGTGTCTGTGTGTGCGTACACATCTGTGTGTCAGGGTGTGTGTTTTTATGTCAGTGTGTGTATCTGTGTCATAGTGTGGGCATGTATCAATGTTTGTGTGTGTCAGGGTGCATGTGTGTATGTTGGTGTGTATCTATGTGTGTGTATGTGTCCGTGTCTATATGAATTTGTGTGTATGTGTCACTGTATTTATATGCATCTGTGTGTTAATGTGCATGAATATCTGTGTAAGTATGTATGTAGTAGTGTATGTGCATACATCCAATTAGTCAAACACCAACACAACATAAAAGCACACTCCTGCAATCTAACACAAATAATACATACAAACACACCCTTGCATTCAAAAAATAAAATACAAACACCACCCCTTCACTCAAACACAAATACTTCACACAAATGTACATCTACATTTAAAAGTGAACATTACATTCAGACACACCCTGCAATTAAATGCAAACTGTACAAACAAACACACCCCTGTATTAAAGCACAATACATCTATAGAAGCATCCCTTCAAACACCAACACTGTTGATTACACTACAGCGCTAGTAAATGCTGCAGCGCTGTACAGATTTACAACCTAGAAATTTTGACTTGGGGTACTTTGGAAAAATACTGAAATATTAAGGGTGCCTTGAACCTAAAAAGTTTGGGAACCACTGGTGTAGAAGAAGCATGGGAATTGTTAGTATTTTATCATACTTAAGAATTTGTGCTTTGGGTACTACCTTCCAATGATTATTTAAAGGGTTTTCAGCATATCTGTGTCTGCGCTCTTGAGCACACGAATTGAGTAATTGGTTTTATTTGGCAGTAGGTGAATGGAGAGATGAAACATCAACTTCTTGATTTTGATCCAAATGTGATCACAGGGATATCCAAACTACACACTTTTCCATAATGTATGCACTTGCATTATGTTATCTATTTATGGTCTCTTTTTACTTTTGCTTTCATATCTATTGTCCAGAAATTGGTATTCAACAATGGGTTTTTATTGCTAATAGAATTTTTTTTTTTCTTAGTTCAAATATAGAATCCAAAATTAAGGTAATATATAAAAAATCCTCAGTAATGCAATTTATTTAATCTATGTAAAATAGAAGTTTCTGTAGAACAGGGTTTATTACTTTTACAAGCAGTATATATTATTTTTTTTATGAAAGAAAATTCTCAACATAAAACCAAAGCCCATAATTATTTTTTTATCATTTAAAAAAATTAAATTTATCATTTTAAAGTGACAATAAATCACAATAGGTACACTGACGTTTTGCTACAAATGATAAAATGTCTATTTGTAATTTACTTATGCAAGCAAATTATTTAGACATCAACACTTTTGGAAGGCACTATTAATTAATATTATTTGTTATTTTGTTCTCTACTGGTGATTAGTTTAAATTCTGTTAGTGGTTTCTATCTCAGGTATTTATTTTATCCCCTGTCAGTATTAAAGGTGCATTGATACACACATATTGAAGGGATGATAACATACCCTCTTTTCTGATAATTAGACATCGACCGACTTTATATTGATTCACGCATCCTGTGGAAGAGTTGGCCTGAAATCTTGTATTTTTTAAGAGTGATTACTTCTGATATTTTTGTTTTTGCGCTACAAGTATCACAAGCAAGCAAATATCTTGGACTGCGCATTAGACATTACATACATTTTTGATTGTTTTGTGACTTTTACCATCGCCTTATTCCTATGTCACATACTGCATTTTATATGACCTGAGAATTTTTCTATAGATGGTCCATACCATTGCAGAACTGTTGCAGGTGTATCTGGGGACTATGCATAATTTTCCCTTTACATTAACATCTATGCTGGGGGTCAGGCATCCTCTTCCAGCTGGTCCTCTTCTACTCCTGGCACTTCAGCTGCCAGGAACCAATGTCACTGCTGTACTCTCATGCATGAGGTCTATGGAGGATCCTGCAAGACTGTGGGATCCTCTGTTGATAGATCGAACTTCCCTGGAGCTGGGGGTAGTGACACTGTTTGACGGCAGTAGCTTTGTCCAGAGTCAATTGTCTTGGATCAAACCAAGTGTTTGTTTATTTGAATATTTCCCCCTGTCCAAATTGTTTTAAGATAAGTGTGTGCACGCTTGAAGTAAATCACACTGAGACACAGGTTTCAGGTTAATGAAAAACTTTGGAATGTTTACTTGGGGGGCTGCAAGCCCCTTATAAAGGTAGAAATACATCATATGCAAAAATGTAGATAACAGAAAGAATACATCTTTAATTGGTTAAGTGTTAAATGTCTCATCTAGTGCACATCCTACGAGGCGTGATGTCACCATCATCCAGGGATTTTACTCCGGATACAGGCGCCATCTTGTTACATGAGGTAGTTGGTCAATGGGAGCGGTTGCTCTAGCAGCCATTTTGAGTAAATATTGAATACAGGTTTGCATAGTAAATAGGCATTTTACTAAAACTAATTTTACGTCCATAACACAATCCGTGTCAGGCACAGGATAAATACTAAGACAAGGTAGTCAATATGACAGTGCCACTTTAAACCTTTTGCCTGGGTGGTACACACCGGTTAGTTCTCATAATAAGTACAAAAAACAGTAACATTTCTTGTGAGAAGGAATATCCATAGCACTCTAACCCTGATATGACAGCACAGAGCTATGTTGGCATACAGCACATCTAGTAAATACTCTTTGTGTTCTTGAAATGTCTGCAGCAAATCTCCAATGACTGTCAACCTAACATATGTGTAGATTAAAGTTTAAGATGTGACTAACTTTCCATATAAATGAAACATGTAGCACATATATATATATAACATTGCTTAACAAGGGGTGTGCACCATTCTGACTGATGGCAAAAGATTTAAAGCAGTTAAATTTTTTTAGATAGATTTCTATGTATATTCAAATATTTGACAAAATCCTCTACGGCATAACAAATGCCATTGTAGTCTATGACGATAGGTAATAAGGAAATGTACTTTGTCACATGAAATGTGTTAGGTTTGTCATGTCTCACTAATGAAGCACCCCTGGTATGCTTTTTGTAATGATTTTTTTAAATGAAAGAATTATTTTACATTTTCCGTTTAGTTATCACGCTATTTCTGTGGATTTTTGTTGAACCTGCACAGTTGATTATGATCAGGGAATATTAGACTTGTAAAAGTGCTCTAGATGGGATCCAGCTGTACAAATCTGTGCTGAAAGGCAGCTGTAGATGACAAAGAGTGCATTGCGAGAAGCTGTAGAGAAGTCCAAATGTTTCTTTGTGTATTCCATCAATTGAATGTCTTATTGTTGTCAAATGAAAAAGGTAATGAGGTGATTTCTTGAAGTAAGCTGCCATTGGGATGTTCAATCAGCTTCTGGTTTTGTCTCTTTATTACTTATGGTGGCAAACTGTCCTCAGCTAAGAGTGTAGCATAGCAGTAAAAGAACATTGTCTACTGGCCAGTATTGTTGTGAGAATGTACAGTTGGAATTTGAATAAAGATTTGCCACATGTCTGAATGGATCTTATGGTGTTGGACTGGTTTTGGCACAAGATAAATTGTAGTAATTTTCATATGTTTTCACACACGCATTACTACTTGAAAATGTTGACTATTTGAAGGAGGCAGTGTGTTCCTAAAGATTTTGCCAAAAAATGAATTGACCAAACTACCTGAGCCATGTGGTTTTGTAGATTCAAATGATTTAACCTTATTTACTATAAGCTTATCTAATATTTTCCTCTTATTTAAGGGAGGTGCCGATTCTGGAATGTTGGTAGACTGCAAAAATATACTCTATTACATATTTGTAATTTGTATTTTGGAAAAAGGTTGTAAATGGAAAAACATGTACAACAAATTGAATGGCTTTGAGGGAATTTAACATCCCTGGAAATTCATCTTGTTGACAACCGCGTTATCCAATATCAGATGAAGTTTCTTTCATTCATCTCACACTTAAAATGCTTGAGATCTGATTAGGGAAGTGGAACGAAGGAAATAGGGAGAACTTGCCAAGCCTTCACACTAAAGGTGTTAAAAGAAGACTTGTGCAGAAATTTGTTTCGGCCGGGTCATTTGGTTATATTCTTCCGGAATTCGGCTTTTAGTAAATATAGTGATTTTGACGTGAATTAAAGAAAATACATGGTCTCTAACTGCTTGAATTCTCATGAATTGTTTTAATAAATGTGTTCCTACAGATGCAGCCTTTGTCACACAGTTGGTAGAGTGGATTGAATAAATGCTGTTCCATTATTGTGCTTTAAGGTGTCACAAAAATTGCATGAAACGCTACATTAGCAAGGTCTGCATGCACGCACATACATTATCAATAAATGGATACGCATTATTTGTATGTGCATTTTTCACAAATGATGCTGCATAGCCATTTTCCCCATTTCATATTTCTCTTTTGATAGTGTGTTCAATGGGAGTTCATACAAGATGAAAACAATATAAAATATAATTTCCTGCATGGGTGAGTCTGTCTGCAGTTTAATGATCTCTAAATTCATCTTTAAATTTCAGCAGCATACCAGAGATCAATATAGAAGGTCTTGGTGGAAAGAAAAACAAATTAGAACCTGAATGTTTTCCTACAGATCAAAGGGGACAGGTAATTTTGCCTTTGCTGAATTCACATGCTCTTAGAGAGCTCAAACAACTTTGCAGCTCTTCGTTTCGTGCATAACCAACAGTGACATATCAAAGCTGAAACATTTCTATTTTGTGCATTGACAAGAATGAAGTTTCAGGAAAAGTAAGCCCTCTCATAAATTCAAGGCATCTGGCGAATAAGCTCAAAAAATATTACAGTACAATCAGTTCTGACCTTTTATGTTGTATTGTTTTGTTATTGTTTTCTCTAGAATATTAAAAAAATAATAATAAGAGTCACATTTTATAACATGTTATACAAAGAGATAAAATGATACAGAAGACAGAAGTGATAGGGGATTGTAATATTACATTAGGAAAAAAATAAATAAAAAATATATATGTATATATCTATATATGCATGTTATTATTTGACATTAAATTGACTAGACAAAGGGTGGCTATACATGCCTATGGGCTAAAATCTCACAATAATCTCACTAAATCTCACTAACGGGAAGTATTCCCTAAAAAATCTATAATTTTATTTCCACTCTACATTGTTGCAGCCCTTTCTTTATTTACTGGTAGGTATGGTTCTAAGTCAGATTCCAGAATGCAAAAACAGGTAAAAAAAAAAAGAAAGGCATAGCATCTGTCCTTAAAAGGTGTACAGAATAAATAAGATATAAATATTAAATATGGCTAGGGGAAACAAAGAATGATTGAAATTAATGCTTAGAATATTCCCAAGTATAAATGAATGACATTAGGGACATAAGGGACACTGTAGGCACCCAGACCACCCTTAACCCTAGGTTTTTATAAACTGCAATAATTACTTGCTAGGGTTAACTCCTTCTCTAGTGGCTGTCTACCAGAGAGCCACTAGAGGGACTTCTGGGTGAATAGGCGACTGTTGGTCGCCTAAATGACGCTGGACGTCCTAACGCTATGCAAGAGGACTTCCAGCATTACTGGAATCCCCATAGGAAAGCATTGCATAATGCTTTCCTATGCGGATATCCTAATGCGAGCAAGGCCATTGCCGCGCATGCGCATTAGGTCTCCCTCGCCAATGTCAGCCGAGGAGAATGGGCAGAGCTAAACCAGCGCAGAGGGTCATCGGTGCTGGACCCAGGTAAGTGACATAAGGGGTTATTAACCCCTTCTGCACCAAGGGGGGAGGAGGCTTGACAGAGGGGGAAGCTATAGTGCCAGGAGAATGTGCTTGTTTTCCTGGCACTATAGTTTCCCTTTAACAGGTGAACATTATTGCAATGAGAGTATTGAAAAGAGAGTAGCATAAAAGTGGTGTTGCTTGTTTATAGATACAATGTATGTATTCATAAAGTGATGCTCAGGTAAAGTCTGGAAAGATGATACATCAGTGCAAGAGCATGATACAAGAACATCATTATTAGCTTGTTGCCAGTCTTGAGACAACTATAAGTGTGAGCGGTACCTAAAGAGAGGTACCTAAAGGGCTCATATTTCCACCTCAATGCTAGTGAGCCTATTTATAGTCTCTATTACAAACACAGTACTAGATTATTGTAATGGTGTTATGTCTTTCATGTATTTGACGGGAGGAGTCCAGGAGGCAGGAATCAGCCAAGGCGAAGTACCAAAGGAAAAAACAAATTCATAGTCAAGGAAAGCCAGGGGTAAGTTCACGTGGCATGGGCTCATAGGCGATAAACAGGCAGGGGTCAGATACCAGATAAATCAGATAAGGCAGGATAGGCACACTCAAGTTGACACCACAGTAAGCACAGTATAACTGAGCAATGAGGTAGAGGTAGACTGCAATTATATAGGGGAGAGGTATCCACCTCTCACATTCTATTGGTTAGAAGGTGACTAGTCTTTTAAACCACTTCAGCTGTACTGTACCTTTAAGAGGCCGGCGTTCGGGTGCGCACGCCTAGTAGAGAATCCCACATGTCTTCAGCTGAAACCTCCCACGGGTCGCGCCGTCGTGTGGAGAGCCACAACACTGCATCCACTTGTTGCAGGACCATCGTCAGAGGAACCGGAATCCTCGGCGTGCACTGGGAGGAGACCAGCTGCGGGTGGAGACGTGGTGGGGGAGTCACAGGTAAGTGCGGTTGTGACAAAAGGATTTACTTGATTTGTACATGCTTAGCCCGTATTCATCTATAAAATAAAAATATAAAAATAACATTACTAGCTTGTTGACTGGAGAAGTAATTTGATTACCTATTGGCGGCTAGAATGATTTTTCATTTCTTTGCACAACTAGAATTGCTTCATATTGCCCTTTTATTCTTCATTTGGATCCGCATCACTTTTAAAAGGTTATACTTGATAGACTAGTATCTTTTTTCATTTTATTTTATCATTCAATGATTTTATGAGCAGTCAATTATATATAAAATGACATCTGAAGTATCAGAATAACTAAGGATGCATACAATGAAAAAGTATACATGTAATAGAAAATCACACAGTAAAATGTCATTAAAAATAAAAGGAATATGGTAGTGTCAACATACACAACAGAAAATATAAATCCTACAAAGCAATAAATATATTGGAAATCAAAATAAGTGTTACATGGAATCGAGAAATCTATAACAAAATTCCCAATGACAATCCGCCTTAGGATAAATCATGTAACCAAGCCTCAAGGACTGCTTGAAAAGAAGATGACAAAACAAAAAGCAATAAAGAAAGGGAGCGAAAAGAGGCAAAATGAAAAGAAAAAGTATGGGGAGTGAAGGTAAGTGATGAATATGCAAGAAAAAAAGAGAAGGTTTGATTAAGAGGAGAGGAACAAGATAGAAAAGAGGGAGAGAAGGTTTTGAAGCTGAATGACAAGTTAGAGGTTAGGGCTACAGGGACAAAGAAAAATTAAATTAGAAAATGGTAAAGAAAGAATGTAAAGAGGAAAAAGACAGAGGAAATAAAGAGGAAATGGAGAAGTAGAAGAGGTGACGCATTTCTCTGGATGCTCATACGCTCCCATATGCAGCAGATTTTGCTAGCGTATCTACTTTGCTTTTCTTAAAATTGTGCATTGTTTGTGTTGTTTTGTTTTTGTCATATATCAGCAGGTGCTGTCTGAAGCTTTTGTAGAATGCACTTAAAATGAAGTTATTGTAGAATGCACTTAATATGTAGCATCATATGTGTTTGATCTTAAAAATGCTACAATAAAAATATAGATTAAAAAAAGAGGAGGAGCATGATGGGAAAGCAAGTAGAAAAATGTGAAGTAGGAAAGAGTGAAAGGAACCAAGATAGAGTTCCAAGTTTAAGGCAGGGGAAAAATTACACTAGATCTTGGAAAAAAGGGGGGAAATGCAATCCCAGAGTCAGGTGTACAGCAATCAACACAGGGGAGGATTCTGATAGAAAGACAAAATGTCACAGTCACTCGCCCACAGCCTACTTAAAAAAACAAAAAACAGATTTGTAGAGGAAACATGATATTCAAATCGTGTGGAACTATGAACATTAGTGTCAACCCATAGCAGGTAGAAAACTGCCTTGAATACAGGGTTATATATTTCAAACAAATGGAAACTAAAATTAAAATAAACAGCAACTGGATGAATACTTGCAAAAACATAGTATTCAGTGATGTAATTCTTAATGTTTGGGGTAATATCTTCTTGATCGAAGAAGAGATTTGACTGTGGACATTTTGGGGTCAAGAAGGATTTTTTCCTTATTAGTTGCAAGATTTGAGAGTGCTTCAACCTGTATGTTTTATTTTTTTGCCTTCTTTTGGATCAACTGCAAACACAGATGTTATGAAGACTGACTTGATGGGCGCATGTTACATAATGTAAATATGTAAAATAATTGCACATGTAAATAAATCAGAAAACCTTAGCATATGGAAGCAAAGTAATATAATAATTCCAGTATATACATTTTTATATGAGTAAGTATTTTAACTTAAACAGTGACTTAATCCAAAATATCAAGGAAACCACTTTAAAATTATTCTAAAAATCACCATAGAAAATCTTGCTTTATTTCCTAATCATAAATAGTAGACTTGCAGATTTGTTTAGGGCCAAAGTACAATTCATCTGAATTTGAGACAATCAGTTCATCAATAGAAATTCAGTTTTTATAAACCAGCAAATGACATAATCTGGGAGAAACCAATTAATTGAAGCCCAGACATGCTTGTTTCGATTTGTGATTTAGAGTGCCATATCTGGCACCAGGAAAAAAAGTGGGATGGAATGGATAAAAAATGTTTAGTTTTTTTTGTTTGTTTGTTTTTTTCATTTTTGGGTGGAGGCAAATAAGCATTTTTTTGCCATGATTGACAAGAGGTCTGTCCAATCATGTGCTCTATATCTGGTCCAATCAGGAGGGTTGAAAGAAAAGATGATTGATGGTTAGGAGACAGTCAATAAATGTTGAATTTATTCACAGATCAATGAGCAATAGAGGGAAAAAAGGAGGCGCAGTAACACAATCTATACTTACAAGTAGGATTCTTCCAATTAATATATTTGCAGCAATTTAGAAACAGACATTGTTTAACAGATACAATAACAACTTTCAACTAAACAAGCAATTTAACAGATATTAATTAATATCAGCAGTTACATATAAATGAATCATAAAATAATCCAGTACAGACCGGACAAAACTTTAACTTCTAACTAAAAATTACAGTAGGACTGAATAACGGAACAATTTTTTTTTACAAAGTATTTAGAGCTAGTTAGAAATACTCTAAAATACAGACTAACTGACCACAAGCTCTACAGATTTAGAGGAAAGTTGAGAGAATAGAAAATCTCATATCTCAATTACAACACTTTGCTGCACATTGTAGAATATGTATTTCAAATTTTGTTGAAGTAAAACACATTTGACTTAGTTGCAATGCATGTCCTGGCAATGAATACGTGCATGTAGGAGCAAATCAAATGCATTCCGTTTGCATCTAAAACTGAGGCACAGCCTACTCATCATTTCGACTTACTGTCGACTTACTTACAATGGTTTCAAATTGCCACACCCTCCCCAAGCACATTGGTCATTGGGCCTCTGCATGTGTGCACTGCATCCAGTGAGCCAAGATGGCCACCACTGTCAAATAACACATATAGGTCAGCGCTAATTAACCGAAATAGTAGAAACAAGGCAGCAACCCTAGAAAGGGAATCCCTCTCAACCCTAAAAGAATGTTACACAAGAAAAAAAGAGAAAAGGGCTGCACCAAATCAAAATTACGGTAGCAGGAAATAATAATGTCACACTCACTTGGAAAAGAGCTATGGCCAGCTCTAGCATATATTGCGTACAGTGGTACAATCCCCACGTATAGGATATGATGAGGGGCGTCCACAGCAGTAGGTATCTAGATGTTCAAAAGAGAAATTAATAGCAACAAATAGTGCTCTCAATAAGACAAAATTGTATACAATTAACACAAAATTATAATCACAAGCAGTGATATCCCGAACGGTTCGCTGGCGAATAGTTCCCGGCGAACATAGTGTGTTCGCGTTTGCCACGCATGGCGAACATATGCAATGTTCGGTCTGCCTCCTATTTTTTTTGTGGTCTTTCAGCCAAATTTACTAATACTAAGAAAAAATTACTTAGTATTAGTAAATTGTGCCCCTACTTGCAATCCCGCGTGTAGGGGCATGTCTATTAAACAGTGAGCAGCCTGTGGCTGCTCACTGTTAAAAAAAAAAAAAAAAGGGTCCCCCCTCCCTGAGCGGTGGGTGGGGGCCCTAAAGTAAAAAAAAGGGGGAGGACTTATTCTCCTCCCCCTGGCCCCCACCCCTGAGCGGTGGGTGGGGGCCCTAAATACCAATAGGGGGGGACCTATTGTCCTCCCCCTCGGCCCCCACCCCTGAGCGGTGGGTGGGGGCCCTAAATACCAATAGGGGGGGACCTGTTGTCCTCCCCCCCAGCCCCCACCCCTGAGCGACGGGTGGGGGCCCTAAATACCAATGGGGGACCTATTGTCCTCCCCCGGCCCCTACCCCTGAGCGGCAGGTGGGGGCCCTAAATACCAATGGGGGGACCTAATGTCCTCCCCCTCGCCCTCACCCCTGAGCAGCAGGTGGGGGCCCTAAATACCAACAGGGGGAACCTAATTTTCTTCCCCCCAGGTCCCCACCCATGAGTGGTGGGTGGGGGCCCTAAATACCAACAGGGGGGACCTATTGTCCTTCCCCTGACCCCCACCTCTGAGCGGCAGGTGGGGGCCCTAAATACCAACAGGGGGGGGACCTAATGTCCTCCCCTCCGGCCCCCACCCATGAGCGGCGGGTGGGGGCCCTAGATACCAACAGGGGGACCTAATGTCCTCCCCCGGCCCCCACCCTTGAGCGGTGGGTAAGGGCCCTAAAAAAAATCCCCAACCCCCTAGTCACCCCCTCCCCCACCAAAAAAATGGTCCCCCTACCTACCCCACTCACCCTAAAAATAATGAGGGGGGAGTCAATAAAGCTAAAAACCTGTAAATAAATACAAATAAACTTACCATTAGATGTCTTCTTGTTTCTAAAATCTTCTTTCTTCAGCCCCCAAAAAGGCCAAATAAAAAGCCAATATAACCGCCGCACTTTGAAAAAAAAAAACGAGCGCAAAAAAAATGAATCCTTCTTCACCCTTCGAGGGCACGCCGCGCACTGAGCTCCGCAGGGCGTGGCAAGGCTTTATAAGGAGCCCAGTATGCGGCGTGCCCTCGAAGGGTGAAGAAGAATAAAAAATGTTTGCACTCGTTTTTTTTTTTTTTTTTAAAGTGCAACGGTTATATTGGCTTTTTATTTGGCCTTTTTGGGGGCTGAAGAAAGAAGATTTTAGAAAAAAGAAGACATCTAATGGTAAGTTTATTTTTATTTAGGGCCCCCACCCACCGCTCAGGGGTGGGGGCCGCGGGGAGGACATTAGGTCCCCCCCTGTTGGTATTTAGGGCCCCCACCCGCCGCTCATGGGTGGGGGCCAGAAGGGAGGACATTAGGTCCCCCCTGTTGGTATTTAGGGCCCCCACCCGCTGCTCAGGGATGGGGGCCGGGGTGAAGGACAATAGGTCCCCCCTATTGGTATTTAGGGCCCCCACCTGCCGCTCATGGGTGGGGGCCAGGGGGAGGACAATAGGTCCCCCCATTGGTATTTAGGGCCCCCACCCGCTGCTCAGGGGTGGGGGCGGGGGGAGGACAATAGGTTCCGCCTATTGGTATTTAGGGCCCCCACCCACCGCTCAGGGGTGGGGGCCAGGAGGGAGGACATTAGGTCCCCCCCCTTATTCTTGTTTAGGGCCCCCACCCACCATTCAGGTGGGTGGGGGCCCATCACTATTGTGGCTAGAAAGAGTCCCTGTGGGTTTTAAAATTTGCCTGCCTCTTGAAGTCTATGGCAGTTCGCGAGGTTCGCCCATTCACGAACATTTGCGGAAGTTCGCGTTTGCCGTTCGCGAATGGCAAATTTCATGTTCGTGACATCACAAGAGTAGAGCAGGCTCACTGCTCTATGATGATAGCGTTGGTGGTATGTTCCCCACCTAGCATTTCTTGAAAGTAGAGATGATAAAAAATTATGATAAAAAATGCCAGGGAGGTATGAAAATATTAAATAGGGTATTACATATAAATGTGATGGCACAATATGCTATTGAGATAACCAAACTAATTTATTAGATCAAATACAAAGTATCATCCATAACGCCTTTCACCAGTATAGGCTTTTTAAATTGGAAAAAATATACCCTTATATTGAGTTCTGACATATTGCACTATAAGTTTGCTTTGTCTTCTTCTATTTACATATGGATACCAAAGATATTTAGATCTACCACATCCCCATAGCACAAAGAATTCAGCACCTACAGCTGCACTGACCTCTCTACAAGATACATCATTGGAACTTTCATTGTTGAGACAAGACTTTTTAGCACATTCTGTTTAATCACATATTATTTCCTGATACCGTAATTTTGATGTGGCGCAGCCCTTCTCTCTTTTTTTCTTGTAATCACTGCCAAATGCAGTGATTAAGAGATCTCTCTTAAAGAAAAATGTATTCAATATTACAAGATTTTAGAGTCACACTTCAATTAGACATCCACACCATTAATTCTTACACTAATAAAGACCTTCAGTATGTGGGTAGAGGGCATAGGTCCTTTGACGTTCAAGATAGATCAACTATGTAGTGCTCACAATGAAGTTATTGATAATATCACTGCCCTGGAGTGCAATCAGATACTGCTGTTGCAAAAAAAGTGACTGATATGGAAGATCCCTCTTTGCTTGCTTAATATCCCAAACTTTCTCCAATGAGGACTGGCGAGCCTCCATGCTGTAGTTGTGGCTCCTTGACAGACATACATAGTCTCCAAGAGAGACAATTGGACAATTTCCATTACAATTGGTCAAATGAGTTCTTAATGCTGTCTCTTTTTAACCCCTTAAGGACACATGACATGTGTGACATGTCATGATTCCCTTTTATTCCATAAGTTTGGTCCTTAAGGGGTTAAGCTGTATGCTTTCTCAGAACCCTATATTAATAAGGATTTATATGCAGATGTGTCTGCTTTCACTATGCTAAGTGCAAATAATTTATTACAGTCACCGATGTACTCTGCCACAACTCTATAAATTATAGGTGAGGATAACAAAATTGAGGATACTCATCTCCCAAGTCTACATGGCCTTGTTGGGGACTTAACAATGTGCATAATTTATTCATCCACTCCTGTGGCATTGGCCAGTCTTTTGCTGTTTTTCTTTGCTTCTATCTTGGTCTTTATCTTTCATTCAAAATTGCAATGTCAGAAACATTTTTATGGTAATTTTTTTAGTTTTACCTATGCTTTAGCTCAACCATCAATTCACTGACCTGTATTACTCAGTGAAAGCAGCAGTACTACTGAGCTACTGGGTGATCTGTGTATAGCCGATTATAAAATAAAAAAGATAAAACAAAAAAGAAAAAGAAAAAAGATAAGCCAAGAAAAAAAAAAAACACACCTTTGCCTACTCAATTCTTAGCAAGTGTTTCACTGATGTAAGTTATTAATTGTGTGTGTTTATTGTTCTGCTAGATCGGAACCCATTGCTATTTATTGGACAACGTTTGTGTAATATGCTTAAATTAATACCCAAACACTCTAAACACTTAAAGCAATTTAATTTTCTGAAGTGATTTGCTGAAGTGTGTTATGTGTGAAGAGTGTGCCCTCTCTCTTCATTTTAAAAAGTGCAGATTTAAATAGAAATTGGCACTTTTATAAATTAAGCTTGTTACACCCCCTGACTGTCATTCAGATAACCAATCCTGCTATTTTCTGGCAGTTTAGCTCAGTGGAGGTAAACCCATGAGGCAGGCATATACCCAGAGCACCTGCTTTACAAAGACATTTCATTTAGCTTCAGGGCTGCCATCCAAAATGTTGGCACCCCTTGCACAGCTCAAAGTGTGGATCTCTGCGGCTCACCCCCAAGTCCACCCACAGGGCCCACACTGAGTCCACTTACAAGGATAAAGTGTGTGTGTGTGTAGTGAATGCAGTGTGTTTGTGTAGTGGATGCAGTGGATGTATTTGTGTAGTGGATGTAGTGTGTGTAAAGTGGATGCGGTGCATGTGTAGTGGAAACAGTGTGTAGGGGAGACAGGATCTGTGTATGTGTAGTGGATGCAGTGTGTGTGTAATGGATGCAGTGTGTGTGTAGTGGATGAAGTGTGCACTGTGTGTTTGTGTAGTGCATGCTGTGTGTTTGTAGTAGATGCAGTGTGTATAGTGAATGCAGTGTGTGTATGTAGTGGATGCTGTGTGTTCACCAAACCTTAAAGTTGGTATGCAGTCAGGCAGGCACTGTTCTCTTAGCATGCTCCAAACTCAGACTCAAACATCAGGGCCAAACAGAAAGCATGATTCATCACACCACAGAACACGTTTCCACTACTCCAAAGTCCAGTGGTGGCGTTCTTTACACCACTTAATCCAACAATTTCAGAAGGCCTATTTTTTTCACAAATGTTTGTAAATGCAGACTGCATAGCTAGGTACTTGATTTTATACATCTGTGGCAATGTGTCTGATTGAAATACTTGAATTCAATAATTAGGAGATGTGTCCCAATACTTTTGTCATTATAGTGTATGTGGGGGTTACATTCTGTGGGCAAAAAGTTATTTTTTTATTTTAAAAAGTATTATTATTAATTTATTAATTTTATTTCCAACTCCCCAACTCTTACCTGTTGTCAGGGAGGGTAGGCAATACCCTCCATATTGGTCCAGTGGCATTGTGCAAGCTACCAGGCTACCAGGCTACCATATAGTGAAGCAGGGCCCACCAAACGCTATCTTTAGCTTCCAGCAGCTTCTCTCTGTAACGAGCCAGGGGGCTTGTGAGAGTTGGAGAGAAGAGCTAAGGATTAAGTTTGCTGGGCCCATTCTTCACTATACAGGCAGCCAGGGGTCCACAGGGACACATATAAAGCCATAATCACTATATATATATATATATATATATATATATATATATATATATATATATATATATATATATACATATTGGGAATATGGGGCTGGTACCTGCTGAGGTTCCCAGACAGCTAGGGCCCCATACAGCTATATCAGCTGTACCCCTTGATGATGGCCATGTTGAGCTGCATTGGAAAGTCTGTGACTGGACAGCCAGAGAAAGATGTGGAAGATGTTTGCACATTGAACACAACAGACATGTAGCTTTTACAAGCTGATTTTAGATATAACCCCAATTACATACAAATAGACATTATATTAAATAGACATAGACATATAGAACAGTTAGTGTAGAAAAAGATATGTCCGGGGGGTATAAATCACCCCAGTACCTCTGTTGGTAGCAACAGCAATATGCACTACCTTAATAGCAAGGCTGGTTAATATGCATATTCAGGTAGATTTGCATATTGCTATTTCTGCAGGCAGGAGAGGTGTTTTATGTTAAATATTGTCTTTCCCACCTCTTTATTAATGTGTTATTATGTTATTATAAGTTCCTGTATGTTGTCTAATGTGATTTGACTGTTTGTATTTTTATTGAGTTGTCACAGCAATCTCGATGTAATAATTATATGGGCTAGTCCCAAGAAATATAACGTTTTGTATGTCAGTTCCTTTTTGAACTTGTGTCCTGTGTGGATTTCTTAGAGAGTCTTCGGACCTGTTTGCTGGTTGCAGGATCCCTCTAGCCTTGGGATAAAGCAAGAGGGCTTTTGTAAAGGCAATAACTATAATCACTGTAAGCATAACCGCAGCAGGATAGGCAGAGCGGACGATACCTACCTGGAAGAAAGGCTGCAGCAGAATAGGCAGAGGGGACGATACCAGCCTAAAAGGAGAGCATTGACCACTGGAAGCTGTACCCAGGACCCTGGTCCAGGGTGGGAAGCAACGGCGAGCATGATTGCATGCAAGGGAGTGGGGTGGGGGGTCAGTACCCAGGGGGCCCAAGCAAATGCTTGCTCAGGGGCAAATCAATATTTAAGACAGCCCTAGAAATATGGACTTTAATCTGTTTGCTAATATAAAGATTTAAACATTTTATAAAAGAAAAAGTTAGTAAACCTATCTGGGACTTCTGTAACCAAGCTTATATCTTGTATGGTTATAGAGTAATTTAGAAATAGTATTTGCTCTAGTTAAATATTTATTTATTTCAGCTTGTCCTATGCTTACTAGCATTATATAGATATAATTTGCTGAAATTATTTTTGTTATGCGATTGTCAGCCAATTTCCTTTTTATTCTATTAGACAACTTATCATCTCTATTTCCTTGAACATTGTATTTTACTCTTAATCTTTTCATATTTCTAGCTATTTTTTGTCTTAGTGTCTCATTAATTTGTCTATAATGTTATAAGTAAATCATCTTTTTCATGGAATGGATCATTTTTTACCTCTTTTGAAACTTTATAAAGTTGAATGTATAGGGATAATAATTTCTTATCCCATTGTTTTATATAATGAGCATTTAACTTTATAACATGTCCACGGCGGACATATTTAAATGTATACCAATTGTTTATTGAATTTGTGTCATCCAGAACATTCTCTTCAAAAAATCTTTTAATCATGTCCGATATATAATCTATATTATCCTGCTTATTTAAAAGAAAATCATTCATTCTCCATGTTGAATTATTACAAACGCTGAATTGATCTTTTCATTCTAATGAGATTATGCTGTGATTGGACCAAGTATTATCTACAATTCCTCATTTATTTACTTGTTTTATTAATGAGGCATCACTCCAAATCATATTGATCCTAGTATATGATAGGTGGACTTTGGACAGATGAGCGTAATCCTTTTCAGTTGGATGTATAGTTCTTCAAATATCAAACAGATCTATCTGCTCAAAGTATTATGTAACCTACTTGCTTGTTTAATTAATATCTATCAATTTCACTTCCCTTTAAGACTTTCTTGTCCATTGAGGGGTCAAGAATGCAGTTGTAATACCTAGCTATTATACAAGTACCTTTTTTGACTTCATCCACATTCTCTAAGATTTTTTTTAATGGCTCAACTGGGAAACAATTAGTAAATATACATTTAAAGAATTCTATAGTGGCAGGAAAACAAAGCCATTTTCCTATTACCATAGGGTATTAGGTCCCTCTGTGATAGAATTTTTCTTGATTCCAAGGCTCAAGCTTACATATAATGATATCCTATATTAAAATTGGCTAACTTGGACTCGGGAAATGCTTGATGCTTAAAACGACACTTAAGACCATATATGTCTAGTTCCGGGAGCAGATAGCCCCCACCTGATATGTCTCTTCTCTAATCATTCTGTTCCTTCTCTTTCTCGGAACTTATTTGTTATATGTATATGAAGTTCATCCCTATGTCTTATCTGTACTCCTTTTACCCTTTCACTCCCTTCCTACTACTGTCCTATGAGTATTTGCATGTAAGCACTTAAGCTGATGAATAAATGACAGAGGCTTATTTTGAATACCAACAGGTGTCTGGTGTCTAATTTGCGCTCCTACAAGTGCACTTGCAATAACAATTTGGGCATCCTTTGAATATAACAAAGATCAATATTTGGATCTATATCAATTTGGTGCCGA
The DNA here is from genome assembly GCF_036172605.1 of Pelobates fuscus. NCBI lineage: Eukaryota > Metazoa > Chordata > Amphibia > Anura > Pelobatidae > Pelobates > Pelobates fuscus. The sequence continues at coordinate 277,738,358 of NC_086321.1, forward strand.
AGCCCGGGATCTGACGGTCAAAAGACTCGAACACTAGCGTACAGGTGGACGTCCCTCTGACAGCGAAATCGTTCCCCCCTCTCGTTGGGCTGAAGGGGTTAAGACCCCATCGGCCACTTAACTGAATCCAACGTTGATATCCCTCGGTGCTGTGTCTGGGTCCAACCACGCTCCACCCCCACCGACCTCAGCTGGCGAGGGAGTCCTAATGCGCATGCGCGCCAATGGCCTTATTCACTACTTTCCTGTGGGGAAAGTCTGATGCTGGAGGTCCATGAGGACATCCAGCATCAGATTACAGACCAAAAGTCTGTTTGGATTGCAAGTGCAAAAGGGTCACAGCACCCAGACCACTTCAATTAGCTGAAGTGGTCTGTGTGCCTTCAGTGTCCCTTTAACAAAGGTGTAAGTTACATTATTTATTTAACACACTATAATCACAAACCTTTCCATAGGCTAATGATTGAAAAATAATTTCTGTCTGGAGTTTATTTGCAGATATTAATACTTATTGCTACTGTTTTTTCTTTACATTAAAGGTATGGAGTATGATTGGGAATTTTTTTTGCACCCAAGTTTATTTGATCTCTCCTCCCTAAATGGGTTTCTTGCAGAAATGCAATATGTATTTTTGCTCTTTAAAAATAATTCTAATCTACAGATTGTGTGTTAGGGGAATTTAGACCTTGCACGGTCACTGATATTAGGTTAACCATTTATATCTATAAGTATCCCCTCATTGTCTTTTATCACCATCAACAACTAAAGCACCGTGATCCCTCATGATCGGAACTATTTTCATAAACCCAATTTTTAGAGGGTTCCTTTCACACCAGACCCTTCTAAAGTAAAGTATGAGTCTCTTTTTGGAGCCCAAAGAGGTGTGACATTTGAAGCGCATTGCAGGCATCCTTAACTTTACAAACAGGTTTTTCTAATTTCTGTAGTTCATTTTAAATATATAATAAATATATATTACTAAATATATTATTTTCTACCTTCTCTTCACATGTATACTTATATATCTCTTAATTAAGCAAGGAGAGAACGATTTTCTTTATTATATATTTAAGTAAAATAAATTCATAATTTATACAAAGATATATATATATATATGTATATATATATAAAAATATATTTAGCTCCTGCACTCCAACTTTTAGATCAATAGTTACCCGGCGCTCTGGGGGCTAGTGTATATAATGCAAAAAATACCGGCAGTCCTGGGCTTTTCAAAGGATAATCTTCTTTATTCAGAGGAAAGACACATCAACGTTTCAGCTCCGCTTGGGAGCTTTCATCAGGATACTCATTTCACTTACAATGAAGAAGCTTATATAGGACAAACAATTAGAATAAGAAATTACTAAATTATAGTTGATTACTTACCCACAGATGTTCTGCATTCTCCCTTCCCGCCGGATGCGTCCGGGTGACCGGCGCGCTCACCTACCACTTCCGGGTTCTAAGTCACGTGACCCGGAACTCCGGGAAAGGTATACTGCTATTGGATAGCCAAGACGTGTCGCTGAGGCAACCATGGACGCTCACGTCCCATTGGCTGCCTCCGCACGTACTGGGGCTGTGAAGGATCAAAATGCAGTTTCATACGAAAAAATACATTATAGCAGTGGGGGTTGCCGGGCAACCAGGACGCTCTGGAAAAAACAGTAAAGGAGAATATAACAGGCTGAATCTTAAGAGGGAAACCACTTTGTATGGCCAAATACTGATAATAGGGTGTGAAGAGATACAGAATATTTCCTGAAAGTAAAAAAATGCATAAAATTCCAAACTTTCTAATGATTATAGGAGTAATGTGTGTCCTCTTCTTAAAAAAAAGTGGAATGTTAATACCACTTTATGTTTTATGTGATGAAAAATGTGCTGTGTATATAATAATAACAATAGAAATAATATAAGTGTTGAGCCACTGAATATAATCTATATCGAAGGCTAATGTATAGTGTGGCTAAATGCTGAATGTTTAATGTGAAGAAATGCTCAGTGTATTCAACTGACAAAAAAGAGTACAAATCTGTCTTTAATTGAAGTAAGGCATGTGTCCACTTACTTACAAAAAAGAGGTGAAGGGTTAGCTCCTCTATATGATCTGTGCGTGTAGCACCAATTGTGCTGTATATCTGCAGTGATGAAGATGAAAAATGGTGAATGTGTAAACGGTATGTTCGATATAAAGGTCTAATAACAGAATAAAAAATGAGAGTGGAAAAAAATGTATAGTGGGAAAATTCATGGATCTAAGTTAAACTACTGCTCAGGAGACCCCTATACAGTAAAAGGAAAAATACTAAATACGCCTGCAAATGAAACATCCGTGGGTAAGCTTCCCCATATATATCAAAATGTTTGTTTTTTTGTTTTTTAAAAAAAGGACAACCAACATAAAAATCACCTGATTACAAAATTACTGAAAATTTTTAAAAAATATTAAAAGTGTTATCCCCCTCCATATAAAGATCGTAATTAACTCTCCACTGTATCATACTTATTGAATGCCACTCGCTCAAGGGCTTAACAATCTTCCTACACCAGTCAAGATGACAGCCACCATAGACGAACACAGTGTCCAATTTTTGGATGTAGAGATCATGGTCATCAATGAGAAGATTGAGTACAAACTCTACACGAAAACAACAGACCGAAACACCCTCCTACATTTTGACAGCTTCCACCCACGACACTTGAAAGAGTCATTATCATACTCCCAATTTTTGAGAGTTATGAGAAATAATTCGCTAAGCCAACAATGTGATGAACAATTACTCCTGATGTATGAAAAATTTCAGACCAGGGGCTATCCACGGGCAGTATTGGATAAAGCTTTATCTGGAGAAAGAATATCTTTCTCCTCCCCCTCGCAAAAACCGATGAGAGATAAGACACACCGCTCTATCTTTCCAATGCTCTATAACACAACTAACACAGAGTTGACGTCAGCCATCCGCACAAACTGGCACACATTGGAACTTGATCCATCTCTCCCTGAAACCTTTCGCCATAAGCCAATGTTGTGTTACCGACGTAACAAGAATCTAAGGGATTTATTGGTCAAAACGGATCCCCAACATTGCTACAGTCCAAAGAAAGGCAGTATAAATGCAGGGTGTGTGAGGTGTTTGGGATGTGTGACTTGTGGCCACATCATCCCTTCCAAAACCTTCACAAACCAACATACTGGCAGAAGCTACAAGATCCAGCAACGCATACATTGTCGTACAGACTTTGTCATTTATAAATTGTCGTGCCCTTGTGGACTTAACTATATTGGCAAAACAGAGACAGCTCTCTGTGAGAGAATCAGAGGCCACAGGTCTAGTATCCGACTAGCCTATCGTGATGGCAAGTCGGACAAGCCAGTGGCCAGACATTTCCTGGAGCTTAAACATCAACTCTCAACACTAAGATGCATCGCCATCGAGCATGTTCCCACTCCAGCACGAGGGGGGAATAGAGGTCTCATGCTTCTACAGAGGGAGTGCTTCTGGATTTTTCAGTTGGGAACTTTATCACCCAGAGGCCTGAACGAGAAAAACTCATTCTCAGTGTTCCTGTAAAAAAAACTCTCTAGAAACTTTAAATTTAGTAATAGTACGCTCTCTTTAAAGCAAGTGGCATTCAATAAGTATGATACAGTGGAGAGTTAATTACGATCTTTATATGGAGGGGGATAACACTTTTAATATTTTTTTAAATTTTCAGTAATTTTGTAATCAGGTGATTTTTATGTTGGTTGTCCTTTTTAAAAAAAACAAAAAAACAAACATTTTGATATATATGGGGAAGCTTACCCACGGATGTTTCATTTGCAGGCGTATTTAGTATTTTTCCTTTTACTGTATAGGGGTCTCCTGAGCAGTAGTTTAACTTAGATCCATGAATTTTCCCACTATATATTTTTTTCCACTCTCATTTTTTATTCTGTTATTAGACCTTTATATTGAACATACCGTTTACACATTCACCATTTTTCATCTTCATCACTGCAGATATACAGCACAATTGGTGCTACACGCACAGATCATATAGAGGAGCTAACCCTTCACCTCTTTTTTGTAAGTAAGTGGACACATGCCTTACTTCAATTAAAGACAGATTTGTACTCTTTTTTGTCAGTTGAATACACTGAGCATTTCTTCACATTAAACATTCAGCATTTAGCCACACTATACATTAGCCTTCGATATAGATTATATTCAGTGGCTCAACACTTATATTATTTCTATTGTTATTATTGTATACACAGCACATTTTTCATCACATAAAACATAAAGTGGTATTAACATTCCACTTTTTTTAAGAAGAGGACACACATTACTCTATAATCATTAGAAAGTTTGGAATTTTATGCATTTTTTCACTTTCAGGAAATATTCTGTATCTCTTCACACCCTATTATCAGTATTTGGCCATACAAAGTGGTTTCCCTCTTAAGATTCAGCCTGTTATATTCTCCTTTACTGTTTTTTCCGGAGCGTCCTGGTTGCCCGGCAACCCCCACTGCTATAATGTATTTTTTCGTATGAAACTGCATTTTGATCCTTCACAGCCCCAGTACGTGCGGAGGCAGCCAATGGGACGTGAGCGTCCATGGTTGCCTCGGCGACGCGTCTTGGCTATCCAATAGCAGTATACCTTTCCCGGAGTTCTGGGTCACGTGACTTAGAACCCGGAAGTGGTAGGTGAGCGCGCCGGTCACCCGGACGCATCCGGCGGGAAGGGAGAATGCAGAACATCTGTGGGTAAGTAATCAATTATAATTTAGTAATTTCTTATTCTAATTGTTTGTCCTTTATAAGTTTCTTCATTGTAAGTGAAATGAGTATCCTGATGAAAGCTCCCAAGCGGAGCTGAAACGTTGATGTTTCTTTCCTCTGAATAAAGAAGATTATCCTTTGAAAAGCCCAGGAGTGCCGGTATTTTTTTGCATTGTATATATATATATATATATATATATATATATAAATGTACGTGATTATGGTTTCCATAAAACTACCATATTATGTGAATTTATACAAGTTCTGCCTGCTTTTACAATATCTCACAACCATAAATCTTAATTTTTTTTTTTTTGTTGTCAATCTGTCTTTTTATTGAGGTATAGTAATTGGGATACAGAATAGAAAGAGGGAAATGTGCATTTGGATTACAGTTTAGGGTTCAATAACAATGGTAGCTAACATTTCCTTAGTATTCGTACCTCTTTTTTATATGTGTATGATTTAACTACGACCGGTAAGCAAAACAGAATATAATATTAGTAGAATCAGGCTGGGTCCTGGCTAGTCAGTAATAGTGAGCATTTCAGTCGTTTAGGTTCAGTAGCTGAAGTGTAATATGTGTGTTGAATTTGTCGCTTTAACATATGTCACTTGAACATTAGACGCTCTAGCATTTGTCGCTGTAACATTTGTCGCTGTAACATTTGTCGCTCTAACATTTGTCGCTCTAACATTTGTCGCTCTAACATTTGTCGCTCTAACATTCGTCGCTCTAACATTTGTCGCTGTAACATTTGTCGCTGTAACATTTGTCGCTGTAGCATTTGTCGCTGTAGCATTTGTCGCTGTAACATTTGTCGCTCTAACATTTGTCACTCTAACATTTGTCGCTCTAACATTTGTCGCTCTAACATTTGTCGCTCTAACAAGTGCCGCTGTAACAAGTGCCGCTGTAACATGCGTCGCTTTAATGTGTCGCTTTAATGTGTCGCTTAAACATTCGTCGCATTAACATTTGTCGCATTAACATTTGTTGCTTTATCGTCAGACTGTGCAGTAGTATCAGAGCTTAAGGTAAAATAATAACATAAAGTCATACGAGTAGGCAACCTGGGAGGCATATGCATAAGTGAGAGTCCAGCAAGGAGAGTCCATGGGGGGATAAAGTGGTGATGGTGGGGCAGCCAGTTAGTGGGGCCTGTTCAGCCAATACCACTGCTGGGCAGGGTGGGGAGGTCGGCACCGTCGTTCAGTACGAGCCACCGGGGTACGGCTTGGTGCGAGTTGGCGTCGGCCGTCGGCCGGCCCCAGGTCATTATGAAGGCCTTCACCTGTGGTCCACCGACTCGGTTGCTCAGAGAGACCGGGTCGTCCCTTCGTCGGGCGCCATGTGGGGCTCGGATGTTCTGCCGCCGCCAGCGGCGGGCAAGCCTCCGGCGGAGTGGTCGGTGTCTTGGAGTCTGACTCCATGCGGTCTTCGGCCTGGGAAGGCGTTGTAGACGGCCTATGATGGAGGCTTCTGGTAAGTGAGTGAGTCGTCGGGCGGTTCGTCGGTGTGTGTCAGTACCTCGACCCTGTTGTTGTGGGTGAAGCTGTGGGCATTGAGGTAGGACTTTGAGCTTGGCTGGGACACTGCTGACTGTTCCAGTCGGTTCTGTGGTAGCCCACGGGCTCTCTTTCTTTGGTACAGGTTTCATTTGTGACTTTGTGTAGGTACTTCTTGGTGGTTTCTTCGTTGTCGCTGTGAGTGAGGAGTGCTGCTTGATCAGTCGCCATATTGGGACTCTCTCCGCCAACTGGGCTGGGAGCTTGGTAGGTGGACTCCGCGGCTTGCGGCAAGTGCCACTGCCACTTGGGGGTTGTTCTGCGGCAAAACTGGGTTTGTGAAGTCTGCGCTTCTGCTTGTGTGGGGGCTGCTGTGGGTGAGGGATCTCACTAGCTCGCTGCCTGGATGTGCTGAGCATGTGTGGCTGAAGTGCTTGGTCAGGGACTGCACACCCCTCCGCTGCGTGTGTACATACCTCCAATTTCTGCCATAGCTTGGCAAAGAACTCATTGAGGTGCTGTATCATGAGGTCCACCGCTGCACACCCGTTTTGCTTGCCTCGTGGAGAGGGTGCGTCCGCCATTTTAAATGCAGGTTTTTTCGCGGTCTCACTCTGTCCGCAGCTCCCGTTAGCAGGGTGAGTGAAGCTGCTTATTTGGGGACCGGGATGACCCCCGCCAGTCCTAGGGGGGGGGGATGATGTCACTGGGGTCCCAGTCTGCGGTGCGTCGCCCGGAGAGCGGCCGTCTCTCCGTGGCCGAGTATTAGGTAGGCCGCAAACCTCGGCGTGTCCGGACGAGTGTACCGGGGTTCGAGAGAGGTACCCTTCGAATCGGCAGCCCCTCCCGGTCACCGTTATTGCGGTCTGCAGCTTGTGGGTGCTTGTGGCTGGGTGTAGTACCCCGTTTTCCGGTCCCAGACGTGGGAGCTCGCTTTGGGCACGTCTGGGCTGCTTGATCGCTTCCATAAATCTTAATTTTACACCCAAAATCAAGTTTTTTTTAAAAAAAGGACACTAATTTGTGAGAGAGGGGTGTGTGTTTGCGATAATGCAGTAAATGAGCTAAACAAGCATGCTGTGTCTGTTTTGGAGTTTGGTGGAACCTGTAAAAAAATTTTGTTGTGTAAGACTGCTGGGCAAACTGTGGTGTGTTCTGGTGGTGCCGAACCCCAGATTTTGTTGGTAACAACATGCTGTTGGCATGCATCTTACAGATTAGTGATTGGCTGAGTAGCCACTTGGACAACTGCAAGCTTTTGACTTGGTTGGATCTCATCTGCAGGATTTCCTTGCCATAAGGAGTGCATTAAAGCCCTGGGGTGTTGTGAGTGCATATGCATTCTGCATTTTATTATCTGCTGTATTATAACGCAAGGCTTCCATATAAACCTTTGCAGTATTTGAATATAATACACAGATACTATACAATGTATTCAAACTAACAGACGTACCATTGTACTATCAGATTTATTATTTTTTTTAACGATTTTACGCATTTCTCTAATTTTTATGCATTTCTCTAATAGATATCTTTCCTATTCAAGGATAAATGCTATGTTTACAAAATCTTATTACTTGAAAACATTTATATATTCACACATAGGAAATATTGCTTGGACAGATCATGTCTTGGTCTTCTGCACATTTAAGAATAATCCCCGTTATAATATTAGAGCTGACTGGAGAATAAATTAGTACAATTTTGATCTTGAAGACTGCTAGGCAGAGTTTGTTCAAAGAAGTACAGCAATTTTTACAGATATATGATAGCACATTTTTGAGTTGCCTTTTATCGTGGCTAGCGTAAGGCACACCTTTGCAATAATCATGCTGCCTAATCAGCATCTTGATATGCCACACCTGTGAGGTGGATGGATTATCTTGGCAAAGGAGAAGTGCTCACTAACACAGATTTAGACAGATTTGTGAACAATATTTGAGAGAAATAGGCCTTTGTGTACATAGAAAAAGTCTTAGATCTTTCGGTTCAGCTCATGAAAAATGGGGGCAAAAACAAAATTGTTGCATTTATAATGTTGTTTAGTGTATAAGTTAAATCTCTCTATTGGTTTGTCATCTTATCGTAAACAATACTTACAGAGAAAGTTTAATTTTAACAGGAATAAATAGTGGATTAATAACCCTGGGATAAAGATAATGTTTAATTTTAAAAGGATTAGAAACCCCAAATTACAAATCAAAAATATAATACTATTGGGTGACGTTCACTGTAAGAGTTCTCAAATGGGGATAAAACCCCATCCCACTGATTCTGGTTAGAGTCATCTAAAGTTAGATAAGAAATCCATTAGTAAACAATGCAGGAAAGACCAGGGCTAAGATCAGGGTGAGGATTGGCACAGTAGAATATTTTACACCTGCTACTGTAGTTAAAGTCCTTAAATATTACATTCAAGATATTGATTTATCTAGATGGAATAGTAATGGTATATCCACGTTAGCGGATATTAAGACAAACTATGTTATTTTTAAGTTTAGTGAGATTCAAGCAAAATTTCACCTTCCAAACCGAGAAATGTTTTTGTGTCGGAGAGTGAAGAATTTTTTGAACATTATTCCTTTTGCTTCTTTATCAAGGTTAGATGAATTTATTGGAAAACAATATAATTCCAAATTAATCTCTAGATTAACAATAAAAATACAGCATGATCAGCATATTACAATAACTCCCTCCATAAAAAATGGGAGATTGAATGCAAGAGTACTTTTCAATAGACATGTGCAGTTTGTTTCGGTCTGAATATGAGTTCGGCCGAATTTCGGGCAAAACGGACATTCGGGTACTTATTTACTAAACTATTTATTAAAAAGGATATATTGACAATAAAGTGAATACAAAATAAAAGAATAAGTCCCACTTGACGCGTTTCGCCCGTCCAAAGGGCTTTTTTTAAAAGTGTGGGGGATGCCCTCTTCATATCCTGTATATATAGTGTAGGCTTGATTCATAATTGCTTCCTGATATGTCCTATTTCTGGTTTCGCGAGCCGCATCGGAAGTGATGCAGTAGGTCAAAGTTCATATGCGTAAACAGTAAGAGACAGATTTGCTGCTAGATAAAAGGGATGCAAACCTAAACTTAGGTTAGCACCTAGGACTTACCCTCCGGAATCTCTGAGCAATCACCTGAACCTATGCTGTTAGCTAAGCTCACAGATGCAGAGAACCTTTTTAGACGTAAGGAGGGGCTCTGCATGTATTGTGGATGCAGAATCGCTAGAATCTCCATAGGAAAGTTTTGATAAATGCTTTCCTATGGAGAGATCCTAATACGATTGAGACCATTGCCGAGTACACGGCGCTGGACCCAGGTAAGTGACAGAAGTGGTTATTAACCCCATCAGCACCACAGGGGTGGGGGGGCCTTGACAAAGGAAGAAGCTATAGTGCCAGAAAAAAAAGTTTTTTTCCTGGCACTATAGTTTCCCTTTAAACATACAAACTATAACACAATAAATAGTTAGCATTTAGTAATTATAAAAAAAACCAGAGTGAGGAAGACAGAATGACATATAAGATTAGGCAGAAAGAGGCTAAGCAAGTTATAAGAGCTTCCAACTCACACACAGAAGAGAAAATAGCACAGTCAGTAAAAAAGGGGGACAACACTTTTTTTAGATACATAAATGAGAAAAGAAAAGTAAAACAAGGATTAGTTAGATTAAAAACAAAAGAAGGAAGGTATGTAGATGAGGATAAAGGTCTAGCTGACTGCCTCAATTAATATTTTTGTTCGGTATTTACAGCTGAAAATGAAGGAAAGGGACCTCTGTTAAAAAAAAGGATAAATGAGTCATTTATTACACTTGAGTTTACAGAGGAAGAGGTTCTATTTCAACTGTCAAAAGTAAAGACAAATAAGTCAATGGGACCTGATGGAATACACCCAAAGCTATTAAAAGAGCTTAGTGGTGTACTAGCAAAACCATTAACAGATTTATTTAACCAATCATTGTTAACAGGAGTAGTCCCAGAAGATTGGAAGTTAGCGAATGTTGTGCCCATTCACAAGAAAGGTAATAGGGAGGAGTCGGGCAACTATAGGCCAGTAAGCCTTACTTCAGTAGTGGGGAAAGTGATGGAAACCATGTTAAAGGATAGGATTGTTGAACATCTAAAAACACATGGATTTCAAGATCAGAGACAACATGGGTTTACTTCAGGGAGATCATGCCAAACTAATCTTGTTGATTTTTTTGATTGGGTAACTAAAATTATAGATCAGGGTGGTGCAGTAGACATTGCTTACCTAGATTTCAGTAAGGCTTTTGACACTGTTGCACATAGAAGGCTTATCAATAAACTGCAATCTTTGAGTTTGGATTCCAATATTGTTGAATGGGTAAGGCAGTGGCTGAGTGACAGGCAACAGAGGGTTGTAGTCAATGGAGTATATTCGAAGCTTGGGCTTGTCACCAGTGGGGTACCTCAGGGATCTGTACTTGGACCCATTCTCTTTAATATTTTTATTAGTGATATTGCAGAAGGTCTTGATGGTAAGGTGTGTCTTTTTGCGGATGATACTAAGATATGTAACAGGGTTGATGTTCCAGGAGGGATAAGCCAAATGGCAAATGATTTAGGTAAACTAGAAAAATGGTCAGAGTTGTGGCAACTGACATTTAATGTGGATAAGTGCAAGATAATGCATCTTGGACGTAAAAACCCAAGGGCAGAGTACAGAATATTTGATAGAGTCCTAACCTCAACATCTGAGGAAAGGGATTTAGGGGTGATTATTTCTGAGGACTTAAAGGTAGGCAGACAATGTAATAGAGCAGCAGGACATACTAGCAGAATGCTTGGTTGTATAGGGAGAGGTATTAGCAGTAGAAAGAGGGAAGTGCTCATGCCATTGTACAGAACACTGGTGAGACCTCACTTGGAGTATTGTACACAGTACTGGAGACCATATCTTCAGAAGGATATTGATACCTTAGAGAGAGTTCAAAGAAGGGCTACTAAACTGGTTCATGGTTTGCAGGATAAAACTTACCAGGAAAGGTTAAAGGATCTTAACATGTATAGCTTGGTGGAAAGACGAGACAGGGGGGATATGATAGAAACATTTAAATACATAAAGGGAATAAACACAGTAAAGGAGGAGACTATATTTAAAAGAAGAAAAACAACCACAACAAGAGGACATAGTCTTAAATTAGAGGGACAAAGGTTTAAAAATAATATCAGGAAGTATTACTTCACTGAGAGGGTAGTGGATGCATGGAATAGCCTTCCAGCTGTAGTGGTAGAGGTTAACACAGTAAAGGAGTTTAAGCATGCGTGGGATAGGCATAAGGCTATCCTAACTATAAGATAATGCCAGGGACTAATGAAAGTATTTAGAAAACTGGGCAGACTAGATGGGCCGAATGGTTCTTATCTGCCGTCACATTCTATGTTTCTATGTTTCTATGTTTCTATAGACAAGCCGTGTACTGGTCCTTAGAGTGGCTAGACTAACCAGACTAACGGTAGAGGAGTCAGAGAGAATGCAGAGGTCAAGGACAGGAGAGATACAGACAATATAACAATACAACAAGCCAAGGTCAAAGGATTACAGAGATCAGGAGAAAACATTTTAAACAGACACATCAGTAACCAGGAATTGGATATACAAGAAATGTTCTGTACAATTACAGAAATACATCCAAAACCTGAGAATTTTTTACTGTACACAGAATTCAAACTTCCATGACACAGTAAATTATTATACACAAAATAAAGCCATCTACTCAAACACCTACTACTCTGCATCAGCAAAGCAAAGTATTCAGCCGATGATGTCAGAAGAGGGAGGAGAGTCCCCAGTGCCGAGGGAGCCCGGCGCTGGTAAAAGTTAGGAATTTAACCCCTTCCTCCCCAAAGAATACAGTGAGAGGGGGCCCCAGAGGGTGAGGGGGACCCAAGGACCCTATAGAGCCAGGAAAACGAGTATGTTTTCCTGGCACTATAGTGGTCCTTTAATTATAAATTTTTACCAACTGCAGTATTTATAACATCATAAGTTCTGCAAATTTAATCATTATTTCAATAATGTATATCTCATTATCTGCATATTATATTATTATACGCTTATTTATATTCACTGAATCACCTTATTGTACTTAATATATATTTATTTTTTAATTTATCACATTAAACGTTTTTGTTTCTCAAATTCATGGTATAAAGTGCTGTGTTCACTTACTATGCTGTATTAATACATATTTTTATTTAACATGTTAAAGGATCCATTCTCTGGCCACATATAGAAACATGGTGGCTCATGCAATAAGCAGGAGAGTCAAGTAGCCATTTAGGCTGGCAGTTATTCCCTTTATTATTTCTAATATCTATGATAGTATAACCTCCTAACTATAATCACCTTTTGAAAGACTGTGAGGTCCCAAGTTATCACTTGCAAGCTAGTAGAGGGTGTTGGGGTGCATTACAACCAGGACTCTTAGTATTGCCTGTACATAAAAAAAATATATATATTCTTAAATTTTGGTACAGTTAACTAAACCAACACGTGTATACACCTGCCAAAATGTTTTTTTCTTGTTGCAAATATTCAATTTACAGAGAACTGCACATCCTCCAACTTCCGCTATGTCTGTGAAGATATTCTCTTATGTGCTAGCCCCACACTACCTGGCTGGCAAGGATACAAAGGTATCAAAGAGATTCTGCACAAATCAGACGTATCATGTTTGTAAAGATCCTCAAGACTACATATGCCTGGAAGGTTATTCCACCAAGTACTCATGGGTATGATGACCTGCCAGTGCTACCCTTAATTATAGAATAACAACAATATTACAAAGTAAGACATGTTAAAAAAAAAATTGACAAAGGCTTCAGAATTAGGACAAACGAAACTGAGTTTTAATACACAAAAAGGGAACCTTGACCAGAATGTGTTTTTTCTGATGTAGTGAGTGGTTTATCAGCTTAAAGGTTACACAACGCTCTTTTGATACAAACAAAATTCCACAGAAAGCAAAAGTGAAATTCAAGAGTTCAGATCCTAAACCTTTTCATATCTATTTGGGGCTGGAGGGAGGGTGGAGGGAGGGGGGAGGGCTATTTGGGGTGGAGGGAGGGGGGAGGGCTTTGAGGCCTGCAGCACTTAACAACCCACCACCACCACCACAAATATATGTGGGTCTGGTGCTCTAATCAGTCATGCTTTTCCTCTCAAGCAACCTCATTCCCCTTCACCCCCCCTTCAGATAAGCCCTATAGCAACATAAATAAATAAAAAAAAAAAATGGTGGAGAAAGGCAAAGTCATTTCAAAGTATGTTAAAAGAAAAATAGAAATCGTAAGAAAGGCAGTTGTAAGTTACAAGATGGATGACCACAGGGCACAAGCAGATTCCATGTTATTAACAGCTATGTTTAGAGGGACACACCATGTGCACATAGTGGGAAACTATTGTGTATATTCACCACCATTAAGCGGTTAAAAAAGAGAAACAGATATACCTTTGGATTTTTCATTTATATTAGGAGACATTATCATTCACTTTCTAAAATTTTAATGTGCCTGCTTGCCATTTAGCACGTTTTTGGCATGTACTTTAATATTCAAATTTAGTACATGATGAATGTGGCTTATTAGTTATTTATAACCATGTCTGCCTATTATAATATTTAAAACATTTGCTACTTTTCCCTGGAGAATTGTGTTTGACTTTATATGCAACAGTAGGAGGTACACCCAGCATGCATATATTTCTCTTGATAAGTATGTGTGTGATACTGCATATTTGGAATTATTTTAAGTGTTTTGATTTTGTTATTGTTGTTAATACTTCATATTACATTAACTTTGCAATATAGTGTATATTACCTATTTAATATTTAGCAGTTTTAGATTATAGTGGTATTTTATTATTGCTTATGTTATACAGTCTATTTTTTCATTTTGATAGCTTTATTTTAAAACTGTTTACTTAAAGAATATATTGAGTTACCTCTTGTTTTCAAGTGTATCCTTTGACACATATGAGCAGGTCAAAAGAAAAAAAAATGAGAACATAAAAATGTCTTTGAAAAAAAAAAAATAGGGAACCTTTAATACCAAAAATAACAATAGTTATTTCTGGACTATTGGTTCCCTTATAAATTCTAGGATAAATAAATTCACCCGATTTCTAGAATCGAGATATTTACGTTGCAGCCGCTAGCCCTGCCTCAGTCTACGTCCGCATCCAAGTTGATGTCACTCGCGATATCGTCCAGTCCAATGCTTTTCTTTTTTCAATAATCTAGGAAAGGGCAGACACTAGCGGTGTATTTAACCCTGCAAATTATACGCTGCAGTTTCTATAAAACCGCAATGTTTTACATTGCAGTGCTAAAATGACAGGACCTCTGCACCCAGCCCAAAGTGCATTATTGAGATGAAGAGGTCTGGGTGACTTTAATGCACTAACAAGCACACACATATTAAAAGAGAAGCATTGGATCCTTACTAGTTTATCGTACCATAAGAGTATCAGGTTAAGACTATAAGGACCCTATGCACGTGACCATGTCAGGCACCCCAATAAGCATTCACAGATTTAATTCAACATCAAGAGAGAAAGCATTAATATTATATATGGTCCCATATAAAAAATGTTTTTATATATCTGAACATTTATATACATCCACACAGCTTTTATTATTTTTCACCTGAGTTTTCAAGAAGTACTCTAGCTTTAGTCCTTTGCAATGGCATACTAAGGGGGGGGGGGGGAATGCGGGGGGAGGGCGGTCCGCCCCGGGTGCCACTCACTAGGAATGTGTCGGGTCCTGGGTCACTGACCCAGGTGAGATGATCCTTCTGCGCCCATCGCAGACACCGGTCTGCAGCTCCACAGCTGCAGAACAGATATTATGGCCACCGGACCACCAGGGAGCCCACCGGACAAAAGGGAATTAAGGTATTTAGTACGTCCCACCTCTCCTCGTCACCCCCCTCCCTCACAACATCATCCCCCCTCACAACATCACCCCCTTTCCCTCTCACATTACCACCCTCTCATCATCACCTGCCCTCCCTCACACATCACCCCCCTTCCTCTCATCATCACCCCCCTCTCACCATCATCCCCTCCCTAACACCATCACCCCCCTCTCCCTCTCACATCACCCCCCTCCCTCACACCATCAACCCCCCTCCCTCTCACATAAACCCCATCTCATCATCACCCCCCTTCCTCACACCATCACCCCCTTACTCTTCCATTACACCCTTCCTCACTTCATCACACCCCTCTCCCTCTCACATCACCCCTCTCATCATCACCCCCTTCCTCACACCATCACCCCCTCTCCCTAACACATCACCCCCTTCATCTCATCATCACCCCCTCTCACATCACTTCCCCTCCCTCTCACATCACCCCCTCTCATCATCACCCCCCTTCCACTCCCCATCATCCCCCCTTCTTCTCCCCATCACGCCCCTTCCTCACACCCCCTTCCATCACCCCCTTCCCCTCTCACATAACCCCCTCTCCCTCTCACATCACCCCCTCCCTCTCACCATCACCCCCCTCACCATCACCCCCTCCCTCTCACCATCACCCCCCTCCATTACACCATCACCCCTCCCTTACACCATCACCCCCTCCATCACAGTATTACTTCCCCCTCCCTCTCACCTTCCCCCTCCCTCAAACCATCACCCCCCTCCCTCACACCATTATCCACTATACAAACACACACTACATATACTATACAAACACACACAGACACACACTTATGCATGTGTGTTTGTGTACCTGTATGTCTGTGTATCTGTTTGTGTGTTGGTATATGTGTATCTGTATGTGTCAGTGTGTATGTGTATCTGTTTGTGTGTCTGTGTATCTGTGTGTCTGTGTTTGTATCCGTGTGTCTGTATGTGTGTGTCTCTATCTGTATGTGTGTCTGTGCCTGTGTGTCTCTCTTTGTGTGTATGTATGTGTATGTGTCAGTGTTTGTCCGTATCTGTGTATGACTGTGTTTCTATGTAACTGCATGTGTGTACCTATGTGTCTGTGCATGTGTGCCAGTGTGTGTATATGTGAGTATACGTGTATACATCTCAGCATTTCGCCAACAATACACACAAATACAACCCTGCATCCAAATGTCAACACTACATAAAAACACACCACCATATTCAAAAACCACACTACAGAAAAATGCACGCCTGCATTCAAATGCCAATATGTGCAAACACACTGGTACATTCACTCACATTCATACTCCATACAAAAACATGATTAAATTCAAACACACAAACACTGCTCGGTGCTAAATACAAAAAAAAAATATGCGGGTGTTTTCTACATTTTTAAACGGGGATGGGGGAGTGGAAGGGGTGGAGGGGGTGAAGGGGTTGTAGGGGGTTGCCAAATATAGAATCCGCCCTGGGTGAAAAATGCTCCAGGTACGCACCTGGTCCTTTGAATCTTTATTTTGACCTTTCTCCATACATTTTTTTATTGATTTAAAAAATATAAAACCTTCAGAATTCCAACATTCCTGACAAAAAAATGAAAATTAAGTAAAATATGAATGTTGCATTAAGCTAGTATACAATTATATAGTATATGTATAGTGGAAGATATAATTATCATTTTGTTTGCTGTCTATGTGCTTTGGCTGAGATAATTATTATCTGTCCTCTATCTATTGAAATTGCATTTTAGAAACCCAGGAAATGGCCTACAAGGTTCTCACGCAATAGTACCTGACACCAGAAGGCCTACAGAAAATGCACATAGACACGGATGGCCTCTGCTGGAGGTGCAGGGGAGGGGTGGGATCCTTCCTCCAAATTTGGTGGGATTGCCACTCATAGTACCATTCTGGGAAAAGATAGCTGCCATAGTGGTCCTGTTCACAGACAACACCCCACCCTTCAAGCCAGCACCGTACCTCCTGCACCACATGACAACCCCTACATCACAATATAAACGCTTCCTGACCATTCAAATCCTTAATGTTGCAAAACACCTAATACCCCTGTACTGGAAAAATGACCCAACCCCAACGCTTTCCCTTTGCTTTACTTAAATGGAGGAGTTACGAGTTACAGAGGAGCTCTGTTACACAGCCCAAGACCGAGCACAGACACACATAGAAACATGGACGCCCTGGCTGGTGCGGGTTGGCACGGAGGTGTTCCGGACTACGTATCTGACCATGGGGGGAGGGACTGACAATCCCCAGCAGGAGACACCGGGAGACTAACGGGACGACCCACACCCGCTTTCAAAGCATGGCACCCCACTGCAGTAGCTTGCACACATAGTACCACTAATCCCAAAAAAAAAATGACAGGCAAAGGCAGGCCACCCCACAGGTGCCGTCGTGGCCGTGGTGCTGTGATTCCCTTTTGCTCTAGAATAATGCCCAATTTTCAGAGGCCACGTACCCTGAACTTGAAAAGTTCTGAGGACATAGTTGACTGGCTAACACAGGATACCCAATCTTCTACAGCTTCCGCTCGGAACCTTGATGCACCATCCTCCTCCAGCTTAGCTTCGGGCACCTCTCAAGATACCACT
The DNA here is from genome assembly GCF_036172605.1 of Pelobates fuscus. Taxonomy (NCBI): domain Eukaryota; kingdom Metazoa; phylum Chordata; class Amphibia; order Anura; family Pelobatidae; genus Pelobates; species Pelobates fuscus. Next base: position 277,756,204 of record NC_086321.1, read on the forward strand.
CACCACAAACACTAGCACCACAGCCGCTTCACTTTATCTGTCAGAGGAGTTATTTACACATCCGTTTGAAAAAATGAGTGATGCGCAACCATTATTGCTAGAGGATGTAGATAACAGGGATATGTCTCAGTCAGGCAGCATTACACACATGGACGTACGGTGTGATGATGATGATGTTGTACCCGCTGCTGCTTCCTTTGCTGAGTTGTCAGATACAAGTGAAGCGGTTGATGATGACGATGCGTCCATGGATGTCACGTGGGTGCCAGCTCGGCAAGAAGAAGAACAGGGCGAAAGTTCAGATGGGGAGACAGAGAGGAGGAGGAGACGAGTTGGAAGCAGGGGGAGGTCGTCGCAAGGAGTTAGTGGCCCAGTTAGACAGCATGCATCGGCACCCGGGGACAGCCCGACAGCACGCCAATCAACGCATGCTGTGTCCACCACTAGAATGCCGTCATTGCAGAGCTCAGCAGTGTGGCATTTTTTTTGTGTGTCTGTCTCTGACAACAGTGATGCCATTTGCAACCTGTGCCAAAAGAAACTGAGTCGTGGGAAATCCAACACCCACCTAGGTACAACTGCTTTGCGTAGGCACTTGATCGCACATCACAAACGCCTATGGGATCAACACATGAGTACAAGCAGCACACAAACTCAAAGCCGCCATCCTCCTCCTGGTCCAGCATCTTCAGCCACGTCAACAACTGCTGTCATCCTTGCCCTCTCTCAACCATCCGCCACTCCGTCTCTCGCCTTGAGCAGTTCCCGCTCATCTGCCCACAGTCATGTGTCTGTCAAGGACATGTTTGAGCGTAAGAAGCCAATGTCAGAAAGTCACCCCCTTGCCCAGCGTCTGACAGCTGGCTTGTCTGAACTATTAGCCCGCCAGCTTTTACCATACAAGCTGGTGGAGACTGAGGCGTTCAAAAAATGTGTGGCTATTGGGATACCGCAGTGGAAGGTACCCGGCTGAAATTTCTTTGCACAAAAAGCAATCCCCAACCTGTACTCGATTGTGCAAAAGGAAGTAATGGCATGTCTGGCACACACAGTGTTGGGGCAAGGGTCCATCTGACCACTGATACCTGGTCTGCAAAGCATGGTCAGGGCAGGCATATCACCTACACTGCGCATTGGGTAAACCTGCTGACGGCTGCCAAGCATGGAATGCGTGGCTCTGCAGAGGAGTTGGTGACACCGCCACGACTTGCAGGCAGGCCTGCTGCAACCTCCTCTACTCCTCCTACTCCATCCTCTTCCATAACCACCTCGGCTGAGTCCTCTTCTGCTGCTACGTCTTGCTCCACATCAAATGCAACCCCCCAGCTCCCCAGGTACTATTCCACATCCCGGGTACGGCAGTGTCACACCGTCTTGGGTTTTTCTTGCTTGAAAGCAGAGAGTCACACCGGACAAGCACTCCTGTCCGCCCTGAATGCACAGGTGGAAAAGTGGCTGACTCCGCAGCAACTGGATATCGGCAAAGTGGTTTGTGACAACGGAACAAATTTGTTGGCGGCATTGAAGTTGGGCAAGTTGACACATGTGCCGTGCATGGCACATGTGTGTAATCTGATCGTACAACGCTTTGTGCATAAGTACCCAGGCTTACAGGATGTCCTAAAGCAGGCCAGGAAGGTGTGTGGCCATTTCAGGCGTTCCTACACGGCCATGGCGCACTTTGCAGATATCCAGCGGCGAAACAACATGCCAGTGAGGAGCTTGATTTGCGACAGCCCGACACGTTGGAATTCAACACTCCTAATGTTCGACCGCCTGCTCCAACAAAAAAAAGCAGTTAATTAATATTTGTATGACCGGGGTGCTAGGACAGCCTCTGGGGAGCTGGGAATTTTTTTGCCACATTACTGGACGCTCATGCACAATGCCTGTAGGCTCATGCGTACTTTTGAGGTGACAAACCTAGTCAGTCGCACCGAAGGCACCATCAGCGACATCATACCATTTGTTTTCTTCCTGGAGTGTGCCCTGCGAAAAGTGCTTGATCATGCCATAGATAAGCGTGAAGAGGAAGAGTTGTGGTCACCATCACCACCAGAAACAGCCTTATCAGCATCGCTTGCTGGACCTGCGGCAACGCTGGAAGAGGATTGTGAGGAAGAGGAGTCAGAGGAGGAATGTGGCTTTGAGGAGGAGGAGGAAGACCAACCACAACAGGCATCCCAGGGTGCTCGTTGTCACCTATCTGGTACCTGTGGTGTTGTACGTGGCTGGGGGGAAGAACATACCTTCATTGAGATCACTGAGGAGGAGGAACGGGAAATGAGTAGCTCGGCATCCAACCTTGTGCAAATGGGGTCTTTCATGCTGTCGTGCCTGTTGAGGGACCCTCGTATAAAAAGGCTGAAGGAGAACGACCTGTACTGGGTGTCCACGCTACTAGACCCCCGGTATAAGCAGAAAGTGGCTGAAATGTTACCAAATTACAACAAGTCGGAAAGGATGCAGCATTTGCAAAATAAATTAAAAAGTATGCTTTACACAGCGTATAAGGGTGATGTCACAGCACAACGGGAACCTAACAGGGGAAGAGGTGAAAGTCATCCTCCTCCTCCCACGACCACGCCGGCAAGGACAGGATGCTTTAAAGACGTGTTGTTGATGGAGGACATATGGAGCTTTTTAAGTCCTACGCATCGCCACAGCCCTTCGGGATCCACCCTCAGAGAACGACTCGTCCGACAGGTAGCAGACTACCTCGCCTTAACTGTTTATATCGACACTCTGAGGAGCGATGAACCCCTTGACTACTGGGTGTGCAGGCTTGACCTGTGGCCTGAGCTATCCCAATTTGCGATAGAACTTCTGGCCTGCCCCGCTTCAAGTGTCCTGTCAGAAAGGACCTTCAGTGCAGCAGGAGGTATTGTCACTGAGAAGAGAAGTCGCCAAGGTCAAAAAAGTCTAGATTACCTCACTTTTATTAAGATAAATGAGGGATGGATCCCGAAGGGACTGACAGTGGACTATACATTCGACTAAAAAAGGTCTGATGAGATGAGCTGCCTTGGGCTAAAAATGGTCCACATGCTGCTGTATTTTAGCTCTGAATGCCGGTTGACTTGCGTGACTTATCCGCCACCAACTAGGGTTCAAGCCGCAATGTTTTAGGGCACTTTCTGCCTGGGAAACAAACATCAATTTTTATGGCCGCTGCTACAGCAGTGGCTGCAACAATACCTAATTTTTCAGGCATGAGTACATGCCTAATTTTTCGTGCCTCTGGTGCTGCACTGTGGCTTCAAAAACCAAACCAAAAAAAAAACATAACAGGGATTAAACTGATAGGAATAGTACTACTTAACACACCACTCCTATCTGGTGGCACATTAGATTGCAAGCGCAGTGCCCCAAATTTGAAGTAGGAGGACCGACCAAGCATCCTTTTCCATCTCCCGGTTCCTAAAATCGATGCCATATACACATCCCCTGATAGGGCACCAGCTCGTTATTCTCTTGGGCTCCAGCTCGTTATTCTCTTTTTCACTTCACTAGGGACACTTTACTGCACTATGGGCACTTAGACCCACTCTTTGTCTTGCACAGTGTTATTCCTAGCCAGCATCTGTGATGGGAAATCAGGCAGTCATCTAAACGTTTAGATTGAGCTTTAGCTTAGAACACCCTTGAAGGTGTTTAAGGAGATTAGGGCTAGTTTAGAGGATTCTTCTCAGACCTCTCTGAGTCTTTATAGCCCTTCTACCTATCCAGCATTTCTGGAAACTAGCTAAGAGAAAGGGTGTCTGTGTGTCTTTGATATCACCTTATTGACACTTTATCACTCTGGTCTCCATACTCTCTGCCTATACCCATCTATTTAGAGGGAATTTCCTTGCCCCTGCCAATATTATATAATAGGTAATAGTATTACCATTATTACACAATTAGCCACTATAGGGGAATGAGTATAGTATCCCTTTGTTATTTATAAATGATACAATAAAGACTTTTGTCCATTACTCAATTTACTTTAACAAAGGGTAATAACCACGGTATTAGGAAGCATTACTCTGCTTTCCCTTTCTCCCTCTATAATACACATATGCTCACTAGGATTTGTAGGTATCACTTTATTATAGTTGTCTAACCTTTTCCTATGCCAGTTTAAGATCTCCTTCTTGGGAGATTTTTTCTTTTTTCAGTTTATTAGCATACTTTCAGGGACCCTTGGTGTTGTACGTTGCTGGGTGGAGGAAGAGACCTTCAATGACATCAGTGAGGACAAGGAACGGACATGGCTAGCTTGGTATCCAACCTTGTGCAAATGGGGAGTTTGCGGTTGTGCAAATGGACTGTTTGCGGTTGTTTGCGGTGCGTTAAACGGGGAGTTTGGTCTGTCACTGTGAAGCGGGCGTAACCCTTACACTAACTGATCGATACAACATCATACAGTATGTCCCCTCCCTCATTATTTTTATGCCCCCCCCCCCCCCACTGCTCACGGGTGGGGGCAGGCGGGAGGACAGTAGGTCCCCCCATTGTGATTTATGGCCCCCACCCACCGCGCTGGGGTGGGGGCCGGGGGGAGGACAGTAGCCCCCCCCCTTATCCTTATTTACTGAATATTCCCCTGTATAACAATGTTTGGCATTTAGTGAATATTCCCTATTCTGCTCTGTGTCAATGTGTATCAGGGTCTCTGAGGACAGGTTTCAATCCATATCTGCCAAGTGACCCTATGTAGGGGGAACAGTCCCTATTCTGCTCTGTGTCAGTGTGTATCAGGGTCCCTGAGGACAGGTGTCAATCCATATCTGCCAAGTGACCCTATGTAGGGGGAACAGTCCCTATTCTGCTCTGTGTCAGTGTGTATCAGGGATCCTTAGGATAGGTGTCAATCCATATCTGCCAAGTGACCCTATGTAGGGGGAACAGTCCCTATTCTGCTCTGTGTCAGTGTGTATCAGGGTCTCTGAGGACAGGGGTCAATCCATATGTCAAGGTGTCAATGTGTCAATATGTCATATGTCAGGTGTCAATCCATATCCATTGTGATTTAGGAATGTTAGGTGATTTATGCCCTTTATGGATTAAAACCAGACTCTGCATCAACTGTGTAATTTTCCATGGGAGTTTTGCCATGGATCCCCCTCCGGCATGCCACAGTCCAGGTGTTAGTCCCCTTGAAACAACTTTTCCAACACTATTGTGGTCAGAAAGAGTCCCTGTGGGTTTTAAAATTCGCCTGCCCATTGAAGTCAATGGCGGTTCGCCCGGTTTGACTGTTCGTGAACGTTTGCGGAAGTTCGCGTCCGCCGTTCGCGAACCGAAAATTTTGTGTTCGCGACATCACTACACCTCATTACACCATCACATTACCACTGGGGAACTGCACGTCTTGAAGGGATCCTACACAACAGGAGACCTTCAAGTCTCACTAATGCTTAACGGCTATCAGGAGAAAAAGTGAAAAGTAAGGGACAGAAATAAACTTGCGAGACATAAAACCCAACCCAATGTCACAATGGTACCCTTCAGACAAAAAATAATACTGCCTATAACTATGTACTACCGGACCTGCGAGTCCACTATGCACATGTCATACATCCCATAATGGGACCTGCGAGTCGCCAATGCACATCTAAAAGATTGTACCTTACAGCGTATATGCGACTACACGTAAACAAAGGGATCTGCAAGTTCGCATTGAAACGTTACATGTTGAAAATGTTTCAATAAAAACATATTTACAAAAAAAAATTGCATTTTAGCTTGAGCAAATATCCAAGTCAAATTTATATAAAATGTTTTTTTGTTTTTTTTAAAGCCTATACACACTATAGTTATCTATGTCAACTTTCCACAACCCCTGCAACATTTCCTACATACCTATGTATATGCACTAGATTCAATACTTGTCCTTCTGTGTACTCTGACCCTTGTGGTTCAAATATTGAAATCTGAGGATTTAATGCATTGAGAAATGCAGCATAATTTATTTAGAGAATTTCAATTTAATGCTGAATTATTAACAAAAATCATGAAAACACGATCTGCAGCAAGATACACCAGTGTAAGCTATTTGTGATTTAACACGATTAGTGGAAACATGCAGTAAAGCACTGCAAAATTAGAATTGTGTGGGTGTGTGTATTGTGTAGGTGTAGGCTGGCGGTAAGTGTTGTAGCTGTGTGTGAGGTGTCTGTTGTGGCTTTCTGTGTGTAATGTATAAGGCTGGCTATAATGTGTGTATAGCTCTAAGTAATGTGTATAGCTGTGTGTGGGTAGCTGTAAGAGTTATGTGTAGCTTGGTGAGTAGTTGTGAGTGAGTGATAAGTTAGGACTGATGTCAGTGATGTGTGTGGCTGTGTGTTAGGAGCTCTCTAGGCTCAGGGCCGGCCTTAGGTGTTCAGGCGCCCTGTGCAGAACAATCTTTTGGCGCCCCCCCACCCCCCCACCCTCACCTGTCTCTGTTTGGACCCCTTCAAACTATTTTAGGAGCATTCACAATCTGTCGCCTCCACCCCCTTCTACAAAACCCCTGCACCTCTTAACCAAAACCCCTGGCCAGATCTTCACCAAGCCCCTGGCCACCACTTCATCAAACTCCTGGCCACCCCTTCCCCTTCATTGATGCCCTGGTCATCCCTTCATCAAACTCCTAGCCACCCCTTACCCTTCATCAATCCCCTCCCACCCCTTTATCAATTCCTGCCACCCCTTCATCAGTCCACTGTCCCTCTCATCAATTCCATCCCACCCTTTTCTCAGCCCTCTGCCCCTATTCATCAGCCCCCTGACCCCCTCATCAATCCCCTCCCACACTTTTAACAGCCCTCTGCCCCATTCATCAGTCCCCTGACCCCCTCACAAATCCCCTCCCCCCTTTTATCAGCCCTCTGCCCCATTCAACAGTCCCCTGACCCCCTCATCAGTCCCCTCCCACCCCTTTATCAGCCCTCTGCTCCCATTCATCAGCCCCCTGACCCCCTCATCAGTACCCTCCCACCCCTTTATCATCCACGTGCCCCCCTTTAATCAGTCCCATGCCCCCCTTTTCAATCCCCTGCTCCCCTTCATCAGCCCCCTTAATACATCCCCTGCCAATTAATCCAACCCCATGCAACCTCTTCATCAGTCCCCTGCCCCCTCATCAATTCCCTCCCACCCATTTATCAGCCATCTGCCCCCAATTCATCAGCCCCCTGATCTCCTCATCAATCCCCTCCCACTCCTTTATCAACCACCTGCCCCTTTAATCAGCCCCATGCCCCCCTTTTCAGTTTCCTGCCGCCCTTTATCAGCCCCCTTAATAAATCCCCTGCCAATTAATGCAATCCATGCCACCCCTTCATCAATCCCCTGCCCCCCTTAATTAAATTCCTGCACCCCTTCAACAAAACCTATTTAATAAAAAAGAGAAAAAAAAGAACAGTCACTCACAGTAAAGGCTGCTGCTCCCTGGACTGAGCTGTCTCCGCCGATTGAAGAGCACCGGGCGCCACCTTCACTCACTGAATTGGATCCTTCCGCGGCTCCCTCTGATGACAGAGCACGTCGACGTTACGCAAGTACGCTGCGTAATGCCCCCACGCTCCTCCTCCACACTCCATACAGAAGTGGATTCCCGGCGGCGGCTCTCTGTCAAGTGCAAAGCAGCATTATGCACTTGACTTGCTCTGCACTTTAAATACAGAACTCGGCCGGCCTGCGAGCTGTGTTGGCCGCCCGGCGCCCCTGTTGCCACGGCGCCCTGTGCGGCCGCACAGCTCGCACACTCCTAAGGCCAGCCCTGTCTAGGCTGAACTGGGAGATAAAATAGACCAAGGCATTTTATGGCACAGTAGGTGCTATATTAATAATCACCTTGGACATTAGAATTCTGCAAAAGCCTGGCAAGAGTTTCTTCAGTAATACCATTCTTCAGGTAGATATAAAGCCAGATAATGAACAGCTCCTGCATCACATACACTCAGAAAACATATTCATATGTATGCATGCAGACGTATAGTATCTCACAAAAGTGAGATACTCACATTTTTGTAAATATTTTATTATATCTTTTCATGTGACAACACTGAAGAAATGACACTCTGCTATAATGTAAAGTAGTAAGTGTACAGCCTGCATAACATGTAAATTTGCTGTCCCTCAAAAAGGTGTACTCACTTTTGTGAGATACTGTACTTACACATAAACACACATTAATTCACATTCACAAAGACATACTCAAGTACCCACACATACACACACTCACAGATACAAATTCAGTCATTCATGCAGACACATTTACATATACTTTTAGACAGGACTCAACATTTCAGGTCAGTAGTGGGTGGATAGGGGCTGCAGTGGGGGGATAGGGGCTGTAATGGGGGCTAAAGGATGCAGTGGGGGAATATGAGCTGCAGTTGGTCGTAGTGGGTGGCTTAGGTGATGTAGTCTGGGGATATAGGGTTGTAGTAGAGATTATGGGTAGTAGTAGGGTGTTTAGGAGCTGTTGTGGGAAATAGGAGCAGGGGTTAGAGACAGTATTATGGGATTATGGCAGTATTGTGTGGTTGGGGGAATTATTGGGGGGGGGGGGGGGGTTAGGAGATGTAGTAATATAGCTAAGTGGCTAGGAATAATTACATAAAATACAAATATTCTCCCTGACTTACCTTGGACCAGGGAGGGGGGATCCTGGTCTCTTGTGGTCTAGTGGGAAATGCAGCTTGTCTGCAACCTCAGCAGGTGCAGATAGCTACTTCCATCTGGTGTTGGGAAATGTATCAGATGGTTGCCACGGTATGTTCAAACAGAATAAAAGAAGCTGAGAACTTGGCCTGGAAGTACAGACCAAGTTCTCCCTCTTCCCACTAGGATTATGGCTGTCTGGGGACCATAGCCTTTACAGCCAATGCTTGGCTTCTTCAGAAAGGGGACAAAGGTCCAGTCAGGGAAACGTTTTTATCTCCCTGCCAACTTATTCTGCAACCGACACACTCACTGCACTAGCCACACACTGTGCGCATACCAAAGCAGGCTCCTATGATTGTAGTAAGCGTTATAGAGGGTGTAAAACTCAGTGGTATCCAAAATCCTCCAGTGTCTTTGTGCAAGCCTTAACAGGAAGTGCAAGGGATCACTTCCCATCTGACCACTAGTAACCTCTCACATAGGAAACGCCTTGCAAGAGGAGTAGACAACATTGAGCGATGCACACTGTTTAACAGCTCCTGCATTTTTGTTATTAATCATCCGAGGTTGTCTGGACTACAAAATATATAGGAGGGTGACTTTACCTGCTGTAAACACCCCTTTTCCCTTGCTCTAAATTTAACTCTTCCCAACTTCTAAACAGACCCTTTGCTTAGTCCCACATGTAAATAAACACTATAGTATTAGAAATACAAAATTGTATTCCAGACACTGAAGCCTCCATACCTTGTGCCCCCCACCATGTAAGCACTGAATGTGTTTAATAACCTATTGTCAAGATGATCACTGATTGCACTGGTTTTAAAGGCACAGCACACTCTATTTTGTTATTTATACTGAAGTGTGAAAGGTTTTATTTTCTACTGCTCCCTCTTGTGTTGCTGTGCTCATTTGCCTTTTTCTAATATAGTAATACAATTCTTAATGTCTACAGCATGAACTTGTCAGTGGCATGCCTTATTTAAGTTACCTTTTGGACAGATATTTTAGGGTGTTTATGGTTGATGTGGTTGTTTTGATTGGTTGGTGTTGGATTCAGACACATATAAAGTTTCCTGATTGCTGAATGTCTGTGCCTGATGTGGGAATTTGGCCTTTTGTATATGTGTTGCTGTTGGCAGCTATTGTGTATATTATTTTCCATGTTCACTTAGTAATTTTGTTGTTCTTGAAACAGTACATCAGTTGTCGTTGATTTGATGATTAAGATAAGACTCCTTTACTTTATTCAGTTCTAAAACATGCTATACTGGTGGTCAGGAAATGTGCAGGAATTAAGTCAGAATTCATATTTTCAGAATTTGCCAGAATGCTTTTTTTTTTTTTTTTTTTTATCTGTTTGTTTTGTTTTTGGGTAATGCATCTAGTGTTTTAGTGTAAACTTGATGCAGCAATTTTTTTAGTGGTTTGAACTAGTAAATGACCCCATAATGACAATAGACAAACATAAAATGAAAATTCAGATTTCAAAAAGGCAACAAATATAGAAGGATACACCACTTGCATGTTTCACATTATACTTTTCTGTTATGTAATAATTCATAATTTTATAATCATTCGGCTTTCTTTAAATACTCCTTTTATTTCACCAGCTTCATCTACTGCCCCCTCAAACCAGCCCACTCTCCCTATGTAATTCTTTGCATAACACCTACTGAAATAGATTCACGATTCCATGACTTTCCGCATCTCAATAAATAATTCCTTGACATTGAAAAAATATATATCATTTAAAACATGTTCAAAAAAACTGGACAAAAATATCAGTAATATTTATAAGATCAATGCATATATCCAGACTTCTCAATAGTGATTTTATTCGATATGAAGAATATGCATGTAACAATAATAGGAATATTTAGCATGCACAGTATCTCTTTAACTCTTTCAGTACACTGAGATTATTAAAGTAAGAGGTTAAAGCACAGATTTTACAGCGCGGATAACCAGCAGCTAGCTGCCTAAATGTGCTGAGCTAGAACTATGATCCTAAACATAGATTTTGCTGTGGCTGAAGATTATGGGATTCATAGTTCTAAATAGCTGCAGTGGGAATTAATGCTGTCATAGGGCTCACCGCTGCTGATTGTATTTTGAATTGTTGGAAATTCAAAGAGAATAGAAAGGGATTTTCAAATTTCAGGCCAAAATAACCAAGATGAAAATTGATTTGGCTATTGTAACCTTAAAGCACTGTTGAATTACTGACAACTCTATCTCTAGTGAGTAATCCTGGAGGAGTTTTGTATTGAAATTACTAGACCAATTTATTTGTAGGTTAAAAAAAAAAAAAAAAAAAAAGTTGATCTCTAAAATTTACAACCATAAAAACTAGTAGAAAAACACCTCAGTTAGTGCAATTTACTGATTTATTTTCTGGTAACACTGCATATTTACTGTAAAATTAATTTTACTAGCTGATATAGTTCACTAGTGCTGGCAGAAAGAAATAGCTTTAAGCAAAATGAAATATTTTCATAGGAAAATGTAGAAATGGCAATTCTTTAGTACGTTATTAATTAGATTGGATGAGGTTTCTTGGGTGTAAAATGTGCCATTTCATTGGTAAATTCTATAGTCCCTACTCAGGTTGCAATGAACTGCACTCTTTGTAGTACTGAAAAAGAGTGACATGAGGTCTGGACCACAAGATTAGCCAAAAGTACCTGGAAAATTCCTCTATCCTGCTTGTAGAGGAAGGAAAGTACTATATCAAGGGCTCAGTGAATGCCTGTACACTTTCCTCCAATTCCTTGTTTAAAATAAGAGAACCAATCATTTCCTTTTCTCTGGTGTAAATAATGATTGGGCTATAGGGGATCTCATTCTTCTGGACCTATTTTTAAATATATATATATATATATATATATATATATATACATACATATACATATATATAAGATCCTTTAACCTTTCCTTGTAAGTTATATCCTGTAATCCATGAACCAGTTTAGTACCCCCTCTCTGAACTCTCTCTAAAGTATCAATATCCTTCTGGAGATATGGTCTCCAGTACTGCGTACAATACTCCAAGTGAGGTCTCACCAGTGTTCTGTGCACATGAGCACTTCCCTCTTCCTACTGCTAATACCCAGGGCCGGACTGGGAGAAAAATTCGGCCCGGGCATTTTTCTATCACAGCGGCCCACAAAGGGGGCGAGGCAGAGAAGGTGTGTTTTGTCATCACCAATGACAAGCACGCCCCCTCTCAAAGTGAGCATGTTGGTTCAATGCTCTTCCAGGGCAGACCATGCGCAGAGCTCTGCTGAAGAGCTCTAGCATGAGAAAAAAATCCCTGTATTTGTTCTGCACAGCGCAAGCAAATTTAATAACATGCTTGCACTGTCTCTCCTTGCAATTTGTCTCTGGTGTCTCTATAAATGGATACCCGGAGACAAAAATGCTAGGAAAGAGTACTGTGCATGTGTTTGGAGCCTGCTTGTGGTATTGCGTGTGTGTAGAGTGAGCTGATTGCAGTGTGGTATTGTGTAATAAGGTTGGTTTTAGTCATGTTGTGTTTGTGGTGTTATGTGATGCATATGTGGCTAGGGGCTGTAGAGAATGTGTGTATAGGGGATATAGCAAGTGTGTGCATACAGGCTATAGTGTGTGTGTATAGGTGGTGTAGTGTTTGTAGAAAGTGTGTGTTTAGGGGTGTAGTATGCGTTTGCTTACAAGGAATCTAGTGTGTGTATAGGGGATCCAGAGTGTGTGTGTGTTAAGAGTGTAGTGTGTGTGTGTGTGTGTGTATATGTGTATGTGTGTATATATATATATATATATATATATATATATTTGGAAGTATTGTGTATGTGTGTGGTGCAGTGTGTTGGGGGGGTTATGTGTGTATGTAAGGGGTGCAGTATGTGTGTGTGATGGATGCTGTGTGTGACAGTGCTGTGTGTGATGTGTGTGACAGTGCTGTGTGTCAGAGTGCTGTGTATGCTGTGTGTGACAGTGCTGTGTGTCAGAGTGCTGTGTATGCTGTGTGTGTGAGTGCTGTGTGTGAGAGTGCTGTGTGTGAGTGCTGTGTGTGAGTGCTGTGTGCGAGTGCTGTGTGCGAGTGATGTGTGCGAGTGATGTGTGCGAGTGATGTGTGCGAGTGCTGTGTGTGATTTGTGTGACAGTGCTGTGTGTCAGAGTGCTGTGTGTCAGAGTGCTGTGTGTCAGAGTGCTGTGTATGCTGTGTATGACAGTGCTGTGTGTCAGAGTGCTGTGTATGCTGTGTGTGTGAGTGCTGTGTGTGAGTGCTGTGTGTGAGTGCTGTGTGTGAGTGATGTGTGTGAGTGCTGTGTGTGAGTGCTGTGTGTGCTGTGTGTGAGAGTGCTGTGTGTGAGAGTGCTGTGTGTGAGAGTGCTGTGTGTGATGTGTGTGAGAGTGCTGTGTGTGATGTGTCTGAGAGTGCTGAGTGTGATGGGTGTGAGAGTGCTGAGTGTGATGGGTGTGAGAGTGCTGCTGTGTATGGGTGTGAGAGTGCTGTGTGTGATGGGTGTGAGAGTGCTGTGTGTGATGTGTGTGAGAGTGCTGAGTGTGATGGGTGTGAGAGTGCTGAGTGTGATGGGAGTGAGAGTGCTGCTGTGTTTAAATGTTAGAATGGATTGTGTGTAAAGGGGGGGGGAGGGGCTGTAAATAAACAAATAAATAAAGGGCATTATTTCCCCCCCCCCTCCCTTCTTACCTTTAGCCTGGGAGGGGGGGACTGGTACCTGGGACTGGGAGGCAGAGTGGCAGTGTTCCCTGGTGGTCTTCGTGGTGAGTGAACTCTAGCCTGCGGGCTAGAGTTCACTCTCGCGAGATCCGGTCGTTGCCATGGCAACGACCGGATCTCGCGAGAGGAACCCGGCGGAGCTGCAAGTTAGAGCTCCGCTGGGTCCTCTCTCCGTGCAGGCTGGCTCCCTCCCTCTCTCTCCCCGCCGGCGGCCGCATTGGATAGCATGTGGGCCGGTGAGGGAGATCTTTGATCTCCCCACCGGCCCGCCATGGAATACAGCGGGGCCGGCGCTCGGATAGTGCCGGCCCTGCATAGACCGGCAGGGGAGATCCTGGGACTTCCCCTGCCAGCCTCGGCCCACGGCCACCGCGGCCCACCGGGCATTTGCCCGGTGTGCCCGATGGCCAGTCCGGGCCTGCTAATACCTCTCCCTGTACAACCAGGCATTCTGCTAGCATTTCTTGCTGCTCTATTACATTGTCTGAAATAATTGGCCCTAAATCCCTTTCCTCAGATGTTGAGGTTAGGACTCTATCAAATATTCTGTACTCTTCCCTTGGGTTTTTACATCCAAGATGCATTATATTGCACTTATCCACATTAAATGTCAGCTGCCACAGCTCTGACCATTTTTCTAGTTTACCTAAATCATTTACCATTTGGCTTATACCTCCTGGAACATCAACCCTGTTACATATCTTAGTATCATCAGCAAAAATTCATACCTTACTAGGACCTTCCACAATATCACTAATAAAAATATTAAAAAGAATGGGTCCAAGTACAGATCCCTGAGGTAACTTTCTCGTAACTGGCTGTCACTCAGCCACTGCCTTACCCGTTCAACAATATTGGAATCCAAACTTAAAGATTGCTGTTTATTGATAAGTCTTCTGTGTGCAACAGTGTCAAAAGCCTGACTGAAATCTAGGTAAGTAATGTCTACTATCTATTATTTTTGTTACCCAATCAAAAAAATCAACAAGATTAGTTTGGCATTATCTCCCTGAAGTAAACCCATGTTGTCTCTGATCTTGAAATCCATGTGATTTTAGATGTTCAGCAATCATATCCTTTAACATGGATTCCATTACTTTAGCCACTACTGAAGTAAGGCTTACTGGCCTATAGTTGCCCGACTCCTCCCTACTACCTTTCTTGTGAATGGGCACAACCTTCGCTAACTTCTAATCTTCTGGGACTACTCCTGTTAACAATGATGTATATTTTCCCCACCAATATAATACTCAATAAAACAAATGTAAATACATGTGAGGCAGACTGAGTAAAGACAAACCAAAAAAGAGTGCAGGGCATGAAATTAAAATAATAATAAGCAGAGAAACAGCTAAGGACACATAAGAAAAATGGGTGGGGGCATAGGTGGGACATTAGGTCAACCCATTGTTAGCCTCTCTTTGTGGGTGGTGCCTGAGAGGTACATTAAGTACCCGCATTATTATAACAAGTCACTCATGGGTAAGTGCTGATTTGGGGACACTAGGTCCCCTACATCCACTTTAATAATCCCAACCTATGGCATGGGAGGATACTATGTCCATTACATTTTATTATTATTTTAGCGACACTATATCTACCTTTTTTCCTTCAGTTTAAGGTTGACTTGGCAATTTTCCAATTGATCCAAAATGTTTCTAACCAAACCAAATGTTTTTAGACCATAATTATTCTGAAACAAAAAAATAAAAAAAAATCAGGACCATATAATCTTCAAAGAACTGAAAAACTTCACCATGCACAAGTCTATTATGTAGTAAATTGCTAACTCAGTAATATGCATGGCCGGACTGGCCCACCGGGATACCAGCAAATTTCCCGGTGGGCCGTCGGCACCTGGGGTGGAACAGACAGCTGGTTGTTCTGGCATCTGCAGGGGAGAGCTGGCTGTTCTGGTGGCCACAGGGGGAGAGCTGGCTGTGCTGGCTCTGCTACCCCCCTCTTGCACGCTACTTAATGAGACCGGGGCAGGAAAATTATGTCATATTCCAGCCCTGGTCTCATTAAGCTGCGCGCTGAGAAGCAGAGACAGCACAGTCAGCTCCCCCCTGCAGCCGCCAGCACACCTGACCCAGCTGTCTGCCCTGCACGACTCCCTGGCCGGTCGCCCACAGGTGTCAGTGTGAGTATATGTGTGTGTGTGTCTGCCTGTCATGGTGTGTGTCTGTCTGTTATGGTGTGTGTGTCTGTCATGATATGTGTGTGTGTGTGTGTGTCATGGTGTGTGTGTCTGTGTCATGTTGTGTGCGTCTGTCGGTGTCATGGTGTCTGTGTCATGGTCTGTCTGTGTCATGGTGTGTGTGTGTGTCTGTCAAGATGTGTGTGTTTGTGTGTGTGACATGGTGTGTGTGTCTGTCGAGGTGTGTGTGTCTGTCAAGGTGTGTGTGTCTGTCAAGGTGTGTGCGTGTCTGTCAAGGTATGTGTGTGCCAAGGTGTGTGTGTCTGATGGTATGTGTGTGGCTGTCAAGGCCTGTGTTTCTGTCAAGTTATGTGTGTGTGTGTCTGTCAAGGTATGTGTGTGTGATATTAGAACTTATCATTGCTGATTTTTACTAGACCCAAAAGATATTTCTTTATTGATTAATTTATATATTATTTTTTTTAAATGTAAAAGTGAAAATCATTATTCCATTGGAACTGTAGAAAAGATAGAAATCACAAAACTAGCATATTCTAAATGGAGTGATACTTAAAGTGCCACAGTGTGCTAAAGGTGCTGATAAAATTTAAAGTGACGGAGTGCTAAAATATAGCTAGCAAGATCCTCAAATTAATCTTTTTCTACATGGAAAACATATTGTGATGAAGTGCCCTTCGCCACTTGTGCCTGGAGGGGACTACTGGCTAGCCTCCTGCTTTCCAACTATGGCCCCTGTGCTGATAGCTGTATTTTCCCCTGCAGAAAGGTTTATTTGTGTATTTCTGCATATTTCTAACTTTCAGTATGTGAGTAGTGCTACCCCAGATAGCTATGCCATGGAGCCTATTCGTGTAACAAAAGACTATGGAAAAGACTTCGGCTCCATGGCAATTGAATTGTATGTATGTGATCTGAGAGCCATTCAGTAATAATGTGCACTCAGATCTAAGCTATCTGGGGATATGTTGCATGTATATGTTATTGTAGTAATTGTAACATTGTGTAATTTTATGTATTTTTGTAACCATGTGGTTAATGGAGTCTTGTCTCTGTCCTGGGAGATAATTTGATTACGTCCCAATTATCTCCAGGATAGAGAGGAGGGATTGTGATGTCACTGTGGGAGTGTCTTGTTTGTGTTGTCTGTGATTGGTTGTACTGTGTCCCACCCTGTGGGATGTCCCCTTGCATGGGGACTTGCATAAAAGCCAGTGTGTGGTCATTAAAACTAGATCATCTTGTACCTTTCTTGAAGCCTTGGCTCATGTTTGGGGGAAGGGATACCTACACTCTGGGGATTGCTATAATCACTTACTCCCCAGAGTAAGCTCTTGCAATAGCTTGATTTGTTCCTGCTACGCTCTCTGGATTTAGGAGAGGTTCACCCACTGGGAGCTTGATCCTGGTCGTGGATCCAGGGTGGGTGGAGACGGCGAGACCCCGGCGCAGCTGCATTGCTGGAAGTGGGGTCTGCAGTACTGATGGTGTCGGTTGGAGTGCATGGAGTCCTCAGCGAGCACTAGGCGCATCGATTGGTGGTGGTACTCAGTCGAAGTGCCAGCGTTCCGTCACACATATCCAATCGGAAAAAAGAAGAAGAAATATATATAATAAGATTCTATAAATTAAAAGAAATGGCACACCTCAAAATCTGAATTTAACCCGTGAGGTATTAGAGTATTAAAATTATAAATAAACTTCATTTCTTCTATTCCAATTTTCTTATTAAAATCACCGCCTCTCCAACCTTTTTTAATAAGTTTTAAAGGACAAAAAAATAAGTTATCGGCATTCTGATTATGATGGGACTTAAAATTATTAGAGACACTATGGGTCTCTAGTCCTTTTTTGATGTTACGTATGTGCTCAGAGACCCTTGTATGTAGACATCTTGTAGTTCTGCCTATATAAAGTAGACCACAGGGGCAGTTCAGCACATAAATAACTCCTTTTGAGAAACACATCAGTTGATCTCTAATAATAAACTCCTTGTTAATGTAATCTTTAATATTGATTAGATGCCTTTTTTTACTTTTAGTGGATTTACACGCCAGGCAAGTGCCACAGCTGTAAAAACCTTCATTTTGGTTCCGAAAGTGTTTCATTATCACTGGACCTTTACTGCTTCGAACAAAGGTGTTTTAAAAATTTGCTGCACCTCTATAAATTATATGTGGTTGGGTTGGCAAGATGTTTCTCAGAACTGGGTCTTCTTGTAGGACATACCAATATTTATTAATAGCTCTATTTACTTTCTTGTGATTGCCATTAAAATTGCATCTAAAAGGTACTTCCTTAGTGTATTTTTGTTGTGTGTTTCTCGGTTTATAAGTTAGTAACTCCCTTCTTGATGTTTTCTTCGCTTCTTCCATCGCCACTCTTAGTTCTGTCTCCTCATATCCTTTTTCCTTGAACTGCTCTTTTATTCTTCCTGCCTGTACCATCCTCATCATTAGTGCAATTTCGCCACAAAAAATGTCCTTTAGGTGCATTACTTAGCCACGGTTTATGGTGGCAACTGGTTTTCTCGATATACCCATTCGCGTCCACTGCTTTAAAAAAATTCTTCGTTTTGATTTGTCCATTCTGTATAAAAATATGAAGATCTAGAAATTGGATGTCTGTCGGACTGTGGGTAGTGGTCAAAATGATCCCCCAGTCATTTAAAAAAACATTTGAACATCTCTAAAAGCTCAGTGCTACTGTTCCAAATTAAAAATATATCATCGATGTAACAGCGATAGAACACCAAATTCGACACCCAGGGGTGTGCTGAATATATGTAGTGTTCCTCCCAGTACGCCATGAACAAGTTGGCGTAACTGGGTGCGAATTTGGTGCCCATCGCGTACCTCTAATTTGCAGGTAAAAAGCATCATGATACCAAAAAAAGTTATTAGTTAAAATGAGGTAAATTCCTTCTAAAATAAACTAAATTTGTTCTTCTTTAAAATCAGCTTTGGTTAAAAAATATGTCATTGCTTTAATCCCTATATCGTGTGGGATAATGCTATATAAGGACGTAACGTCACTTGTGATTAAATGATAGCCTTCTTTCCATTCAGTAGAGTCTAGAATCTGTAGAATATGTATCGTATCCTTAAGATGTGATAACGTTTTCGTGACTATGGGTTGCAACAAGGTATCAATGTACTCCAATATTTTGGAATATATAGAGTCGATCCCCGATATGATAGGACGTCCTGGCGGGTTAAGGTGATTTTTATGTATTTTTGGTAAATAGTAAAAGATCTTAGGATGTACCATCTCTAAATATTTACCCTCTTTTTCTATAAGTAGTTTAGATTCTAGTCCCTTTTTGATAAACTCTCCAAAGAGTTATTTTACCTTATTTGTGGGATTGGAGTTCAGTTTTCGATAAGTCATGTTATCTGAAAGGATTCTTTCAGATTCTTCCATATATTTGGGTTTAGAAAGTACCACTATTCCCCCCCTTTATCAGTCGGCTTGATGACCAAATCTTTATTATTTTGCAAATTCTTTAAGATAGATTTTTCTTGTATGGATATTTCGTTGGAATCTATTTTATTTTTTTATTTTGTTTATTTCTCCCATAACCATGGTCTCAAATGTTTTCATTTTGTCAGATATCATGTGTCTCGGGAAAAAAAGAGATTTCTCTTTCAATTGTGTTTGCACGTATGGTAAATTTTGTTCCCTGTCCATTGGCTCGTCTTTATCATTAAAAAAATGTCTTCTAACATAAATTCCTCATAAATTTATTCATATCAATGAAAGATTCAAATTTGTTTAATTCGAATGTTGGGGCAAATTTGAAGCCTTTTTAAAGGACCTTTATTTCCTCATTGGTTAAGGGGCACTTCTTGAATTTCATGTGTTGGAAGCAGGAAAAAATTGGCAAGTAAAAAGATCTGAGTGCCTATTATAAGGGGGGCAAATAGCAATGGCTAGATGACTGACATTTACAAATGCTGGCAAGTCTTTTGGTGTATTCATAATATGCAGTAGTTAGTACCTACTAAAAGTGTTCCTAGGATCAATCAATGAGCAGCTGTGGGATGTGCTGTAACAACAAATCCAATGCATGCAGGCCCAACCTGTCATGGGTGATGGTACAGAGACCGGGACCCCTGAGTGTCTGATGATGATAGGAGTCTCAGTGTGGAAAGAACTATCAGGGCCTGGTGCAGGGTAACCACACTCCCCCTGGTGTTGAGCACCAGCGTTTGTGCGGTCACATACCAGGGCCCCGATGCAGCTTCTGCAGATTCCAAGGGCTAGGTGATAATATGCAGACTTTCCAGGATATGGATAGGGAGGCTCTGCAGCAGAAATGTATCCAGTACAGAAACAAGGCAAGACTAGAACAGGCAAGTAACAGAAAATAAGACAAGACTAGAAGAATCCAGAACTAGAGCAGGGCAGAAAGCAGAACCCAGAACATGTACACAAGACAAGAGGGAAACAAGAACAGGGCAGGAGAGGACGGTACATGAACTGGGAAGACAAAATAAAACAATACAAGAGATGCAAGGCAAAACAAGAGGAGACATAACTAAGTACTATATATGTAATATACATTGGAGATTTAGACATACATAAATGGCCAAGATGTGTGCAGTCCACCACTGCGCCAACGTACTCCAATTACAGTTAGTCCTAACTGCCTAGATATGCATGACTAAATAAACAATACAACACACACAGTACTTACCTGCAAAGAAAGGAGCAGAGGTAATGCGACCACTGCTTGCAGGACCAGACAAACAAAAAAGGATTAACCCCTTCAGGACGGGTGACGGACGAGGTCCGTCATCCAGGGAATACCCTTAACGACGGGTGACAGACCTCGTCCGTCACGCGGTAAAATTAACCCCAGATCGCCGCAATCGCGGCGATCGCGGGGTTAATGGTGCTCCGGTCTGCCTCTGTATTAGAGGCAGACCGGGAGCACCGGATTGGGCTGCCCCAGTACATGTGCCCGCTCTGACAGCATGTCAGAGCTGGCAAATGTGCTCTGTATACTCACCTCCGCCTCCCTGCACTTCCGGGTTCAGTGTGAAGTGCAGGGAGACGGATCTTCAGTGATCCTGCCCCTGGTGTAAAAAAAAAAAGTAAAATTAAAATCCCACCCCCCTTTACCCATTTTAATAAAAAATTAACCCCTTCCCTGCCAATTGATCACTGACTACAGTGATCAATTGGCAGGGATTACATTTTAATATGATCTGATTTTTTTTTTTAACCCCTGAGGGTTAATTCTTTTTTTTTTAACCCTCAGGGGTTAAATTTATTTTATTAATTAATTTAAATATTTTAAAATTATAAATTTAGCTAGCTGGGGAGGGTGGAAGTTAGTGGGGAATTGGGGGATTTAGTGTTAGGCTAACTAGGGGTTAACGTTAAAAAAAGTTTTAAAATAAGCTTTAAAAAGTTAAAAAATTAAGTAAAAAAAAGTTTTAATAACGTTTAAGTAAAAAATTAAAAACAAATAAACCCTTTACCCAGTCCAAATAAAAATTAACCCCTTCCCTGCCAGTCTATCACTGCCTACAGTGATCAAAATACAGATCACAGTATTATACAGTGATCTAATTTTTTTAACCCCTGACGATTAACTTTTATTTATTTTTTAACCCTCATGGGGCGAAATTTATTTAGTTAACTAATTTAAATATTGTATAATTAAATATTTTGCTAGCTGGGGTGGGTGGGAGTTATGGGAAAATTGGGAATTTACTGTTAGTGCTGCTTACTGCTAGTTAGGGGTTAACGGTAAAAGAAAAAGCTTAGAAAAATTTTAAATCTGTAAAAAAAAGTTTTACGAAAGTTTAGGAAACTTTAAAAAAATGAATAAGCAAAACAAAAGTTTAAAAAATAGTTTTAAAAAGTAAAATAAGTTTTAAAAAGTTAAAAAATACATTTAATAACGCTCATTACCACTACACCTGGTACAAGCTAGCGGAAAAATGATCCCACGCTAAGGTTCAAAATATGCCTTTTGAAATACCCTGGGATGTCTTCTTTAAGAAATGGTATGCCTTTGTGGGGTAGTTTGAATTATATAGCCTGGTAAAATACTCTAAAATGGGACATGGGCACAGCGTAAAAATTTAAAGTTTGAAAAAAAATGGAATGGCTGTGTCCCAAATGTGCCCCTCTGATGTCCACATATACCTGGCAAAGGTACATACGGGGGTATTTTTGTACTCAGCCGACATAGCTGAGCAACATATAAAGTATTATAGAGTGGTGGTACACATAAGGTTTGCAAAATAGACTGTGCAAACTCACTTTGTGTGTCAAAAAGGCAGAAAAAACGCTTATTACCACTACACCTGGTACAAGCTAGCGGAAAGATTATCCCACGCTAAGGTTCAAAATATGCCTTTTGAAATACCCTGGGGTGTCTACTTTAAGAAATGGTAGGCCTTTGTGGGGTAGTTTGAATTTAAAACCTGCGAAGATGCTTGGAAATTGCACATAGGCCCAGCGTCAAAATTTAAAGTTCTGTAAAAACTGATATGGCTTGGTCTCCAATATGGCACTGTAGCTTCACAAAATAGTGCCAAAGACATTCATTGGGGATGTCTTTTTACTCAGAAGACTTAGCTGAGCATAATTTGGAGGTTTTGAACTTAGTGGCACATATGAAATATACAAAATGCCCAGCAAAAATGCAATCCATATGTAAAAAAATGCCCCAAATTATTTTTTACCACATACTTTGGCATGTAATGGTAAAAAAATGGGGGCATGTTAAGGCACAATATGCACCTTATGAGATACCCTGGAGCGTCTACTTTTACAAATGGTAGGCCTTTGTGGGTTTTTTTTGAACAGTCAAACTGTTATAATACCCCAAATGGAAGCATAGGCTCATTAAATCCATCTCTCAAAATTCTACTGTGATTACTGAAAAGGACAGGTCTCCTGTATGGCACTGTAGCTTCACGAAATAGTGCCATAGACATACAATGGGGGTGTCCTTTTACTCAGAAGACTTAGCTGAGCATAATTTGGGGGGTTTGAACTTAGTGGCACATATGAAATATACAAAATGCCCAGCAAAAATGCAATCCGTATGTAAAAAATGCACAAAATTATTTTTTACCACATACTTTGGCATGTAATGGTAAAAAAATGGGGGCATGTTAAGGCACAATATGCACCTTATGAGATACCCTGGAGTCTCTACTTTTACAAATGGTAGGCCTTTGTAGGTTTTTTTGAACAGTCAAACTGTTATAATACCCCAAATGGAAGCATAGGCTCATTAAATCCGTCTCTCAAAATTCTACTGTGAATACTGAAAAGGACAGGTCTCCTATATGGCACTGTAGCTTCACAAAATAGGGCCAAAGGCATACAATGGGGGTACCGTTGTACTCAGCAGAAGTAACTGAACACATAATACAACTTTGTACAGGAATAGCACACACCATCTTTACAAAATACACATAAGAAGTTCTTTGTTATAAGTTTGTGTGCGAAAACCCCCAAAAAACACAATTTTACTCCAATATTTAGCAGAGGTTGGCGGTAAAATGGCTACATAGAAAGTGTCAAAACAACCTTAGGTAAATAGCCTGTGGTGTCTACTTTATATAAATATATACTTTTGTGTGGCAATTTTGTTTTCTTTTATGGCTATTAAGCTTACAAGACAAACATACCAAATTCTAAAATCGCTCCACATTAAAAGTTTATTTTACTCCTTGTGCTTTGTGACCTGTAACTACCAAAAAAAACTTAAAATCCCAGACACATTATATATTCTGTAAATCAGAACAACTAAATTAATTTATTTTTAATTGCTTTCCTTAACCTGCACTAATTGTGCACACATTATTATTACAAAAACTGTAAAAAAAATCAAGATTTTTCATTTTGTTTTGCATTTTTCTGTATTTTTTCATAATAAATAAGCATTTATGTAAATATATGTTACATCAAATTAAAGCCCTTTCTGTCCTTTAAAAAATGGTATATAATATGCGTCGGTGCAATAAATTAGTAAAATGCAAATTGCAGTTGAACGCAAACAGCAAAAAATGCTTGTGTCATTAAGTGAAAGACAAGCTTCTGAAGCTGTGTCCTTAAGGGGTTAAATGGCAAAGGAACGGGTGTGGCAACAAAAAACAAACATTTAAAGGAATCCAAAAGACTGTGAATTCCAGGAACAGAATAAAGAAATGAACCCAGAAAACACAGCATAAAGAAAACTAGACATAGAATAGAAAACCAGAAAAACTAAACAAGAATTGTAAAAAGAGTACTGGATACCAGAAGCCAAGGCCAGACATCTCCGCAGAACAGAACAGGATGTGACACCATCTCACAACTTGAACTACTGAAATTTATCTGCTGCTAATGTCTTGGTGCCAGGTATCATAGGCTTTGTGAAGTTCATGCCTCCAAGCATCAAAGCTGCTTTGGCAGCACGAGGGGGATCTACACAATATTAAGCAGGTGGTTTAATGTTGTGGCTCATCAGTGAAAATGATGTTGAAGTGGGCATTAAAAGTTATGTGTTGGTGTTTGCAGAAGACACAAAACATAGTCTGAACATGATGTGACTTCTCTCCAGAGGGTTTTTGATAAATTCGGAAATAGGTGGGCAATGGGCAGATGAGATTCAATGCAGACAAATACACAGTCATGTCTTTTGAAATAAGGTCACTTATACAAATTGAAACATAGAAACATAGAATGTGACGGCAGATAAGAACCATTCGGCCCATCTAGTCCGCCCAATTTTCCAAATACTTTCATTAGTCCCTGGCCTTATCTTATAGCTAGGATAGCCTTATGCCTGTCCCACGCATGCTTTAACTCCTTCATTGTGTTAACCACTTCAGCTGGAAGGCTATTCCATGCATCCACTACCCTATCAGTTAAGTAATACTTCCTGATATTATTGTTAAACCTTTGTCCCTCTAATTTAAGACTATGTCCTCTTGTTGTGGTAGTTTTTCACATTTTAAATATAGTTTCCTCCTTTAATGTGTTGATTCCCTTTATGTATTTAAATGTTTTTATCATATGCCTCCCGTCTCGTCTTTCCTCCAAGCTATACATGTTAAGATCCTTTAACCTTTCCATATAAGTTATATCCTGTAATCCATGAACCAGTTTAGTAGCCCTTTTCTGAACTCTCTTCAAAGTATCAATATCCTTCTGGAGATCCGGTCTCCAGTATTGTGTGTGTGCGGTGGCAAAATGCCACCCCTGTAAAACTGCTGCCTGGAGCCGTGACCCCACTGGGGCCAATGGACAGGATGGCCTGGAACACACTGCATACATTAAACACACATGCACACACTTCATCCTCCATAAACACACTGTATTCTCCATACAAACTGCATCCCTTACACACACACTGCAGCCTCCATACATACACTGCATCCCTTACACATATACTACATCAGCTCTGTGCATTGTACTGGTATCTCCTTATTGTACTGTGTTCACTTATTTCTACACATATCTCCTTAAGTACTCATGGATGAATACAGTCAGGCCCTGGAGCTTTTGCAGCACCCTGTCTTGAGTTAGCCAATTACAATTTTTTCAGAAAGTTTTTTGCAGCAATCATTTGCATATCTATTGCCATAGGTTCTTCCTTAATATATACGAAGGAGAAATAGTTATTTAAAATGTCTGCCTTTTCCTGGTCTTCATTAACTAACTCCCCCATCCCAGTTTTTAGTGTATCTACACTTAACTTTTTTTTTCTTTTTTTTTTTTTAATATTTAGTTTTTATTGAAGGTTTTCAAGATTATGATTCCAGTACATAGTTGGTTCACATAACAAACATAACTGAGTATACAAAAGATGTATGGTTTGGGTATTACAGTGGTTAGTAACGTATCACAATGTCTATGTCTGTTTTAATTTACACTTTAGCATTCCACTCTTATTGCACTGTGGTTTTCAGTTATTTTCTTCAGTAAGATATATGGTAATATGAAAAATTAACTCAACAAATGTATTTACACAAACAGATTTTCAGACAACCACGGAGATTCCTCTTTAACGTTGTTATATATGTTGTTTCTTGTCGGGGTATAAAAGTCCCTTACTTGCACCAGTCCCTCATTTGGTACCTCTTATGTCTCCCGAGATTTCCTTCCCCTGTACCACCTATTCCAAACCTCCCATACCTCTCTAAACTCTTCTGTGGCTTTAGCGGACTCAGTGGACATTTTCTCATAGATATAGAATTGTTGGACCTTATCTATTAGTTGTTGTTTATTTGGGCACCTGTGTGATTTCCAATTTAAGGCAATTAGGTGTCTGGCAGCCATGAGGATTATACCCACTAGTTGGGTATGGTTCCGGTAGGTGTTATCGGGAAATCGCAATAGCAGGCAGGATGCCATGTCCATAGGGAAGTTGTTAATTGCGAGTTCAGTTAGTAGGGTTTGAACGTCCCCCCAGAGCGGTTGTATCCCCCCACATTTCCACCATATGTGTGGCAAAGTCCCTTCTTCTATATCGCATCTCCAGCATTTGGATGAGACCTCTGGATATATTTTGTGTAGCCTATCGGGGGTCATATACCACCTATAAAGCAATTTGCGGTGTGCTTCAATATGTGAGTAACACTTGGTCCACTTTCTGATCCCATTGAGGGCAAGAAGCCACTCCTCCTCAGTTAATGTGATTCCCCCCTCTGATTCCCAATGTTGTTTGCATGCCAGTGGTTTCTGTGGGGCTAGTTCTAGCAATGCCTTATAGCAAAGTGAGAGGGCTTTGGGTTTCATTGGGGCAGTCCAACATCTGTGAGGTATTAATCTGGCTGCAATCGTAGTGGCAAGTGAGGTGGGTGTTATAGTCTGAACGTGGGCTGTAATAGTATGTTTCAATTGTAAGTAGGGGAAGATATCCTTTTCTGGGATTCCCCATTTAGCTTGTATATCGGGGAAGTCCATGATTTGTTGACCTTTACATATTTTATGAATTTGGGATATGCCCAACCGTGTCCATCTAGCTAAAGGGATTGTGGGGTTCACCGCTTGAAGTGCGGTTAGGGGGGCTTCTGGGTGGAAGAGCTTCTTCCAGCCCAGGGAGGACATGTAGAGATCCCATACTCTGATCGATGCTTTTGTGGTAGGGTAAAGATCTACTTTAGGGCCTCTTAGGGAGCGTGGTGTCCACATGTAATTAGTTAGGGATGTGTGTCGGACTTGATCTTGTTCCATATCTACCCACTGTGTTGTTCCTCTTTGAGCGTGTAGGTGGATGTTCGTTGCGAGTAGAGAGGCTTTGTAATAAAGTCCAATGTTAGGTAGTCCTATTCCTCCCCTTTTTGTTGTCTGCTGTAAAAGGCTCAGGGGTAGTCTGGGTCTCTTGCCTCCCCAAATGAAGGAGCTACAAGTGGCCTGCAGTATTTTAAAGATTACAGTTGGGACCTCTATTGTGAGCATGCGGAATATATACAATAACCTCGGTAGGAGCATCATCTTATAAGCATTTACACGGCCTAGCCATGACATTTTTGCATTCTTCCATTTGTGCAATTCTGTATTGCACATATGTATGAGGGGTTTGTAATTGAGTTTTATTATATTGCTAATAGAGGTGGCGATTTTAACTCCTAAATACGTTATGGATGTCGACCTCCAGTCCAGGTCAAAGGAATTTTTAAGCGCAGTGACGGCCAGGTTTGATAAGTTAATCGGTAAGGCTTGTGTTTTTTCTTTGTTTAGGCGGTAATAAGAGACTGTACCAAAGTCGGTCAGTAATGCCAGCAGTTGGGGTAATGATTGTTCAGGATGTGAGATAGTAACAAAGATGTCGTCTGCGAACATCGCTAGACAACATTCCTTGTCTTTCAGTTTGATGCCTGATATGGAGTGGTGTTGTCTTATCTTCCAAGCTAATGGTTCTAGGGAAAGTATGTATAGTAAAGGGGACAATGGGCATCCCTGACGTGTCCCATTTGTTATGTGGAATATTCGCGATAGGAAGCCTCCATGAGAGACCCTAGCGCTGGGTTTCGCGTATAGCGCCATTATCCCCTTGATAGCCCCTTCGGGGAATTTATATATACGTAGTACCTCCGTCATGTACTGCCAGTTTAGCCTATCGAAGGCCTTTTCGGCGTCTAACGCCAGAAAAAGACCTCCGAGGTGCCCCTTTTCCATTCCCGCTATGATATTTAGTACCTTCCTTGAATTGTCGGAGCCCTGTCTACCCCTTACGAATCCCGACTGGTCATTATGCACTAATTTTTGTAGGAGCGGTGCCAGCCGTTCGCTAAACAGTTTGGCATAGATTTTGGCATCACTATTAAGCAGTGAAATAGGCCTGAAGTTCTTACATTGGTCTTTGCTTTTGCCTGGTTTAGGAAGCGTGGATACGTGTGCCATTGTCACCTCTTCAGGCAATGCTCCCTCTTCTCTGCAGTGATTGAATATTGCCTGGAGAGGTTGAATTAACGTGGGTAGGAAAGTACGATAATATATATTAGATAGACCATCAGGGCCTGGAGATTTGTGTGGTGGGAGTGCGGAGACCACTGAAGTGATCTCTTCTAATGTGAAGGGCTTATCAAGCTGTTCTGCGTCTGTGATAGATAGAGTTGGGAGGTCTATGCCTGATAAGAAGGAGTCAATGTCTGCCTTGGAGGGGTGGATGGTCTGTTGGTCATCTTTCAGGTTGTAAAGTTTTTCATAATAGTGTGCAAATTCGTCTACTATTCCTTGTGGGTTTAGAATGGTGGCACCTTTGGGGTTTTTTATGGATGCGATCTTGGAGCTAGCAGCCCTCTGTTTTAATTGGGCGGCCAGCTTGGCTCCGGCTTTATTACCTGCTGCAAAAAAGCCATGTTTGTGCCTGTGCGTGAGAAAGGTCGTTTTTGCTAATTCCAGATCTCGTAATTGTGATTGTAATGATAATAATTTAGCGTGAGTGGTTGCTGTGGGAGAGTGCTTGTTCGAGTGTGTTAGGGCGGTTAATTCGGAAAGTATGGCCGTGTATGCTGCGAGCCTCTTTTTTTTGCAATGCTAGCATGCTTTATTAAACAGCCTCTTATGAAGGCTTTGTGTGCCAACCAGATTTGGGCGAGAGGAGAGTCCGGAGTCTTGTTCTCTTTAAAATAAAACTGTAAATCCTGTTCTATTTGTTTGACAATGTCAGGGTCTGTTAGTAGTCGTTCATTTAGTCTCCAGCTAGCCTTTCCTGTGTTTGGGAATTGTTCTCTGAAATGTAACGTAATTGGGGCATGATCAGACCAAGTGATTAATCCTATATCGGTATGTTCAACTTTCATAAGGGAAGAGGAGTGTAATAGGAATCTATCAATTCTCGAGTAGCTATTATGAGCTGCGGTATGGCATGTATAGTCTCTTTCCGTGGGATGATTAATTCGCCACGGATCTACGAGGTTGTGTGCATTTAATTTGTTGCGTATTGCCGTGGTCAGTTTGGACCTGCTCTTTAGTGTTTGTGCGGTCAGGTTCGTGCCTCCCGAGGAGTCTAAGTCGCTATCCAACAAGAAGTTCGTGTCACCCCCTATTATTACTTCCCCTAGTGAATGAGCAGACATCAATCCCATCAAAACATCAACAAAATCACCTTGATTAACATTAGGACCATAGACATTAATTATAGTGTACACATTATTATTCAAAGAGCATTGTAGGATAAGATAGCGTCCCTGTTTATCCCCAATTTTGCGTATTAAGGAGAAGGCCACCTCTTTACTGATGAGGATAGATACTCCTCTCTTTTTCGCGGAGTAGCAGGAGTGGAAATCTATGGGATACTGTGGGGAATTAAATTTCGGTCGTTTACTCCATAAAAAATGGGTTTCTTGGTACAGCATTACATGGGCACCCAGTGATTTGGCTTCGCGTAAGGCTAAGCGGCGTTTATGAGGGGAATTTAACCCTTTGGCATTCAGGGAGCATATTTTGAGTGCCATCTAGGTGGTGGGTTTGGTTGTGGCTGGTTCTGGTAGCTGGGGTGTCTTTTTGTTACGGTCATACCCCTGTCTATGGGGCCAGCTGGTGGTAGCGGCATGGTACTTATTATCCGTGGGCCTGATTTTGAAAGAAATAATATGCAAAAGGAAAAAAAAATCAATAAAACACTTGGACCTTAGGTCAACTATGTACATTCTTCCGTTCACTGCGCCCTGGTAGTGCAGTGTCAATTATAACGGGTTCTCTAGTGGCTCTGAGTTGCAGCCACTTGGGGGTGGGTAAAGAAATCTGAATATCAGGTTTAACAGCAACAAAGGTAAAAACGGTTGCTAAGTGTCGTAGGTTAGCTCTCGACAGGTGCGAGTAATCTATAAGTCCGGCATGGTATAATAAGGAAAGGATATGTGTGAGTACAGTTTATGTATACGACCTGTCCGTTATATATGCAGTACAGTCCATGGGCAGTTAGGTGTCCTGGGCCTTCCTGTGGTATCTGTGTGAGCTCGTGGAGCGCGGCCTTTTCTGCCACTCGTTGTGGAGTTTGATTGTAGATCCGTTTTCTGTGGATCGGAGGTGGACATCGGGTAGAGGGATGTTCCAATCTTGCAGCTGTTCCGTGCCCGATTCTGGATCAAGGATCTGGTTTTCTATGCCATTACGTTTGACCAGTAGTTTAGTCGGGAAGCCCCATTTATATTGCACCTCCGCTGCCCTTAGGGCCGCTGTAATGTGCGCAAAGGAGCGCCTTTTGATCATGGTAGCAGAGGATAGATCAATAAACAATTTAATTTGGGAGAATTGCCCAGGAGGCTGTGTCTGGCGTCTGGATGCTTGCATGATGCGCTCTTTCGTGGTAAAATAGTGAATGCGTGTAATAACATCTCTCGGTATCGTTGTTGGTAGGTGCTTTGGCTTGGGGAGACGGTGTGTTCTATCCAAGATCAGTTCACTGTCAGTCAGAGTAGGGACATATGCCTTAAAGAGATCTTGCACATATTGGGACAGTTCCTGGGAGCTGATTGATTCTGGTATTCCCCGAATCCGAATGTTGTTACGGCGGTCTCTATCTTCGTGGTCTGCAATTTTAGCTTCTAGGCGTTGAACTTTATCGCATAGTGCTGTATGGGCTTCAGATAGACCATTATGTGCATCAATTATGTCCTCTGCCTGTTCCTCCAGGCGAGCTGTCCTTTCACCCAGTGCATGTATGTCTGCCCTGATTTCTGCAGCAACTTGTTGTAAGTCCGTTTTAAAGGAGCATTGAAAGCCAGAGAGCATGTCATGTATGGAGGCATTGGTGACCGGAGTGTGCATGTTGTCTGTGGTGTGATTAGACTCACCCATTGTTGCACACGTGGCTGGGGTTTGATGCCGGCCGGCACCATTTTGTTCCTCTGCTCCACTCTTCGGCGACGCTGCTACTTGCAGTTGGAGCGTTTTCTGCCGGAATTTTTTGGTGATTTTAGTGGACATGGTGTTGTGAAGGTGTACCTTCGTTTTGGGCTCGGTTGCCGGTAAGTAAACGCTGTATTTTCTCGCTGTTGCACCCGTCGGCGGGAGAGCTCCGTGATCAGGCGACTGCTCTCATTTGCCGCTAAGCCACGCCCCCTTTTTTTTTCTTTTTATTTATGTACTACAAAAATGTTTTAGGGTTGGTTTTGCTCTCTTTGGCTATCATTTTTTCATTTTGAAGTTTAGCGAATCTAATCGCTTTTTCACACATTATTGGCGTCCTTATATCTTTTATAGGATGCCTCTGATTTATCAGATTTAAAGGTTTTGAAGGCCCTTTTCTTACTTTTAATTTCTAGATTTACTTTCCCACTAAGCCACATAGGGTTCAATGTGCTTCTTTTATATGTATTACCCAGTGGTACATACTGAGAAATTTACCTTTCTAATATTTGTTGGAAGATGTTCCAATTATCCTCAGTGTTCTTTTCACTCAAGAGTTTATGCCAGTCAATATATTGTAAAGCTGTCCTTAACTTATTGAAATTGGCCTTTCAAAGATTATATGTTTTAGTATACCCTGTGTGCTTTTATTTATTTTTTTTGAGTTTATTTCAAAGGACACTATATTATGATCACTATTTCCCAAGTGCTCACCTACTTGAATGTTGGTCAAAAGAGCAAAGTTGTTTTTTTAGAACCAGGTCCAGACAAGCATCCTTTCTAATTGGTACAAGTTGTGACATCAAGGTGTCATTTAACAAGTTCAAAAACCTAATTCCCATTGCTGAACTACTAGTCCCTCTGCCCCAATTTAAGTCCGGGTAGTTAAAATCTCAAATAATTAACGTGTTACCCAGAATTTTTTTATCATTATTACATACCTCCTCTGTTCTGAGCTCGTCCCTCCCCCTGTCTCTACTCTCCTAATACTGAGCTAAAACCCATCTCCTTTCTGTCCTATCTCCCTTTTGGAGATTACTATGAACCTCCCCCCCACTATTAGTTTAAAATCTCCTCCAACCTTCTAGCCATCCTGTGCCCCAGCACTGCAGACCATCTCCCGTTTAGGTGCAACCCATCACTGCTATAAAGGTTGTAGCCAAGCGTAAAGTTGGCCCAGTGCTCTAAAAATCCAAAACCCTCCTTCCTTAAAACTTCAAACTTCACCAGCTGCTACTGGTTACTAAAACACTGTGGTGAGGCACAGTTTGGGATCCCTTTGAGTACTCTTAGAAAGCTGACTTCCATCATTGCAACTGAACATCAAAAATCTAATTTTGTCAACTCAAAAATCTCATCGCTATAATGGCTGATATTGCGTAACTATTGTTGACTTACTAGACTTCTTGATCCCAAATCTAGTAAATAGAACAATAGTGCCAGCTGGTCCAATTTAGATCACAATTACTATACATATTTTGCAATGTATTTTTTCCATTTCACATAACTGAAAAGATGTACTTCAATAAAGATTAGGCAATATATTGCACCCACTGTAAAGAACAAACCCACTGCAATGTGATCTTAACAGCAAAAAAACAGATGTGAGAAAGACTGAACTTGATGGACGCACATCTCTTTTCAGGCTATGTAAATATGTAGCCTATGTAAAGAAAACTAATGTAACCATGCACGCACATCTGCACACTCGTCATGAACACACATCTCAAAGTACACCAGTACGTGCAAAGCATAAGTATCTGTGTTGATGTGTATGAGGTATTTAATAATAATTGACATTTAAGACTTTTAATGTTATAAATTCGGATATATTTGACAAATACGCATGTTGGACCTCTCATATTTTCAGTTTCCAGTACTAGTCAGAGAGCCTTTTAGCTGTGTTAGTACTAGCTTGCCACTTTGACGTCTTATCACAGTAACTATTTTCTTATATTTATGCCAATTATTAACTTAATATTAGTGAATCTCATGTGGTTTACTCTATCTTGCTATGCTTTTAAAGAATACAAAGCAGACTTTGTATAGAATCTTATTAATGACAATCTGTTAATTACTTCCATTATCTGCATATTCTTGAGAATAAAGATAACAGCGTTTTTTTGCTGACCTCTTTGTTCTAATCAATGCAGCTGTAGATATTCCAACACAAATACCACCTAGCATTGCTTTGCCTACTCACTTGCTTTTTTGATATAAAAGAAAAAAAAATATTAACAACATATTATCTTGCAGGGTTGGATTTCCCATTAAGCAGAGTAGGTACTTTCTTAGAGGTGCCTATCCTGTAATGGGTGCCCGTTTTTAGCATTTATAATGGGCCTTTTTTGAGCTGGAGGGGAGAGATATGTATGAGGAGCATTGGCCAGTGTCCTCTGTAGTCCAGTCAGTCTCATATGGTTGATAGCACAGCTGCAGAAGCTGTAATAGCTTCCCCAGTGTCTGTGTGTGAGGCTGGTAGGGATCACTTCCCATACCTTGCAGAAGGAGCAGGGACAGCACTGACTGATACACAATGTATAACAGCTCCTGCAGGCTTACTACAAGTCATAGAATGGTAACTGGAATTCAAAAGACATAGGTGGGTGTGTACTTTGCAAACTACCCTTTAATTTTTACATGCCCTAAACAGCCCTTTTTCCTAACCCTAAATGTAACCCCGCATAAAACTTACACAAACCCTTTTCTTAGTCCTAAAAGCCTAAACCTGAAAAACCTTTTACCTTAATCCAAGGATTGACACCAACTGTACCCTAATGTTAAATTGAACCCAATTCTAACTCTAAACCCTAAATCCAAAATGAACAATTCTTATAACATAACCATAACCCCTTTTAGGCAATAAGTTCTCTTAACACTAAACATCGCATGTAAAGTAACTCTGACATTTACCCTTTTACCCTGCATGCATTTGAACAGCTATATACACTCACTTTAATGACAGATTTTAAACACAATACCTTACAAGCAGAAATATACATATATACAAATGCAGTTGCCAAGTATGAGTATATGCTTTTTGGATGTTTTCATACCTGCATGTCCTGTTAATGAACTAATTAAACTCACTTTATCTGTCATTTTTTTTGGGGGGGGGAAGAAAAGCAGAATTATGGAGATGGGAATTGGGGGCACATTTGGAACATGCATTTCTAAGTAGTGGTGCGGCTGTAAAGATTAATATATATACAAAATACAGATTAAGGAATAGCACACATACTAATTTTTTTTTTTTACATTTTACAAGGCTACATAAAATCACCTATTTTAGCAAACACATGTGAGGATTTAGTAATAGCATGTGGCCATATTGTGTTATGCTCAACACTATATCACAGTATACCAATATCATCGATCCTACACGAATTTGAACATGGGAGATAAACTGCAATACCTACAGCCTAAACTACTTCCAGAGACTCTCCTCAATTTATGCTTTTCTGTGGTGACCTCCAAAGGGGCACCTATAGTGTATGGGTGGGTGCTCAGTCCAATAGGAATCTGTTCTGGATTACATATCTATACAGAAGAAAGTGGGAATTGGGGGCACACCCCAAATACGATCCTTTGTTTGCTAAGATAGGTGATTTTAAGTAGTCTTGTAAAATTCTAAACTGTATCTTTTTTTAATTTAATTTATATATTCTTATTTAACATATGCAAGATATGACGGCCAGTGATAAAATGCAAAATAGCAATGTCATTGTCTGTTTACAAATAATGCAGATGCATGAAATAGCAAAAGATTGAATAGCGTATAATAGGTAGTAAGTGAACTATTATCCTGTTTACAGGGTTAAGAAAAACAGTTTGGTATTGTAAATCCCACACCTTATTAATTTTTCCTCATACATTTACTTGGGGGTTTTCACTTAGTTGCAAGACATCTATACTCATGTCAACATTAACTATGTTTATGGCGGTCAATATTGGAAAATGCCCTAATAAAGAGACCTTTCCGATGATCGTGGAAACTTGAGAGGATGGCTGATTAACCTTTGTTGACCACCTTCCGTACAATACCAGAAGGGTACGTGTGAGTACAATAGGTCGCAATTGCCTGAAATTCGTATTCAACATTCTAGTTGTGTCCATGAAAGGCTAGTCTCTTAAGAACTAAGAAGATGTGTGTGAACATCGGGAGGTGGAAGGAGAGGTTGGATGCCTTAGGGTTGCGTAGCATTTGATCTGGTAAGGGTGATATTTTGTGCTTTCCCGCGGAGCTAAACAATATGATGGCTCACTAGGAATTGTGTCAATGGCTGCCACACTCTTGAATAATTTGCTTATTCTTTCATCAGAGAGTAATTTAATTCCTCCATCAGGCATATGGATTCTACTTTGCTAATATACTTCCTTATGAAGGAGGTCCAAATTGCTCTTCCATTTAACCAGGATGAGCAGGTTGGCTGCTGTAATGAGCTGGTTTAAAAGTATGCACTTACATTTCGGCATTAAGGTGTAATAGTGGCACGTCTGTGGTGTACTAGGAAGAGTCCATGCAGTGCTTGTTCGCACCAGCATGACTATGTTTCTTCAGTACTCCTGTATTGTTGGATTGGTCCACCATATGTGTCCTGGAGTACCATTACGTGCCCCAGACCTCCAGCATGTGTCTGGTGATGTGGAAAACAAGCGATGAAGCTTTGAGATTGTGTAATGCAATCTCAATATATGTTTGTTGTGACTTTCATGTACTTGTTTTTTTATGGAGCATTTATACATCATTGAAAATATGGTTGTCCAAGCTTCAGGCGTTAGTGAGATACCCAAGTCATCTGCCCACCTTAGATAAAACTTAGGAGCGCTGGAGTGTACATTAGATTTTAAAGTCTTCTAGAATTTAGAGAGATGCCTTTGTTTGAGGTTTTGTGTTGAGAAGCAATACACCAGCTGAGAAGTTCACAGAACTCCCCAGTTGGGTATCCAGCATTAAGGGGTCCAGAGAGCAAGAGACCCTGTTAAAAATTCTGCCTCCCTCTGTTATGGATATTAGGTTTGGTTTACATGCAACTAACTCTATGGTTTATTCTCTATTGCGCATGTTTTCTGTTGGGGTGTGTGCCTCCTTCCTGTATCTCCTGAAACATGGCTGCTATACACTAATAGCTTGCAGTGTCTTTATTTATATCACCTGAAACACCCTCTCACTCACAGAGCAGTCAATCAGCAGATAAGCAGTGTGAAGGCTGGGCAAGTGGAAACCTAGCTAATTCTGCCTGAACAGCTTGGTCATTCTACACAGTGATAGGTAGGATATAGGAGGCTTTAAATTATATCTGTAAAATCTAATGACTATGTGAAGATGAAAGGGTGAGGGATAAAGTGTGTGTTTGTTTTGGGAGGAGAAGGTGTGAGAAACCAGAGAAGGATGAGAAGAAAGGCACTATTAAGGGGATGCAACGGGAAGGGGGGATGTAAAAGGCTTTCATACCCATTAAAGCCCCTTAAAGGGGCACTATAGGCACCCTGACCACTTCAGCTCATTGAAGTAGTCTGGGTGCAGTGACCCTATTCCCTTAGCCCCTTAAACTGCAATGATTACATTGCAGGACTAAGTCTACTTCTGGTGACTGTCAATCCTGCTTGCTAGGTTTTTCAGGTGTCCAGAATACGGTCAGTCTGTCCCTGGCTGAAACACTGCACATACTGAATCCTACCACCATGACCACTTCAAATTACTGAAATGGTCATGGTGGTTGAAGTAATCCTATAAATAAATGTCTTTAGCCACACCTCCTCACTCAAATGTATGCACACAGCTCGGCCAGTGACATTGCTGAATCATCTGAACAACAAAGCACCTGCATTAGAAGGTGAGAACTCCCATGTTGACATGTAGTAAGGATATATCTACCTATTTGGTGTTTCCCTGACTATTGTGAATTAAAAGCAGCTCACTCAGTCCTGATAAGTCTCAATCTGTGTGCATACATTTGATAAGGTAGTCTTTCTGGAATGAGGGGATATGGCTAAGGAGGCAGGCTTATATTGCAGCATTCTGCATAACTTTTGTTTTTTTTTTGTGCAAAACTTCTAAAGTTTTGAGAATGCAAAAAATAGAGCATATTAAGGAGGCCAAAACAAAGTTCCATTTCAGTTGCTAAGCTTTACCCACAATACATCAGTTAAAAGCCTCATTCTTTGTATACACTGGTGTGTTTTTACTCATTATCTTCAATGAAGCAAAACATATGTAATAAGCCAAGTATAAAATCAATTTAACTTAGAATGTTGCATTGATGTAGTGTTCCTTCAAAACGTCAACCTTATCCAGTTTACCTCTTTCCAATTGCCAAAAATGTAATTATATCATATGAATATAATATTAGTATTTAGAAAAATGTATGTCATTTTAGATTGCAGATTTGTGTGATGTAGTTAAGTAATCAGTGTTTTTCATTGTTTTGCTCTTCTCTTAATCCCTTGAGGTCCTTTAGAACATTCCATAATGTCCTTGAAATAGATTTGACATTAAAAGCTAAACTTAATTAAAATAATAATAGTAAAGGTCAAAAAAGGAAAATGAGTAATTAATAAATACATAAATAACAAAAAATTTACCCTAGGAAAACTATACAAAAAACCCCCAAAAATTTTAGTCAGTACATATATATATACACACACACACACAAACATATATTTATACATACACACATATATATTTTTTTTATATACAAAACTACAAATAACCCCTGCACTCCAACATGCAAAAAGAGAACAGTACCTGGTGCTCTGGTGCTCTGGTGGCTCAATTATACATAAAGGAAAATACCGGCACTCAAGGATTTTCAAAGTTTACTTCTCCAATATTAAGTCAAAAATCAATGTTTCAGCTCCTCTATGGAGCTTTCATCAGGACACAAGAATGTGTCCTGATGAAAGGAGCTGAAACGTCGATTTTTGACTTAATATTGGAGAAGTAAACTTTGAAAATCCTTGAGTGCCGGTATTTTCCTTTATATATATATATATATATATATATATATACATCCTGTTCCAAATTATTATGCAAAATATATCTCATTTACCTAAATAATTGATGTAAATAACAGTCAGCATAATTCTCATGTTATCAACTATTAACAATAGTACAATTCAGATTTAAACAAACCTCCTAATGATAACAGTATTTTTTTAAAACATAAAAAACTTACAACGCGGGGGCGGGGCCGGACCGCCGAGCTGGATGGTCGCAAGCAACTTCAGCTCCTGCACTTTCCCACACTATAAGCCTCTAAAACACGATTTATTCCGGGATGGCAGATCAACAGCACCAGTCCTCAGGGTGCTGGGAACATTGGATCCAGGGAGAGGCTGACTCCTCGAGTTGCAGTCCCCTGGGGGAGAAACTGTTGCTCCAGATGGGGCCTTCTCCGGCAGTGAGTGAGGCGGACGGCCGCTGCCCCACTATCCTGCCTGACAGTGCCCGGCCAGAGGCCCAGACCGGCGAGGACCTGGCCCTGTTCCCCCCCCTCTGGGCCGGTGGGGGTGATCCCGGCCCCCACCCTGTGTCTCGGAGAGCAACAAAGCAACTAAAGCCCAGCAGTGTTACCAGCTTGAATGGCGGCCTGGGTGTCCCACCTAAGATGGCGGATGCCACGTGCACCGAACCCAGGGAGAAAAAATGCGGCACCCAGATGCACACAACACATGGCACAGCTACCGGGAGCGAGCCAATCTACTTCCCGCAACAGCCACTTGTAGGCACCCTTCAGAGCACCCCAGCACAGTGCTTACCTCAAGGGTCACAGAAACTAACACCTCGGATATACCGGAGAGCTGATCCCCCATACAAAATGCCGCGCCTCACACCTGGATGGCTGCACACCACACTCCGACCAGCGATGACGACGCCACATGGCATACTGACAGCCGACCGGCAACGAGGCCCCTCTCAGCTCACAGAAGGCTCCAGCACATCGAAGAACCGAGAGCGCATCCTGCACCCGCACTCTACAGCCACCTTCCCAGCTGTCCTACCTGAAACGACGGACTCACAAACTCAGTCCCGGAAGGGAGAAGGCTGATAGCCGACACAGAAGGCACAAAGTCTGGACACTGCAGGCCATCACCAAACCTACAGGACTTGGAGGCAGCTGATGCTGTGCATGCCGGAGTGACATAACATGTAGATGTTCTTGGTATGATCTGTCTACCTGGTTTTCCGGGGAGGCCCAATATACCAAATGTTATTTAGCATGGTGTGCTTGCCTGACCAGTCAGGGTAGCCTAATATATATATAACGTTTAGCAGGTTCTGTTTCACTTGACAGAGTAGCCTGATATATAATTGTTTTTAATATGATAGGTCCACCTAACATGCCAGAGTAACCTAAGATATAACAGTTCCTAGCATGGTAACACCACCTAGCCTGTCAGAGAGGGAAAAAAAAAAAAAAAGGACCAGATTTCTTATATGCCTGTTTAAAATGTGTAAAACACACGTCATCCTCCATCGAAGACACTAGGCAACATTTGTGATCTCTATGTTAACCCATTAAAACACGAGTACAAGCACTATACCTTCAGAGCACAAGCAGGCAATTTGCATGCTGACAAGCTACACATTACGGGCTTACTCTTACTCTTAATACTTCCACCTCTCCACTTTCCACGGCACAGGGTTGGGAAGCAATCCAGACACAGCATTTCCTATCACCAAGTCTGTTTCTAGTCTCAACGTAACTTTGCAACTCTATACTTTAGCCAAAGTTACCTCATCATAATTATACAACTAACTTAAAGCGATGACATTCAATACATTTACTTACCCTACGCTACTGTTACCAAACCACAGAGAAATTCACTATTGTTAACCAGCATGTACCCAGCTTGATCTTGCTATTATTATTATATAAAAATATGTGCGTACCTTCTGAATGCTACATAACAGTTTACACTCTTGTATGTTCACATTGTATAAGTATGCTGTTGTGGCATTGCTGTCATTCGATTGTTCCTCATGCACGACAAAAATAAAGAATTAAAAAAAAAAAACAAAAAAAAAACTTACAACGCACTGTTCCAAATTTTTACGCACAGTAAGTTTCAAAACACTTTATAGGTTGTAAAGAACTGAAATTTGTAATTTGTTGTGTTTGCAGCAAATTTACTGAAATCAAAAGCTATGTCAATCAAACTTATAACAACATTTTAACTTTTTAAACATTTTAACAGGTCACGTTACATTTTAACATAGGACCCCTTATTTGATAGCAGCTTCACAAGTCTTGCATCCATTGAACTTGTGAGTTTTTGGACAGTTTCTGCTTGTATTTGTTTGCAAGATGTCAGAAAAGCCTCCCAGAGATGCTGTTTGGATGTAAACTGCCTCCCACCCTCAGAGATCTTTTGCTTGAGGATGCTCCAAAGGTTCTCAATAGGATTGAGGTCAGGGGAGGATGGAGGCTGTGACGGTCTGAATAAGTATCACCGTCTAGTATCCCTTATTTCCATAAAACTATATCGCCATTAATCCACAGGGTTAAATATCGCTGGTATTGCATAATAATCCACACATGAGCCAAAGCTTAATGCTGGAACAAGACTGATTTAATGGAAGCAAGGGCATTCAATTTATACAATAACAGACTCCTCCTCTGTGCCAGTGAGATAATTGAGTTTTAGCAACATACTAAACTCAATTATCTGCTGGTCAGATAAGTTAACAATTTCAATTTTTTTTAGAAATATATGTTATACATTTTACAACCACATAAAAACCAAATCCTTGGGTAGCTGAGGATGATGTGAGTAACATATCCAAATTTTACGAATATCCATTTGGTACTTTCCGAACGGCACCGTGTGAAAGTTTGACCGGCTCGCCACGAGGTTGTATCCGACCAAGAGTTCCACAGAATTGGTAGTAAGAGCCGGCCGAATAGAAGGTTTATGCACAGTTGCAAGACTCTGGAGGACGGTACACCTTGATGTCCGTGGGACTCTAGAGGCACCAGCAGCTTCAAATATCTGTTTGCTGCTATGTAATGGTATTTTAGCAGCTGTTCTCTTCATCCGATGCATGGATCTGGCAGAAATCTTCCTCAATGTTCCTTTATCTGCACGAACCAGTCTGTGCTCTGAATCAGCCCCAAATCTCTTAATAGTGTGATGATCACACTTAAGTTTTCATGAAGTATCTAATGTTTTTATACCTCATCCATGGCATTGAACTATTTCACTCTTTTCGGCAGCAGAGAGATCCTTTTTCTTCCCTATATTGCATGAAAATGGTCCTCTGCTTAATAATGTGGAACACCCTCCTAGTAGTTTTTCCTTAAATTGGAAGGTGTCTGAGATTGTTTTCAGTGATCAAAAGAGCCCTGAGACACAATGCCATCCATGAGTTAAACTGAAAAACTAAATATTTCATCTTTGTGACTATTCTGACTCAGATTGATGTGATAATGATCTAACCCTTGTGAGACCTCTGTGCTTGGCCTGTATAAGCAGATACGATCACTGTGGACAATCCTCCTCAGATAGCTGAACTCACCAATACTAGTTTCATCCAAAAGCTGGTTTATTCTGAACATCACACAACAGGAATACAGCAGAATGAATGGTTTTTAGTATTATGCGGTCAAAAGATGATGCTTTCCTAGCTTAACATGTGGAAAACAAAAGTCCCAGTTTCATGAGGCAAATGTCAGTCGCCATGACACCGGAAGTACAGCAAGAACAGGGCGGAGTTTACATAGCAGGAAATGATGTAAGATGCTCACAGGAGGAACAAGAGCATTACCATAACGGGCCAGAAAGTGGCAGCAAATACCTACCCATAGAAAAATACAAGGTAAATAAATCACAGAATATGCTATGTAAATTGCATCTACAATAACGAGAATATTAACTGTGTAACAGCACAGTGACACTTAAATAGAATTTGCATAATAATTTGAAACAGGGTGTACATATACATATATATATGTATACACACACACACATATATATATATATATATATATATATATCTCCAAGGTCCTGAACATGCCTGTGAGAAGTACTTGCCAAGGAGCAAACTCCAGCCTGGAAAACAATGGTCACGAAGGAGACCTCTCACTGAACTTTTCAACCAAATTCAAAAAGCCTGAATTTGTAAGAAGAGTGTAGCGGATCACCTGGCACCCAAACTGGGTACCTCCACCAAAGGACCACTTCCTAGCTGGAACAGGGGACAAACCGCAGCACTTCTGCCCACAGTCACCGTGACTGGACTAGGGCCCTGGAACTGCTCCTTCCTGGTGCCGAATGGGGAATTAGCTCTAGTCCTTACAAGGAGTTCCCTGCAATCTCCTGCAAGCTGGAACAGCAGACACAGGAGCAAGTCTTCTTTCCCTCCAATAACAGGTGGACACACAGTTTTGGAGTGTAAGCAGGAATCTCAGCTTTAATGGTTAAGGTTGGCTTTTATACAATTCCTCAGGCAAGGGGAACACCCCCTGGACCTGATGGAACACTGAATTACAAGATGCACAAACCAATAAAAACAATGTACAGTGTCTGACACTCCTCTACAGTGTACATAATTCCTCTCCTCTGCTTGTGATACAATTAACAAAGACAATGGGCTAACTCAATTAACTCGAAACAGTAAAAACATCCATTTTTACAAACCCCAAAAAGTACCCCAAGATACAACATATCCCCACAAAATCTGGGTGAACAACATATCAAAAAATCACCCAGATCGGTTCAGGGGTTCAGGAATTCAAGTCTTATTTTTGCCCCACCGTGCACATGGTCCCATGCCCAAAACAGTTCCATACACTCGACGACAAAACAACGCTGGACAATTTAAGCAGCCCGCCACCACATGTTTGAAACTGTTCCAGTTAAAAGTCCAAGGGGCAGAAACAGTACTTTTGAACATAAGTTTTCACAGGGCTCATAGTCCCAGGGTAAAAGGCTGGAAAGTAGTCCCCTCCAAAAACTCCTGGCAAATTCAGCTAAAAGGGGGAGTTAGTCACAAGGAGTTTGTCCTATTTCCCCTGCTTACCTGCGCCGTTTTCTGTTTATGTAAGTTTTGCATGGTTAACATTATAAATTAATTTTTATAGGATGTTGCAAGAATTAGTTCCAGGTAGTGATGTACCGAACTGTTCGCTGGCGAATAGTTCCTGGCGAACATAGCGTGTTCGCGTTCACCACGGCGGGCGAACACATGCGCGGTTCGATCCGCCCCCTATTCATCATCATTGAGTAAACTTTGACCCTGTGCCTCACGGTCAGCAGACACATTCCAGCAAATTAGCAGCAGACCCTCCCACCTCCTGTACAGCATCCATTTTAGATTCATTCTGAAGCTGCATTCTTAGATAGAGGAGGGAAAGTGTAGCTGCTGCTCATTTGATAGGGAAATGGATAGCTAGGCTGGGGTATTCAGTGTCCACTACAGTCCTGAAGGACTCATCTGATCTCTGCTGTAAGGACAGCACCCCAAAAAACCCTTTTTAGGGCTAGAACATCAGTCTGCTTTTTTTTTGTGTGTAATGTAATTGCAGTTGCCTGCCTGCCAGCTTCTGTGTCAGGCTCACAGTGGATACTGTGCCCACTTGCCCAGTGCCACCACTCATACATGGTGTTGCAATAGCTTGCATTTAAAAACAAAAATGTTTTTTCACTGTAATAGATTGAATAGCAGTTAGTTGTCTGCAAGCGTCTGGGTGTCAGGCCTTCAGCGTGTACTCTGCCAACTTCTGCCAGTCCACTTTGCCACTCATATCTTGTGTCACAATAGCGTGCCTTTAAAAAGAAAAGAAGTTTTTCACTGTAAGCTAATAGCAGTCATTGTCCTTCAAGCGGGTGTCAGGCCTTCAGCGTGTACTCTGCCAACTTCTGCCAGTCCACTTTGCCACTCATATCTGGTGTCACAATAGCGTGCCTTTAAAAAGAAAAATAGTTTTTCACTGTAAGCTAATAGCAGTCAGTGTCCTTCTGAGCAGGTGTTGGTAGTCCTGCTCCAGCTCCCACTCCCTT
This sequence comes from Pelobates fuscus, assembly GCF_036172605.1. Taxonomy (NCBI): domain Eukaryota; kingdom Metazoa; phylum Chordata; class Amphibia; order Anura; family Pelobatidae; genus Pelobates; species Pelobates fuscus. The sequence goes on from NC_086321.1 coordinate 277,800,051, forward strand.
GTTACCAGGTGGTTCATGTCTTTGCTCACCTCGCATTCGTCAGCCCAGACATACATGCCCATCCGGTAGTCGTAGATGTCCCAAAACCTAGACCCCTCCGTGCTGCCAAGATCAATATCATCCTCCAAGGCATCCCATAATAAACCCGGGCCATCATAATCACCCCCCTCTGGTAAGTCGTGCTCGGCCATCCAGGGGGTAAGTCGAACGGTATGCCACCAGAGGGCCTGGTATGCGTTGTCTAGCCAGATCTCTCGTCATACCAGGGTCTCTAGTCTTGTCACCCACTCATCCAGGGGATGCTCCCCCAATAGATACATCCGCATCGCCACACGCTTCTGTAGCCGCTGCTCATCACTACGGAGACTCTCACCTCGCTGCCACTGGGCATCTTCCAGGGCATCATACCAGAGTTCCTTTCTGTCTGCATCCCTGTAGCCCGCCGCAGCCTCCTCCTCATCATCATGGAACGCTGTCCGAAAACTAGCCAATTCCATCCTCCTGATGCCAGGGGCGCTGTAACGATACTAGCGTTTCCCTCAATTTGTAACTCCAAACGTTACCAGTGTCTCTGAGCTGCTTCTCCTCGCACTAGGACGCCATCCCACCGCTTGCCACCAATGTAACGGATCGACGGGCACCCCGACTGGGTACTTCCGTTGAAGGATGCTCCTAGCGCTTCCTGAGGACTCCAAGCACTGCAGCAGACACCACAACCACCGAACCGGAGAAGCATATGAATGCTCTCAAGCATATGAATGCTGTAAACAGCTGAACAGGAAAAGCATACAATCAGCTTACACTCCTGGCAATCAGCATACAATCCAATTCCCCCAATAACGAGCTGACACTTCGTTTTGAGGTCAAGCAGAACTGACTGTACAGGCACATACAGCCTCTTTTATTCACAATCCACAAACATAGTACTGCCCACAGGGTTTTGAAATACAACCAATCAATACGTACAATACACACAGACACTCCCACACAAAATCATCCCCTCTGCCTGTGATATGATTACTGAACACAATGGTTAATATAATTATCACAGACAGAGAAATACAGTATTATAAAACATATCACAGGGACCCCAAAACATGTAATAACCCCATAAATCCTCGGAACCGGGGGATCTGGGTGAACCACATATCCAAAATTCACCCAGATCCGTTCAGTAGTTTGGAAGATACAGTTTAATGGAGATTCCGCAGAACATATACAGGCTATATGAAAAATAATAACTGTATAATGTGTCCCCTGTTGTATAGTTTAAAACTACTGCACGATGTCTTTGTGCACCAAATACCGGCGAGATGGCACCGTGTAGAAAAGTCCAAACAGTGTCTGTGAGTTAAAATGGCCGCCATCCATTGTTCTCACCATGTGCTTCATCCATTGATCTCACCATGTGCCTCTGATACATGAAATGGTGGCCACCCAGTAACTCCACAGTATGTCCCCAGATGGTTCTTAAAGGGCCAGCAGCAGCATAATAAAATACAATATGCCCAAATACTGTATTTAAAGGGCCAAATCTCCCAGGGGCCATAGTCAGCAGGCAGGAGGCGGGCAAACAGGCTTCTCCAATGCCCGGTGGCGAGGTTGGTTTCGCCACACCTGGGTTGTCTACTTTTAAAAAAATATGTACATGTGAGGTGTTATTCAGAGATTTATGACAGATAACAGTGTTGCATTTTCACTATTGATACATTTTAAAAATATATATTTTGAAACAGCAATTTCCTAATTGTACTTATAGCCCTATAGCTTGCAAAAAAAGCAAAAATGCAAGTGTTTTTAAACTCAGGACAAAATATTGGATCTGTTTAGCAGTTTTTTTCATTAGCTTTTGTAGATAACTAAAAGATTTTTCAACATAGATAGAATAGTTGAGGAATAGCCAAAGTCAAGGAAAACCAGCAATCAGGATAACGATAATGAGTAGCCGAGTCCAGGGCCGGACTGGGAAGAAAATTCTGCCCGGGCATTTTTTTATTACAGCGGCCCACTAAAAAGGGGGCGGGCCAGATAGGGTGTGTTTTGTCATCACCAATGACAAGCACGCCCCAACACAAAGTGAGCATGTTGGTTCAATGCTCTTCCAGGGTAGACCATGCGCAGAGCTCTGCTGAAGAGCTCTGGCATGAGAAAAAGACCCTGTATTTGTTCTGCACTGCGCAAGCAAATTCAATAACATGCTTGCACTGTGTTTGCTTGAAATTTGTCTCTGGTGTCTCCATAGTTGGCATACCAGGAGACAAAAATGCTAGGAAAGCACATTGTGCAGTGTGTGTGAGGGTGCTGTGTGTGTGTGTGTGTGTGTGTGTGTGAGGGGTGCAGTGTGTGTGAGTGATGGATGCTGTGTTTGCGTGAGGGTGCTATGTGGGTAAGGGTGCTGTGTGTGTGCGAGTGGGTGCTGTGTTTGCGTGAGGGTGCTATGTGCGTGTGAGGAAGCTGTGTGTATCAGGAGTGCAGTGTGTGTGTGTGAGGGTGCTGTGAGTGTTAGCGGTACAGTGTGTGTGTGTGTGTATGTGTGTGCTCGTGCGGGTGCTGTGAGTGCCAGGGGTGCAGTGTGTGTGTGCTGTGAGTGTCAGGGGTGCAGTGTATGTGTGCTCTGCATGTCAGGGGTGCAGTGTGTGTGTGTGTGAGGGTGCTGTAAGTGTTAGGGGTGTAGGTGCAAATATCCATTTTGATATCTATCCTAGCTGTTCATATAAGGGTTAATTTGAACCAAGATTAAGTTTGGCATTTTATCTCATATTCTCGGAAATAGGATTTATATAAAATCCTAGTTACGGGAAAAGTACTGATTTCGAAATGTTCTTGTTAATTGTCCAAGATATCGGTATTTTGTAAATATCTGGTTTTAATCAAATATGTATTGCGTTATATTGCGAAAGATTATAACTAGAAACAGCTGTTTATAACTTGTGAAAAACAAATTATGTCACTAATGCTCATGGCCCCCACCGACATGAGAGTGGGGTATAAATGCATATGACTGTATAATAAACTTTGAATTGGTTATAGAACACATCTCTTGTCTTCTTGACTGATTCCCGGGATCCTGTCTATCACAGAGGGTGTGGCTCTAGCAAAATATCCATCTAACTAAGAGAGTTTCGTGTATAGCTGAATTAACCCCAACAACTTGGTACCAGAAGTGGGGTCAATTAAAGGAGGAAATCAGGTAGGAGGATTCGGTGTCTTTTTTGACCTTTATTCTTTTACCTGTCTTTTCCCAACCTTTACACATTGCACATTAGATTATGATTTTATTTAAAGGGGAATTTCACTGTTGAGATTTTTTTTCACTCCTACATTCGTTGTGTTCTGTGTTATAAGAGGACATGTGTGATATTACAATGAGTATGAAGACTATTTAAAGAATATTTGCATGTCATTAACGCAAGCTTTTAGTGTCTTTTTACAACAGATTAAATGCTGATCAGCTCACGAAAAAGGGGCCCCTGGAAAAAATCTGCTTCTCAAAATCGTGGATCTCTCATTCTTCATATTATTAGGGGAGTATTTAGCGTTATCTTTAACATAAACAATTGTTATGTTATATGGTTATTTAACAAGAAAAAAATTAATGGATATATAGGATAAGTTTTTTCCCAGATTAAGATTAATCTTATATGCCTCATTGATTATAGCAAAATGATGAAGTGGTATTTTTAATAGAGATCAGACAATTTATTTTGAGGCAATTCTAAACTACTGTATTATATTTGTATTGGTATATTGAAAGCATTTTGCAGACCTAGGAGAGAATAAATAATATAATAATTCTAAAAGGAACCATACTATGGGAAGAGGTCACCCTATTAACTCTCTAAGGGGTTAAACTCATTTTTGATAAGTATATAACGTTTAGTTTTTGTGGTTAGACTTTTGATTCTCAATTTGAACTCAATTGAAGTATTACAACCATATCCTTATAGGTGTAGGAAACGGCTGCAATATGATTTTAGTATTTGCAATATATGTTTTCAATGTATTCTAACAATAGAAAAGTAACTAACTGCATTACACCTATGCCCCAGGCTGTCAGTATTGCAAACCCTGTAGGAAGACTCTGCTTTCACTGTTTATGTACTAATTCTTCAAAAGCTTATTAATATTATATCTGTGTGGTACACTAAGAAGTGTACACAAAGAGGGGGTGTGAGTTAGGTAATCTCGACCTGCATATGGAATATGCTTCATGAGAAAGATACAGCAGGTTGTTTTGTTATGCTTCATGAGAAAGATACGGCAAGTTGTTTTGATATAAAGAAAGAGGGAAAAGTATGTTGTATCGGTCACAAAGGATTGTGATCTTAAGCAGACGAGACAAGGACATTTGGGAGGTGATAGGAGATTGAATCAGACAAGTTTTGGAGGCAGAGGTAGAGAATTTGATCAAAGGGTCTAACTTTTGTAGAGGTGGCAACTTCAGCACTGTTTTAATTGTTTTAATTGTGGAGAGCAGGGGTTCACCCCAAGGTACTCGTGGTGAACCCGATCAAGCTGGCCCCACTGGTACTCCTGATATTGCTGGTGCCCCTGGCTTCCCTGGTGCCTCTGGCTTCCCTGGTGCCTGTGGTGCTCCTGGACCCACCCTGGCAGGTTCCTCAATACCAACCACAGCTTCCAACCTATACCCACACTCAACAACCTCAGCCTAATACACAGATGGTTCATGTTCTTAATGTTTTATATATAGATAAAACAGTATTAATGCTGGCTCTTAGGGAAAGTACAAGCTGAAGTTTAGATGTAGACATTGTTTGCATAGGCTGCGCATTGTGAAATAACTAAAATAAAATAAGATAATAATAAGTATGCTTAGTCAATTTGTAACGTGGTATCATAGAGGCATCTGCAATAAAATAAGTGAGTTTACAAGACCTGACAAGTGAGGGCAACTTAATATAACATATGTCTACAGTTTGCTGCCCCTTCCTTATCAGAGGCCACTTGCAACCTTAGCAAAGCAAGACAAATCTGTATTAAACAAGGCACTTTGCAACAAAAGTAATTCATTTTGTTTCTCCTATTTCATTCCTAGTTGTTCTAAAAAAAAAAAATTTTGTTTAAGTGGGATAACTGTATGGAGGTTCCACCATGTATTAAACATGATCACACACATACAGAACTGGTGGCTTTTTGGACATCGGGATCTATAAAAGGTTTTGGTTTAAAAAAAAAAAAAAAAAATGTTACCTGGGTCCACAACATTTTTGACAGAATTCAGCATTCCAATTCTATTAAAGTAATTAATTGGGATTATCAAATTAAGGTTTAAGTTTAAGAGCAGTATTTTATTAGGAATTATTCCAATATGTATATGTTAGTGTTTTAGTACTCAACAAGCATTTATATAGAATGAGTGCTTCTCTCATCTCTAAAGGGAAATTATGTATTACAATTGTATAAAGGACAATGCAATGAAATATAAGCAACACTGAGAGAAGTACATGTTACACAAGTTAAGGATTTAACATTAGTCTCTAATTTGAGTTTAGCCTAGATAATGAAGTTATTGATGTCGTACTGATCCTTGTGTTTGTATGATTATAGAGACCATACTGGAGTATTTGTGCTGCCTGATATTTGGGACTACACCCCAATCTCTTTGGCTGACCTACCTGCCTACCTACCTACCTTTTTTTGCAATTAAATCTGTTTGGTCAAAATCCATGCTGGCCGAAGAAACTAAAATGCTTACTTATGAGTACATAGACTGACTTGGAAAGTCCTGAAGGTGCAGTGCTGTCTAATGCCGCCATGTCTGTATTAACCCTTTCAACAATTGGGGTGTTGCACAGAGCATTGTGGTGAACATCCAGCAAACAGAAGAATTAAGAACTATGTGGAAGCTGACATTGTCTTGTTGTCAGCCATATTGCTACCCTTAGCTATGTTATGGTGTCTAAGATTATGGAACAAAGTTTATGGTGTCTAACATTCTTTATTCTCCTTGAAAGACTTATTCTATTTTTTAGGACTATGCTGGACTATGCTGGACTATTGAACTATTTTGTTATTTTTATTTTTGTAGAGTTAGCCGGAGAGAGAGGAAGTGTTAACTTATTCAGGCATGGATGTACTATGTGTGTCATTGATGTATGTTGAGTGTACCAAGGATGGATTCCCATTTATTAAGTGTGGATATGACTGGACCATCGAAATAGGGATGTAATTAGGAGACATAGGATGCAAGGTCATGATTGGGATTATTGTTAGAATTACAAACTGATTATAAGTTATCTCATGATTTAATATGTAAATGGGCCTTTTGAAACTAATCAAGAAATGTTTCCCAATCCCGATACCCAGCTATTTACTTACAAATGCAGGGTTTTATAAGTCACTAATGCTGTCAACGTGAGGGGATGGCCCTCACTCAGAGTTTCCCCAGATGTGCTTTTTTCCTCAAATATGAGTTTTTGCCACTGGGTTTTTTGACCTGGCCCCAGATCACCGGGTGGAATGGTAATCCAGGACCCTGGTCCAAAGAGGGGATGGATCTTATTCCCGTTTTGACTATACGAGCTTACATTTTGAATTGTAATAATAATAATATTCCCGTTGTTGGGAATAACACTTTGCCTTCACAAATACACTTTGCCTATATTGACCCAAGACTCAAGATACAGATAACATGATGTACACTTAAAAGATGTGTTCAACAGATAATTGAAAAAGCTGAAATCAACAGCTAGAACTCCTCTTTAAGGGTAAACCTATGGCACAGAGCAAATGGGGGAAATCGAGGTGAAGAAATAATAAAAGTCCCGCAGACATGATTAGCACGTCTGAATATACCTCCTCTTGTTTCTCTGCCGCAGGCCTCTCATGGATATTTACCGTAAGATAGATCATGATATGATCTAAGAGGGGAATTGTAGGTGCAAATATCCATTTTGATATCTATCCTAGCTGTTCATATAAGGGTTAATTTGAACCAAGATTAAGTTTGGCATTTTATCTCATATTCTCGGAAATAGGATTTATATAAAATCCTAGTTACGGGAAAAGTACTGATTTCGAAATGTTCTTGTTAATTGTCCAAGATATCGGTATTTTGTAAATATCTGGTTTTAATCAAATATGTATTGCGTTATATTGCGAAAGATTATAACTAGAAACAGCTGTTTATAACTTGTGAAAAACAAATTATGTCACTAATGCTCATGGCCCCCACCGACATGAGAGTGGGGTATAAATGCATATGACTGTATAATAAACTTTGAATTGGTTATAGAACACATCTCTTGTCTTCTTGACTGATTCCCGGGATCCTGTCTATCACAGAGGGTGTGGCTCTAGCAAAATATCCATCTAACTAAGAGAGTTTCGTGTATAGCTGAATTAACCCCAACAGTGTGTGTGTGCTGTGAGTTTTATGGGGTGCAGTGTGTGTGTGTGTGCTGTGAGTGTTATGGGGTGCAGTGTGTCTGTGTGTGCTGTGAGTGTTATGGGGTGCAGTGTGTGTGTGTGTGCTGTGAGTGTTATGGGGTGCAGTGTGTGTGTGTGTGCTGTGGTGTTATGGGGTGCAGTGTGTGTGTGTGTGTGCTGTGAGTGTTATGGGGTGCAGTGTGTGTGTGTGTGTGCTGTGAGTGTTATGGGGTGCAGTGTGTGTGTGTGTGTGTGTGTGCTGTGAGTGTTAGGGGTGTCTGTGAGGCTGATGTGATGTAATGTGGGTGATTATATCCCCCCTCCCTGCTTACCTTATGCCTGGGAGGGGGGATCCTGCTGCTGCCGCCAACCATCCCTGGTGGTCTTAGTGGTGAGTGAACTCTAGCCTGTGAGGCTAGAGTTCACTCTCGCGAGACCCGGAGCGTTGCTATGGCAAAGCTCCGAATCTCGTGAGAGGAACCCGGCGGAGCTGCAAGTTAGAGCTCCGCCGGGTTCCTCTGCTGGAAGGCTGGCTCCCTCCCTCTCTCCCCACCGGCGGCCGCAATATCCTGCATGTGGGCCGGTGAGGAAGATCTCTGATCTCCCCACCGGCCCGCCATGGACTACTGCAGGGCCGGCGCTCGGATAGAGCCGGCCCTGCAAAGACCGGCAGGGGAGATCCTGTGATCTCCCTGCCGGCCTCGGCCCATGGCCACCGCGGCCCACCGGGCATTTGCCCGGTGTGCCCGATGGCCAGTCCGGGCCTGGCCGAGTCAGGAAACCAGAAAACAGATTAAACGAGAAAACGAGCTGAGTCAGGATACCAGAAAGCAGAATAGTCAATATAACACAAGCCAAGTCAAATACCAAAATACACAAACAGAAATCAGTATAGCACTAGAGGGAACAACCGGTGGAGCACAATAGGGCACTGAACAAAAGCAAAAGGTGGAGTGGCTTTTGCTTTAACCCCTTATAGACCAAACTTCTGGAATAAAAGGGAATCATGACAAGTCATACATGTCATGTGTCCTTAAGGGGTTAAATCCCTGTCCGCAAAACATCAGGGAGCGTGGAATATTTAGAATCCTCTCGGCATAGCCGCTATGACGTCTGTGTGCATGCGCTGCATCATAAAAGGGGAAGTGGCTTCCGACATGCCGTGACTTTGCCGGAAGGAGTCGCCACCCAGAGCTTCACCTTGCGGGACCACGGGATTAAGGTAAGGAATCGTGATAGTATGCCCCTCATATGGCTCATCTGCTAAATCAGGTTTTTACTTTGGTTTTAGTTATTTTACCTAGGGGTTGTTGGTGTTGGTTTACTTCCAATACACTTTTTGGAATTATCACAATTCTGCTGAACTTATTTGTCCACATTTTACATTCCACGTAAATACTTTCATCATATAATCTTGTTGATAATGTTTTTAGTTACTTACACAATTTCTGTTTTCTCCAGTATGACTGCTCTTTCGGTTCTAAACCTATTCTACTTTCCATATATAAGTGTTATGTTAAGCAACATATAAAAGTGATAGAGGGGTTCACTTACCCCAACAATTTAGTGTGTTCTTAAATTCAGGAATATGCTTTTCAACATACAATGTAGGGAACAAATAGATAAAAAACATATAGTATAGATGGTTTTGGTGAAAATTAGTGATGAGAGTAAAAAAACTAAAACCACTCCCATGGTCTGGAGGCTATATAATATTGGCTCCGTACATACGCCTTTGTGCTCTTTGGGAAGCAACACACCCCTTCCTCTGAGATGTACCTCCACAATGACAAGGAAACAAAAGGAAAAAGGGACCAAATGGGTGGTATATGTGCAAATAATATATAGGTGGTTAATGTTATGCTCACCTGGTTGAGAGCCTTAAATTCCTGGCTCTGAGGGTGGTCAGCGATGTGTGAATATGAAGGGATGACACTTCCCTGTAAAGATTCCCAGAGGCTCCAAGGACTTCAATGGATAAAGAAAAATGTATTGATTCCAAATAAAAAGTAAATTTAAAACCAGAATTTGGAGTATGACATTATAAATAAGAGTCCAAATAAAAGTCCAAATCAGCCAAAATGTGTTTCATAGTCTGTTAGCTTCCTCAGTCAACTGTAATGTAGCCTCAGGGATTTCTTGCTTTTTAAATGTTCCATTACTTCCTCTTTAAGGTCACATGATGTACAATTGTCCAATCATAGATGTAGGTTTTCTATAGACATTAGTGTAGCCTGGTGACACCTGGTATTGGGGGCTCCCATTTGTTAATTTACTTTTAACACTCCTGTTTAATTTGTAACTAACCATATCATTGGTGGTTCAGAGATGTTTGAAAAAAACAGTAGGTGGTTGGTGGAAATGGTGCCATTCGCCACATCCGCCCTCCACTACCAGAAGTAGATACTCAAAACCCTTTCATTCGTTCCGGGCTGGTGGAAGCGACACAGCGTTCCGAACCGCACGTCATTTCCGCCCTTATTATACAGCAAAAAGGCTCCTCTGGATAGTGGAAGTGACGCGGCATTCCAAACTGCACACCACTTCCGCCCTTATTGTGCAGCAGAAGCCTCCTCTCCGTGCTGCATAAAAAGGGCGGAAGTGGCGGTCTACCAAAATATGCATGTTAACCATTATGTTCAAATACGATACATATCAAGCCCCTGTCTGGGGACAGAGAACTAGCCTTTAGGTTCAGGCAATGGTCCAGCAGACACAGTTTCTCGATTTCAATTTCAGCGATTTTCAACTTACACCCACTATCAACATATATCCGACCAATATTCTGGCATTTCAAGAAGCGAGTTATGGATTTATGTTACTCGCACGGTCACTATCCCATCACACTTATTCCGTAATAACCAAAACAACTTAAGTCAGGGCATTAACAGATTTCCGTAGGTTTGTTTTAGAGTCCAAAATAGCAAATAGTGTTCAGCGCAAAATATATAAAACCAATATACAATAATCTTAATCCCAGAGTTCACTCCACCCAACGTGTATATAGTATAGATATGCCTAAGGATAAATAAAATGGCACAGCTTCTTTCTGAAAAAATAAATAGACAACACACTCTCATAGAGTAGTATAGTAAAGTCCCAAGTTATGCAGTAAATGTACTCTTTAGGTCATCAATAGTGTTGTCGCGAACCCAAAATTTTTGATTCGCGAACAGCGAACGCAAACTTCGCAAATGTTCGCGAACCGCGCGAACCGCCATTGACTTCAATGGGCAGGCGAATTTTAAAACCAACAGGGACTCTTTCTGGCCACAAAAGTGATGGAAAAGTTGTTTCAAGGGGACTAACACCTGGACTGTGGCATCCCGGAGGGGATCCATGGCAAAACTCCCATGGAAAATTACACAGTTGATGCAGAGTCTGCTTTTAATCCATAAAGGGCAGAAATCACCTAACATTGACACCTGTCCTCAAAGCCCCTGATACACACTGACACAGAGCAGAATAGAGACTGTTCCCTGTCCTCAGAGACCATGATACACACTGACACAGAGCAGAATAGAGACCGGGGGTCTAGTAGCGTGGACACCCAGCACAGGTCGTTCTCCTTCAGCCTTTTTATATGAGGGTCCCTCAACAGGCACGACAGCATGAAAGACCCCATTTGCACAAGGTTGGATGCCGAGCTACTCATTTCCCGTTCCTCCTCCTCACACAGAGCAGAATAGGGACTGTTCCCCCTACATAGGGTCACTTGGCAGATATGGATTGACACCTGTCCTCAAAACCCCTGATACACACAGACACAGAGCAGAATAGAGACCGGGGGTCTAGTGGCATGGACACCCAGCACAGGTCGTTCTCCTTCAGCTTTTTTATACGAGGGTCCCTCAACAGGCACAACAGCATGAAAGACCCCATTTGCACAAGGTTGGATGCCGAGCTACTCATTTCCCGTTACTCCTCCTCACACAGAGCAGAATAGGGACTGTTCCCCCTACATAGGGTCACTTGGCAGATATGGATTGACACCTGTCCTCAAAACCGCTGATACACACTGACACAGAGCAGAATAGAGACCGGGGGTCTAGTAGCGTGGACACCCAGCACAGGTTGTTCTCCTTCAGCCTTTTTAAAAGAGGGTCCCTCAACAGGCACGACAGCAATAAAGACCCCTTTTGCACAAGGTTGGATGCCGAGCTACACATTTCCCGTTCCTCCTCCTCACACAGAGCAGAATAGGGACTGTTCCCCCTACATAGGGTCACTTGGCAGGTATGGATTGACACCTATCCTAATGATCCCTGATACACACTGACACAGAGCATAATAGGGACTGTTCGCCCTACATAGGGTCACTTGGCAGATATGGATTGACACCTGTCCTCAAAACCCCTGATACACACTGGCACAGAGCAGAATAGGGACTGTTCCTCCTACATAGGGTCACTTGGCAGATATGGATTGTCACCTGTCCTCAAAACCCCTGATACACACTGACACAGAGCAGAATAGGGACTGTTCCCCCTACATAGGGTCACTTGGCAGATATGGATTGACACCTGTCCTCAAAGCCCCTGATACACACTGACACAGAGCAGAATAGAGACTGTTCCCTGTCCACAGAGACCATGATACACACTGACACAGAGCAGAATAGAGACTGTTCCCCGTCCACAGAGACCATGATACACACTGACACAGAGCAGAACAGAGACTGTTCCCCCTACATAGGGTCACTTGGCAGGTATGGATTGACACCTGTCCTCAAAGCCCCTGATACACACTGACACAGAGCAGAATAGAGACTGTTCCCTGTCCACAGAGACCATGATACACACTGACACAGAGCAGAATAGAGACTGTTCCCTGTCCACAGAGACCATGATACACACTGACACAGAGCAGAATAGAGACTGTTACCCCTACATAGGGTCATTTGGCAGGTATGGATTGACACCTGTCCTCAAAGCCCATGATACACACTGACACAGAGCAGAATAGGGACTGTTCCCCCTACATAGGGTCACTTGGCAGGTATGGATTGACACCTGTCCTCAAAGCCCATGATACACACTGGGGGGAGCTACTGTCATCCCCAACCCCTGCGCGGTGGGTGGGGGCCATAAATCACAATGGGGGGACCTACTGTCCTCCCCCCCTCGGCCCCCACCCCTGCGCGGTGGGTGGGGGTCATAAATCACAATGGGGGGGCCTACTTTCTTCCCCCCCGGCCCCCATCCCTGCGCGGTGGGTGGGGGGCATAAATCACAATGGGACGGACCTACTGATATTGTTCATATCAGTTTAATACCTTCCGCGTCTCCTATCAGTGGACGTGTATATGGCAGCCATTTTAGGAACCGCACACCTGGGACCCGAGCAAGGTCACCTCGTTCAAGCTGCTCTGGTTCCTTGATGAGCCAGCTGCCCGTGAGTTAACATGTCCCGTGGAGAAGCGCTCTGTCCTGTAAAGCCTCACCACAAAAAAATTAAATAAATAACAGCACTCGGAGTGGTGAGTTTAGTAAATGGCTGCTATTAGCTTACACTGGAAACCTTTTTTATTTGTAAAAGCACGCTATAGAGATACCAGAGATGATTGGCAATCTGCAGTGTAACAGTTCTGCAGAGCACACACTGTAGGCCTGACAGAGCCGCTTGAAGGACACTGACTGGCTGCTATTAGCTTACACTGGAAACCTTTTTTCTTTGTAAAAGCACGCTATAGAGACACCAGATATGATTGGCAATCTGCAGTGTAACAGTTCTGCAGAGCACACACTGTAGGCCTGACAGAGCCGCTTGAAGGACACTGACTGGCTGCTATTAGCTTACACTGGAAACCTTTTTTCTTTGTAAAAGCACGCTATAGAGACACCAGATATGATTGGCAATCTGCACTGTAACAGTTCTGCAGAGCACACACTGTAGGCCTGACAGAGCCGCTTGAAGGGCACTGACTGGCTGCTATTAGCTTACACTGGAAACTTTTTTCTTTGTAAAAGCACGCTATAGAGACACCAGATATGATTGGCAATCTGCAGTGTAACAGTTCTGCAGAGCACACACTGTAGGCCTGACAGAGCCGCTTGAAGGACACTAACTGGCTGCTATTAGCTTACACTGGAAACCTTTTTTCTTTGTAAAAGCACGCTATAGAGACACCAGATATGATTGGCAATCTGCACTGTAACAGTTCTGCAGAGCACACACTGTAGGCCTGACAGAGCTGCTTGAAGGACACTGACTTGCTGCTATTAGCTTACACTGGAAACCTTTTTTCTTTGTAAAAGCACGCTATAGAGACACCAGATATGAGTGGCAACTGTCAAAGTACGCTGGCACAGGTCTGCAGAGCACACGCTGAAGGAGGCCTGACACCCAGACGCTTGCAGACAACTAACTGCTCTTCTATTACAGTGAAAAAAAATATTTTTTTTTTAATCTAAAGCTTAAGCTATTGTAAAAACAGATATGAGTGGTGGCCCTGACAGTGCAAATGGGCAAGGCATCCAGCCTGACACAGAAGCTGGCAGGCAGGCAACTGCTCTTCTATTACAGTGAAAAAAAATATATATTTTTTTAATCTAAAGCTTAAGCTACTGTAAAAACAGATATGAGTGGTGGCACTGGGCAAGTGGGCACAGTATCCAATGTGAACCTCACACAGAAGCTGGCAGGCAGGCACCTGCAATTACATTACACAGAAAAAAAAAAAAAAAGCAGCCTGATGTTCTAGCCCTAAAAAGGGCTTTTTGGGGTGCTGTCCTTACAGCAGAGATCAGATGAGTCCTTCAGGATTGTAGTGGACACTGAATACCCTAGCCTAGCTATCAATTTCCCTATCTAATCAGCAGCAGCTAAACTTTCCCTCCTCTCACTAAGCATGCAGCTTCAGAATGAATCGAAAATGTATGCTGGGAGGGAGGTTGGAGGGTGTGGAAGGGAGGGAGTGCTGCTGATTGGCTGGAATGTGTCTGCTGACCGAGAGGCACAGGGTCAAAGTTTGCCCAATGATGACGAATAGGGGGCGGATCGAACTGCGCATGTGCCCGCCCGCCGCGGCGAACGCGAACACGCCAAGTTCGCCGGGAACTGTTCGCCGGCGGACAGTTCGGTACATCACTAGTCATCAACTTACATTTTAATGAGCCTGTTAGCAAACTGGCTCAGGTAATACAGCATTGTAAGACAGTGTAGACCCCATTCAGGAATACCAGATCTTCTTAATAGAAAAAGATGGAGAGCACCAGCTTTTGACTTCAAAACAAATGATATTTATTACAAAAAAGGTAAAAATTGTACACACAGAAAAGTGCCTCAAATTCCAAAAGCACAACGCGTTTCAACGCTAAAATCTGCGTCTTCCTCAGGTTCATACATATTTCCATGTGAGGTCCCAGCTTTTAAATCCATTTTGACGCTTATTTTTCTAGTTAGGAACGTCCCCCTTAATATAATTATCCTATAGGAACCTTCCCAGTCTCATTATCTCATTGCGATATCGCAATGGTATGTGATGTCAATTCCGGTTCCGCCGCTATGCGTTTCAGCGGCCATGTTGATGCGTTCCACCTTCGATATGCGTTTCAGTGGCCATATTTGTGTTTTCCATTGTTGTTTCTAGTTACATCTCGGTTACACACAATTCCAACATTTCAAATTTCCATATATGGGGGAATCCTAACCTTTCACATCAATATCCTTAGTGCTCACGACTTTTGGGCCTTTCTATCAATTACAAAAAAATTGCACATAACACTATTAATCCTTACAGGAATACTATATCACAACCTCACTACATTTCCCATTCATACCCACTTTCCTTTCCTCATTTCCCATTACAACAAACTCCAAAGGCATCAACAAATGGACCGTTCTCCTTCATCCATTAGACTATTTAAAATCAAGCATATATTCAGGAGCCTATCCGGGTTATTGGATACCAATCCATTCGATAATAAAGCTAACACAGTTATTTAAGTAGCATTTAGTATTTATTTAAAGGGACACTATAGTCACCTGAACAACTTTAGCTTAATTAAGTAGTTTTGGTGTATAGAACATGCCCCTGCAGCCTCACTGCTCAATCCTCTGCCATTTAGGAGTTAAATCCCTTTGTTTATAAACCCTAGTCACACCTCCCTGCATGTGACTTGCATAGCCTTCCATAAACACTTCCTGTAAAGAGAGCCCTATTTAGGCTCTCTTTATTGCAAGTTGTTTAATTAAGATTGTCTTGTCCCCTGCTATGTTAATAGCTTGCTAGACCCTGCAAGACAGGGCCGCCACCAGAAATTTTGGGGCCCCTAACTCAGCTCAGGGTCTGGGCCCCCTCGGGCCCGCCTCCAAATACCGCCCACTGGGTCCACACACAGACACAAACGCACACACTGATACAAAAGGACACAGATACATACTAATAGACACACATACTGAAACAGACATACACGCATACAGGCATACATACTAACACACACATACTGAGACATACACACAGGCATACATAGTGACAGACAGACACATAATAACATACATACAGACACACATACATACAGACACTGACATACATACATACATACACACACATTCATACATACATACAGACACGGACATCCATACACACATACATTCATAATGGCATACAGACATACAGACTGACATACATGCATATATACAGACATACTGACAGACATACATGCATACAGACATACATACACACAGACCTATGTTCATAATAATATGCAGACATACATTCATACTGACATACATATATACATACATAGACATACATACAGACATACATGCATACAGACATACATGTATGCATACAGACATACACAAACATACATAGACAGACATACATACGTAGACATACATGCATGCAGTCAGACAGACATAGACATACACACAGACATACATACATACAAACAGACATATACATACATACAGACATACATACATAGACATACACACAGACATACACACATAGACATACGGACAGTCATACATGCATGCAGACAGACATACATACACATACATGCATCCAGACACACAGACATACACGCATACAGACAGACATGCATGCATCCAGACAGACAGACATACATAGACATACATGCATACAGACATACACATACAGACAGACAGACATACATGCATACATACATACAGACAGACATACATACATACACATACATGCATACAGACATACATACAGACAGACATACATACATATGCATACAGACACACACACATACATACATACAGACAGACATACACATACATACAGACAGACACACATACACATATATGCATACAGACAGACATACACACATACATACATACACACAGACAGACATACATACAGACAGACACATACATGCATACAGACATACATACAGACAGACATACATACATACAGACAGACATACACATACATGCATACAGACACAGACATACATACAGACAGACACACATACACACATACATACATACATACACACAGACAGACATACATACAGAAAGACATACACATACATGCATACAGACATACATACAGACAGACAGACATACACGCATACAGACACAGACATACATACAGACAGACACACATACACATACATGCATACAGACATACATACAGACAGACACACACACATACATACATACACATACATGCATACATACAGACATACATACATACATAGACATGCATACAGACACACAGACATACAGACATACACATACATGCATACAGACACACAGACATACAGATACATGCATACAGACAGACAGACACAGACAGACATACATACATACATACATGCACACACACAGCTCATTTTCCAGCCACCCTCCTGTCTCTTACCTTTTCTTTGCAGGAGGGTGGCTGGGGATGATGGGAGTCGGCGCTGCTCCCTCTTCATTGCCGGACTCTCCCTCTTTACGGCTGGGCGGGCGGGCGGGCAGGCGCGCTCCTCCCGCGCAGAGTGAGCTGGGAGGAAGTGAGCACTTCCTCCCAGCAGCACTTGCGGCTGCTTTTTTTTTTTTTTTTTTTTTTTAAAGGGGCCCGGTCGCGCTATACAACGGCCACAGCGCTGACCGGGCCCCTGAAGGAGGGGGCTTATCGGGTGGCCTTAAGTGTGTGGGCCACCCGATGGGCCCCACACGTGGGGCCCGGGCGGCCGGGCCCCCCAGGGCCGCCGGGCCCATGACAACTGTTATGGTTGTCATGCCCTGATGGCGGCCCTGCTGCAAGAGCATCCTGTATGTCATTAAAGTTCAATTTAGAGATTGAGATACAATTATTTAATGTAAATTACATCTGTTTGAAAGTGAAACCAGTTTTAGCAAGGGGAGGTGTGGCTAGGGCTGCATAAACAGAAACAAAGTGATTTAACTCCTAAATGACAATGAATTGAGCAGTGAAATTGCTGGGGAATGAGCTATACACTAAAACTGCTTTATTTAGCTAAAGTAATTTAGGTGACTATAGTGTTCCTTTAAGTAGCAATTTATATTACCTTCCACGGTTTCTTGAGGCCCAGAGAATTCATAGTGATACACCAATATGAAGTCAACCCTGACCATGTCAAACACATCGACCACTACATTCTCATCCTAAAAGATTTCCAAACTAACCATCCACGCAGAATCCATGTTTAAAATGTGATCTAATATGTAATCAAGATCTAATTTAGTAACTGATTTAACTCTGGAATTGTTTAAATATTTAAACAGTACACACTGTCATGCACACAAAACACCACAAAAGTGGAAAATGGTGGACTATTTTTTAGATAAACAAAATATATACTGTTATAAAAACACAATAAGCTGGACAATAAAAACATTAATATCACATCTTTATGTAAATGAAACCACATCAAACAAAATAACTCACATGGTAGAGAGGCAGTCTGGACACCTGGCTCTAGTGTAATAGGCAATGGAATCTCTATAAGTGGTTCCCAATCTTCATGATTGGCAATCCACAAGCAGGTTAACACTCCATATAGGCTGTAAAATACAACTTCATTGCATAGACTATCCTGAAATAACAAAATAAAGGAATGCAAAAAGCTATGACAATGCAGGATCAAAGATTTCTAGCAGAGAAAATATTTTTTTTTTTACATGGAGATCAAATCAAATAATACAGAAAAGATCAAAAAGTGTTTTATCTTATGGCTTCCTCAGACATGAAACATGTAAGTTCCATCGAGTGTCCTATATATACCCTCAAGCTTGATTGGTTTGATTCCTTTAGAGCAGGGGTAGGCAACCTTTGGCTCTACAGATGTTTTGGACTACACCTCCCATGATGCTTTGCCAGCATTATGTGTGTAAGAGCTTTATGGGGGATGTAGTCCACAACATCTGGAGAGCCGAAGGTTGCCATCCCTGCTTTAGAGGTTCAATTGCCAGTCATTTGCCATTAGAAGCAGGTGTCCAGAGTGTCTCTATACCTTGTGAGTTCTCTCCCTAATGCAATCTCATTTACATAAAGACGATTTACATTAATTTTTTTTTCTTTTCTAGCTTACTATGTATTTATAACCTTTGCAATAATGATCTGCATTGATGTTATACACACTTTGAGGGTTTACAAGCATAAGCACCCAGGCTCCTATCTAATATTAGTGTTGTCGCGAACCCGAAATTTTCGGTTCGCGAACGGCGAACGCGAACTTCCGCAAATGTTCGCGAACCGGCGAACCGCGCGAACCGCCATTGACTTCAATGGGCAGGCGAATTTTAAAAACAACAGGGACTCTTTCTGGCCACAATAGTGATGGAAAAGTTGTTTCAAGGGAACTAACACCTGGACTGTGGCATGCCAGAGGGGGATCCATGGCAAAACTCCCATGGAAAATTGCACAGTTGATGCAGAGTCTGCTTTTAATCCATAAAGGGCAGAAATCACCTAACATTGACACCTGTCCTCAAAGCCCAGCCCTGATACACACTGACACAGAGCAGAATAGAGACTGTTCCCCCTACATAGGGTCACTTGGCAGATATGGATTGACACCTGTCCTCAAAACCCCTGATATACACTGACACAGAGCAGAATAGGGACTGTTCCCCCTACATAGGGTCACTTGGCAGATATGGATTGACACCTGTCCTCAAAACCCCTGATACACACTGACACAGAGCAGAATAGGGACTGTTCCCCCTACATAGGGTCACTTGGCAGATATGGATTGACACCTGTCCTCAAAACCCCTGATACACACTGACACAGAGCAGAATAGAGACTGTTCCCTGTCCACAGAGACCATGATACACACTGACACAGAGCAGAATAGAGACTGTTCACCGTCCACAGAGACCATGATACACACTGACACAGAGCAGAATAGAGACTGTCCCCCCTACATAGGGTCACTTGGCAGGTATGGATTGACACCTGTCCTCAAAGCCCCTGATACACACTGACACAGAGCAGAATAGGGACTGTTCCTCCTACATAGGGTCATTTGGCAGATATGGATTGACACCTGTCCTCAAAACCCCTGATACACACTGACACAGAGCAGAATAGGGACTGTTCCCTGTCCACAGAGTCCATGATACACACTGACACAGAGCAGAATAGAGACTGTTCCCCGTCCACAGAGACCATGATACACACTGACACAGAGCAGAATAGGGACTGTTACCCCTACATAGGGTCACTTGGCAGGTATGGATTGACACCTGTCCTCAAAGCCCATGATACACACTGGGGGGAGCTACTGTCCTCCCCAACCCCTGCGCGATGGGTGGGGGCCATAAATCACACTGGGCGGAGCTACTGTCCTCCCCAACCCCTGCGCGGTGGGTGGGGGCCATAAATCACCCCACAGTGTTTGGTTCTAATGAGTGCAACGTAAATGGCTGCACAGGAGCTGGCCAACTGGAGAATTCAAAAGAGAAAACATGCACTGGAACTAATCGAGAAAGAGGAAAGACAGCCATACCAGATTCAGATGACAAAGCTGACACACAAGGGGTTAATTGAAATTGATACCATGCCCGATCAGAACTTGACCCTAGAGGATCTGTCTGATTCTGTGTGGCAGCCTCAGGATTCTCAGCAGGATTGCATCTCAGAGAAAAGGGACACAAAATCCCAACACAAGAGCCACCTTTTAGATCAGGACTGCCTTATATGCAAAGGGCTGATAAACCCCCCAGGTGATGCTGACTTAAGCCAATGGGTAATTACCAAGAAACCAGAGAAAATATGGAAACACCATATAACTAATGGCAATCAACATTCTTCATGCATTGAAAAGAAGAACAAGAAATTGTATGATCCAGATACTAGACTCACAGATCCAGCAGACTCAAGTGTGTGGAAGGGATTCCTTCACATGTTCTCTATAAAGCAGTTTAAAGTTACAGCCACGCCAGAGTCTGGTTATAGCAGTCATCTTTGCCAGGATTTACCAAAAGTGTTAACATCCGAAGGATGCATTTTGCAAGAGTCTGTTTGGGAATATGTGGATCGTATCTGGCCAGAGTGCACCAAGGACATGTGTGTGATCCGACTGAATCAAAGAACGTCAAGTGATGCAGTTTCATATGCTCGGCTGTATTCTTATCTTAATCGGAAGCTGAGATATGCAATCATCAGAAGTCATGGCATGGAGGCGTTCCTAGTGCCTCTACCTGCCGGCCAACCCATCCCTCAAAGATTGCGTCCTTTGGGAGGTCCATGTTTGGAAGACAACCATCCTATTCTGCTTCTGATCTTGCTTCTTCCAAGCCATCCTTCCTGGACAGCTTATCCCAAAAAATCTTCCAAGAAACATAAAGAAGGTTTGGATATCCCAGATGATATTTTCTCTGACATATTAGCAGATGTTGAACGAGAGGAGAGACAAATGGCCGAGCAAGGGCTCCCTCCTCCAGGTTTCCCAAATTTTGAGCAGTGGAATCAGAATTCTGAGGATACAGGAGAGGAAGTTGGCATGCCTGAGATCATGAATATGCTCCAAAATTTGAGCAATGGCCTTCAGTTCCCAGGAGAATTCTCTGTAATTATAGGAGAGAGTCAGGGTGCTAATATTATGCCACCTCTCCATGTGCCAAATACTGTTCCAGCAGGTCTCCCATATCCATCTTTTCCATTGTATCCAGAAGCAGCCTACCCTGACTGGCATGGTATGTTGCCCCCTACTCATGCAGTAAATCCATTGTCCATTGACCCAGCCAATCTCTTCTCTTACCCGCTTTCACAAATAATACCACCTAACTTCTTATCTGATCAACATTTTACTGCAGGACCTCAACCTTTTGCATAAATGTTGTAGTTTTGTTATATTTACGTTTTTTGTTTTTTTTAACTGTTATGTTTTAGCGAAATATTGAAAAAAATACATGTAATGTGCTGAACATCAAAGCTG
This sequence comes from Pelobates fuscus, assembly GCF_036172605.1. Classification (NCBI taxonomy): domain Eukaryota; kingdom Metazoa; phylum Chordata; class Amphibia; order Anura; family Pelobatidae; genus Pelobates; species Pelobates fuscus. The sequence goes on from NC_086321.1 coordinate 277,821,806, forward strand.
AAATTTTAATTTGTCTCAGTAAGTTGAAAGCCATACTTTCTATGGGAGTTTCAAATGTTCAATAATTGTTTTCTGAAGAAAGCATAACTGTCTGTTTTTAGCAAGCAACAACCCCATATTAAGCTGTTTATTCACTGAACATCCATTTGTACTGAATTGAAAACTGAATGACAAAATGTAGGCAGAAAACGAATGATTTGAATATATTCTTCAAATACCAGAATTTTTTTATTTGTTTTTTAGTTCACTACTATTCTGTGTTTAGTACTGTATAAGTGTGCCAGATTTGACAAGTTTACATAGGTTAATTATAGCCACTGTTATATCTGGGCTACAAATACATGCATTTTGGCAAACACCTCAAAGCCCATGTAAGCTTTGTGTTGTTGAATTTCAGTGATTTCTTTTATGTTGCATGTGTACAGTTGTACTGTAAAATGGGTAAAGCATGGGATATGTTTTTACATTTGTATACTAAAATTTGTAATATACGTTGAAAAAAAAAAAAGAAGGACGCATGAGCCTACAGGCATTGCGCATGAGCGTCCAGTAACGTGGCAAAAAAATTCCCAGCTCCCCAGAGGCTGTCCTAGCACCCCGGTCATACAAATATTCATTAACAGCTTTTTCTTGTTGGAGCAGGCGGTCGAACATTAGGAGTGTTGAATTCCAACGTGTAGGGCTGTCGCAAATCAAGCGCCTCACTGGCATGTTGTTTCGCCGCTGGATATCGGCAAAGTGAGCCATGGCCGTGTAGGAACGCCTGAAATGGCCACACACCTTCCTGGCCTGCTTCAGGATGTCCTGTAAGCCTGTGTACTTATGCACAAAGCGTTGTACGATCAGATTACACACATGTGCCATGCACGGCACATGTGTCAACTTGCCCAACTTCAATGTCGCTATCAAATTTTTTCCGTTGTCACACACCACTTTGCCGATATCCAGTTGCTGCGGAGTCAGACACTTTTCCACCTGTGCGTTCAGGGCGGACAGGAGTGCTTGTCCGGTGTGACTCTCTGCTTTCAAGCAAGTCAAACCCAAGACGGCGTGACACTGCCGTATCCGGGATGTGGAATAGTACCTGGGGAGCTGGGGAGGTGCCGTTGATGTGGAGCAAGAATCAGCGGCACAAGAGGACTCAGCTGAGGAGGTTATGGAAGAGGATGGAGTAGGAGGAGTAGAGGAGGTGGCAGCAGGACTGCCTGCAATTCGTGGCGGTGTCACCAACTCCTCTGCAATGCCACGCATTCCTTGCTTGTCAGCCATCAGCAGGTTTACCCAATGCGCAGTGTAGGTGATATACCTGCCCTGACCATGCTTTGCAGACCAGGTATCAGTGGTCAGATGGACCCTTGCCCCAACACTGTGTGCCAGACATGCCATGACTTCCTTTTGCACAATCGAGTACAAGTTGGGGATTGCCTTTTGTGAAAAGAAATTCTGGCCGGGTTCCTTCCACTGCGGTGTCCCAATAGCTACAAATTTTTTGAACGCCTCAGACTCAACCAGATTGTATGGTAAAAGCTGGCGGGCTAATAGTTCGGACAAGCCAGCTGTCAGACGCTGGGCATGGGGGTGACTTGGTGACATTGGCTTCTTACGCTCAAACATGTCCTTGACAGACACATGACTGTGGGCAGATGAGCGGGAACTGCTCAAGGCGGGAGACGGAGTGGCGGATGGTTGAGAGGGGGCAAGAAGGACAGCAGTGGTTGACGTGGCTGAAGATGCTGGACCAGGAGGAGGATGGCGGCTTAGAGTAGGCGTGCTGCTTGTACTCATGTGTTGATCCCATAGGCGTTTGTGATGTGAGATCATGTGCCTACGCAAAGCAGTTGTACCTAGGTGGGTGTTGGACCTCCCACGACTCAGTTTCCTTTGGCACAGGTTGCAAATGGCATCGTTGTTGTCAGAGGCAGACACACACAAAAAATGCCACACTGCTGAGCTCTGCAATGACGGCATTCTGGTGGTGGACACAGCATGCGTTGATTGGCGTGCTGTCGGGCTGACCCCGGGTGCCGATGCATGCTGTCTGACTGTGCCACTAGCTCCTTGCGACGACCCCCCCCTGCTTCCAACTCGTCTCCTCCTCCTCTCTGTCTCCCCATCTGAACTTTCGCCCTGTTCTTCTTCTTGCCGAGCGGGCACCCACGTGACATCCATGGACGCATCGTCATCATCAACCGCTTCGCTTGTATCTGACAACTCAGAAAAGGAAGCAGCAGCGGGTACAACATTATCATCATCATCACACCGTACCTCCATGTGTTTAATGCTGCCTGCCTGAGACATATCCCTGTTATCTACATCCTCTAGCAATAATGGTTGCGCATCACTCATTTCTTCAAACGGGTGTGTGAATAACTCCTCTGACATACCAAGTAAAGCGGCTGTGGTGCTAGTTTTGGTGGTGGCGGCAGGCGGGTGAGTGCTATCTTGAGAGGTGCCTGAAGCTAAGCTGGAGGAGGATGGTGCGTCAAGGTTCCGAGCGGAGGCTGTACAAGATTGGGTGTCCTGTGTTAGCCAGTCAACTATGTCCTCAGAACATTTCAAGTTCAGGGTACGTGGCTTCTGAAAACTGGGCATTATTCTAGGGCAAAAGGGAATCACAGCACCACGACCACGACGGCCCCTGCGGGGTGGTCTGCCTCTGCTTGTCATTTTTTTGGGGATTAGTGGTACTATGCGTGCAAGCTACTGTGAGACCAGATATGATTGTAGGCCTGAGACACCCGCTTGAAGACAAGTAACTGCTATTCAATCTATAACAGTGAAAAATAAATTTTGGTTTTAAAAGCACGCTTTAGAGACACCAGATATGATTGGCAATGTGCACTGGAACAGTTCTGCAGAGCACACACTGTAGGCCTGAGACACCCGCTTGAAGACAAGTAACTGCTATTCAATCTATAACAGTGAAAAACAAATTTTGGTTTTAAAAGCACGCTATAGAGACACCAGATATGATTGGCAATGTGCACTGGAACAGTTCTGCAGAGCACACGCTGAAGGAAGGACTGACAGAGCCGCTTGAAGACAAGTAACTGCTATTCAATCTATAACAGTGAAAAACAAATTTTGGTTTTAAAAGCACGCTATAGAGACACCAAATATGATTGGCAACTGTCAAAGCACGCTGGAACAGGTCTACAGAGCACACGCTGAAGTAGGCCTGACACCCAGACGCTTGCAGACAACTAACTGATCTTCTATTACAGTGAAAAAAAATGATTTCTTTAAAATCTAAAGCTTAAGCTATTGTTAAAACAGATATGAGTGGTGGCACTGACTGTGCAAATGGGCAAGGCATCCAACCTGACACAGAAGCTGGCAGGCAGGCAACTGCTCTTCTATTACAGTGAAAACAAATTATTTATTTTAAATCTAAAGCTTAACCAATTGTTAAAACAGATATGAGTGGTGGCACTGGGCAAGTGGGCACAGTATCCAATGTGAACCTCACACAGAAGCTGGCAGGCAGGCAACTGCTCTTCTATTACAGTGAAAAAAATATATTTATTTTAAATGTAAAGCTTAACCAATTGTTAAAACAGATATGAGTGGTGGCACTGGGCAAGTAGGCACAGTATCCAATGTGAACCTCACACAGAAGCTGTCAGGCAGGCAACTGCTCTTCTATTACAGTGGAAACAAAATTTTGGTTGTAAAAGCATGCTAGAGAGACACCAGATATGAGTGGCAACTGTCAAAGTACGCTGGCAGGGTTGTGCAGGGCACACGCTGAAGGAAGGCCTGACAGAGCCGCTTGAAGGACACTGACTGTCTGCTATTAGCTTACACTGGAAACCTTTTTTCTTTGTAAAAGCACGCTAAAGAGACACCAGATATGATTGGCAACTGTCAAAGCACGCTGGCACAGGTCTGCAGAGCACACGCTGAAGTAGGCCTGACACCCAGACGCTTGCAGACAACTAACTGATCTTCTATTACAGTGAAAAAAAAATGATTTCTTTAAAATCTAAAGCTTAAGCTATTGTTAAAACAGATATGAGTGGTGGCACTGACTGTGCAAATGGGCAAGGCATCCAACCTGACACAGAAGCTGGCAGGCAGGCAACTGATCTTCTATTACAGTGAAAACAAATTATTTATTTTAAATCTAAAGCTTAACCAATTGTTAAAACAGATATGAGTGGTGGCACTGGGCAAGTGGGCACAGTATCCAATGTGAACCTCACACAGAAGCTGGCAGGCAGGCAACTGCTCTTCTATTACAGTGAAAAAAATTAATTATTTAAAATCTAAAGCTTAACCAATTGTTAAAACAGATATGAGTGGTGGCACTGACTGTGCAAATGGGCAAGGCATCCAACCTGACACAGAAGCTGGCAGGCAGGCAACTGCTCTTCTATTACAGTGAAAACAAATTATTTATTTTAAATCTAAAGCTTAACCAATTGTTAAAACAGATATGAGTGGTGGCACTGGGCAAGTGGGCACAGTATCCAATGTGAACCTCACACAGAAGCTGGCAGGCAGGCAACTGCTCTTCTATTACAGTGAAAAAAAAATATTTATTTTAAATGTAAAGCTTAACCAATTGTTAAAACAGATATGAGTGGTGGCACTGGGCAAGTGGGCACAGTATCCAATGTGAACCTCACACAGAAGCTGGCAGGCAGGCAACTGCTCTTCTATTACAGTGAAAAAAAATAATTATTTAAAATCTAAAGCTTAACCAATTGTTAAAACAGATATGAGTGGTGGCACTGACTGTGCAAATGGGCAACTCATCCAACCTGACACAGAAGCTGGCAGGCAGGCAACTGTTCTTCTATTACAGTGAAAACAAATTATTTATTTTAAATCTAAAGCTTAACCAATTGTTAAAACAGATATGAGTGGTGGCACTGGGCAAGTGGGCACAGTATCCAATGTGAACCTCACACAGAAGCTGGCAGGCAGGCAACTGCTCTTCTATTACAGTGAAAAAAAAAATTATTTTAAATGTAAAGCTTAACCAATTGTTAAAACAGATATGAGTGGTGGCACTGGGCAAGTAGGCACACTATCCAATGTGAACCTCACACAGAAGCTGGCAGGCAGGCAACTGCTCTTCTATTACAATGAAAACAAATTATTTATTTTAAATCTAAAGCTTAACCAATTGTTAAAACAGATATGAGTGGTGGCACTGGGCAAGTGGGCACAGTATCCAATGTGAACCTCACACAGAAGCTGGCAGGCAGGCAACTGCTCTTCTATTACAGTGAAAAAAAAATATTTATTTTAAATGTAAAGCTTAACCAATTGTTAAAACAGATATGAGTGGTGGCACTGGGCAAGTAGGCACAGTATCCAATGTGAACCTCACACAGAAGCTGGCAGGCAGGCACCTGCAATTACATTACACAGGAAAAAAAAAAAAAAAAGCAGCCTGATGTTATAGCCCTAAAAATGGCTTTTTGGGGTGCTGTCCTTACAGCAGAGATCAGATGAGTCCTTCAGGATTGTAGTGGACACTGAATACCCTAGCCTAGCTATCAATTTCCCTATCTAATCAGCAGCAGCTAAACTTTCCCTCCTCTCACTAAGCATGCATCTTCCGAATGAATCGAAAATGGATGCTGGGAGGGAGGTTGGAGGGTGTGGAAGGGAGGGATTGCTGCTGATTGGCTGGAATGTGTCTGCTGACCGAGAGGCACAGGGTCAAAGTTTGCCCAATGATGACGAATAGGGGGCGGATCGAACTGCGCATGTGTCCGCCCGCCGCAGCGAACGCGAACACGCTAATTTCGCCAGGAACTGTTCGCCGGTACAGTTCGGTACATCACTATCTAATATATCTGCAGGAACTGATTCACTGAGGAGAACACACAGGGGCCTTCTAAAGTCCAGTTGGTTGATCTTCAGTACACTGGTCTTTGCATTAACTCCTACAATCCCGTTGTTAGTTGAAGTGCTGTGAGAGACCAATGACAGGCTGGCAATCTTTTAGGCACAATATGTTACTGTTTTCTCCCATCAATCTTCTATTTATCAACATATGTCAAAGAAATAATATGTGATCCAAAACTCAAAAATCTATATTTAATGGAGTAAAATGTTATATTTTACACAATCGGTAATTTCTTTTTTTTTTTTACAAGCCTATGTACACTGTAATTCTCAACTGTGAATGAGCTAATTCTAAGAAGCATGTTTTGATGGATTACATTACATACACCAGTTCACAGAGTTTATTTTGCATATTGTGGAACACACATTAACTCGATTGTGGAACCTGCACCAAAAGGTGTAAACTTGTTTGAGCAAGGTCCTCTTCATCCTATTGTTTCTGTAAGTTTTTGAAATTGTCTCATTTATTGTTAAATCTCCCCTCCTATAATATTGTAAAGCGCTACAGAATTTGTTGGCGTTATATAAATGCCAATATTAATAATAATAATAATAATAATAATAATAATAATAAATGGTTCACGTTAGATTGCAAAGTCTCTATTTACTTGCTTCTTGGTAGCTGCTACACTGATTGGTTTGTTAATAGCTATTAAACCGACTTAAAACTAGCATTAAAAGTAGGTTGGTCTGGTATGCCTAAAGCAACACTCAGGGATGAGGGAGTCTGACTTGGAATGGAGTGCTCAAAACTGGGTATAGGCAGAAATTTCACCAAAAAACTGCCCCAAAATGTAGAAATACAATTATATCATTGCACCCACAATGATATAATTGTATTAAAACTAGCATTGTTTATCAGTTTAATAAAGCTGTGGTCTGCCAAGCAGGAACATTTTTAAACGTGTGTATAAGATAGGACATGTGGGATGGTTGTTTTTCATGAAGTACATTTTACATTAACCCTTTAAGAACGGAGGGCGTACAATTACACCCTATTTTAAGCGGCTCTAAACGCGGCTCTAAAAGCGGCTCTAAACGAGTGGCGTAATTGTACACCCTCTGTTTTTTTCTTACTTACCCGGTCGCCAGCAATCCCACGCCGGCGATCGCGGTTTGGGGGGACTCCCAGGGAGCCCCCCGCGCCACATCCGACGTCCTGGGGGCCCCCCCAGCCATGTGAGAGTGAGGTCCTTGCGAGGACCTCACAATCACATGGCTGGGTTAGCTCAGGCATTGCCAGCAGGGAGACTAACTGTAATGACAGGTAGTCCCCCTGCTGGCTGGAAATAAAATAAAATTAATTAAATAAGTGTAAAAAAAATAATTATATACTTAGATCATATATATATATTATGATCTAAATATATATATATACACATATACATACACACACATACACTGTCTAGGTGTATTTTACTATTAATATATATCATTTATATATATATATATATATATATATATATATATATATATATATATATATATATATATATATTTATATATATATATATATATATATATATATATAAAAAATAGAAAAAAATCCCAAGCACTCACGCTTTGTGGTTCCTCATGTGCCGGGTGCCAAAGCCTGGACTCCAAAGATACATAGAATGCCAAATAAAAGCTGCTCACCGGTCTTGTTAAAATCCAAAAGTTTTATTAAATCATATTAAAATCTGTGACCAACGTTTCGGTCCCCGCTCGGGACCTTCCTCAGGGTCAGACAAAAATGATAGGACAACACACAATACTTGCAATGTATGTCAATATATAGCCATAACAATAATTAAAAGTGACTCACCCAGGTGCATGGTGTCCTCGGCGTTTCCGCCGTGTATACTTCCGGGTGTGCGCATTAGGTGTAAGCCCTGCTCCGCCCCTTATCCCACATGTTGAGGGAAACTACTAACCAGTAGATAGGGGGTGCGGCATATCAACCGCGTCTATGGCGACGGCTATGCTTCCGGGTGTGCGCGAGCACTCATTCCGGCGTCCCACTATCAAGGGTACACGTGACTGGTGCCGCACGAATCACGGCCAATGGGGCGTTGCTAGGCAACGTAATATGAGCAAACCACTATATACATATACAGGAAACTCCATGTGTGAGTTATTATAGTGAATATGTGTAGATTAAGTACTGATATATATACACTATACATAAGGTGTATAGGATAACCTTATCAAATGAAGGTTTTTATCTTATAAGAACATGTGACATATGTAAAGTGCCACTAAGAGCACATATGAACGTCGTGAAAGGAGAAAGTGCTGTGGGAGGTACTACACTAGATAGTATTAAAGTGATACCGTGTCTATAAATAAAGTGCAAAAAGTGATGCAAAAGAACATATAATAAACTGTTATGCAGTACACAAGTGAAAAAAATTACAACACTTAGTATCATGGCCATAAGAATAGCATATTAGTGATGCCATTTAAAAGAAAATATATGTCTATAAGCCCCTGTATGGGGTAATAGCCTATATGTCAAAGTAAAGATAAAATACAATAGTATAAAATCATACTGGTACTAGTAGGGGGGACTAGATAAATGAATAATACGGGATGTTTTCATTCAAACCCCTAGGTGCTACCGTGTCTAACTGGTATATCCAGAATGCTTCTTTCTGGAGCAGCATTTTACCTCTATTTCCACCCCTCTTAGAAGGGGGAATGTGGTCTATGCCCACGAACTTGAGGGAGGATAGGGGGTGTCCTTTAACCAAAAAATGTTTGGCCACAGGTTTATCGGATAGTCCATCCCTGTAGGCCAACCTAATACTGGAACGGTGGCCCCTTATGCGTTCACATAATTGTGTCTCAGTTTTTCCCACGTAGTATAGACCACATGGGCACATCAGTTTGTATACAACATGAGTCGTTTTACAGGTAATGGTGTGCTTAATATCGTAAACTCTATTGGTGTGTGGATGGTTAAATTTTTTAGATGGAATCATGTGTCCACATGTCACACAGCCAAGGCAACGGATGCATCCTCGTATGTTGCTCTTGGCTGTCTTAGAGTAGCTGGCGACTGGATCCGTGTGCACCAATATGTCTCGTAGGTTTCTGTTGCGTCTATAGCAGATCATCGGTGGTTCTTTGAAAATCTTCGGGAGCAAGTCGTCAGTAGCCACCATCTTCCAATTTTCTTTAATAACTGTTGCAATCTGATGTGAAGAGTTGTGAAACGTCATGGGGAACACCATCCTCTGTGTGGGTTGTACTTTCTCTTTGTTCGTCGCTATCCTAGCCATTCTGAGGGCGTCTTGGAGTGCCCGGTTTTCATAGCCTCTATTTGCAAACTTTTGTGTCATGGTATCCAATTGCAATTCCATCTTATCCGGGTTTGAGTTATTGCGGATAACACGTTGAAATTGTGCCTTCGGTATCGATTTTTTCAGTGCGATAGGGTGTGCGCTGTGGGCGTGCAAAAGGGTATTACGGCCAGTGGGTTTTGAATATAGAGAATATTCAATCCCGTTCGACCCGCTGGTTAATTCCAAATCAAGATATTGTACTCTATCTGCACTTATATTGGCTGTGAGCCTGATAGGTGATGGAAGTTGATTCAATTCGGATACCATTTGTTGTGCCTCTACTTGTGTACCCCTCCAGATAATGAGAAGGTCGTCTATGTAGCGGTAATAGCCGACTATGGAGTCTCCATAGGGCAATAAGATATGTTCCATTTCATATGCATACATATATGCATTCGCATACATTGGGGCTACCGATGACCCCATGGATGTTCCCGCCACCTGAAGGTACCATTGTTCTTCAAATCTGAAGTGGTTATTGTAAAGGATTAAGGATAGCAACTCCAAAACGAACTCAATAGGAGGACCCTGGTAGACTTGAGAGTTGCACAAAACCTGTCGCATGGCCTCTATTCCTTCTGCATGGGGTATGACCGTATACAAGCTGGCCACATCCATTGTAATGAATACCGGTGTAACATGATGTAATTGTAGGCCCTTGATCCTGTCCAAAAGTGTCTGGGTATCTTTGATACAAGTCTGTAATGACTCCACTGGTCTTTTGACAACATGGTCAAGCCATTGTGCAATCGGTTCTAATATTCCGTCAATGGCTGACACTATAGGGCGTCCGGGCGGTTTATTGGCATTCTTATGTATCTTTGGGATACTGTAGATAACTGGGGTGCGTGGATGGGCTTTATTCAAAAATCGGTAGAGTTCTAATTCTATGTAGCCTGCTCTTAAGGCCATGTCTAGGACATCCATGATTTTCCTCTGGATATTTGTAGTTGGATCCCCCGGGAGAGGGCAGTATGTGTTAGCATCCTGAAGTTGCTGTCTGAGGTCCGCAGCATAATCGGCGTAGTCCATAAGGACTATGCCACCCCCCTTATCCGCCGGGCGGATCACGATAGTATGATCCTTAGCCAAATTAGCCAACGAGTTTTTTTCTTGTTTCGTGATATTATATTGTGCTGTAGGATGTCTCATAGCATTGTTTTGTGTCAACTTGGCTGTGGTAGTTAGAAATGTCTTAATGGAATGTTTGTTGCTTGGTGGATCAAATGTCGATTTGACTCTAAATTTATCAATATCCATATCATTGGACCTGGTGGTGTCTCTGGCAGCGTGGTGGAAATGATCTTTAAGTCTCATGTGCCTTCCAAATTGGAAAAGTTCGGTACTCCATTGAAATGGGCTAAGTCTACTTGTGGGAACGTATGAAAGTCCTTTGCTAAGAATGGAGATTTCCATATTGCTTAAGTGTCTGTGTGAAAGATTGAAAATAGGTGTTATCTCCTGAGAGGCGGTTTGCCGCGGGGTACTATTTTGGCCCTTGCCCCCTCTCCTGGTTCTATGCCTTCTTCGCTTCGAATGCGGCTCCTGGTTACCGTGCCTGTCTCGGCTGCATCTAAAAAAGGTGCCGCGTTTGTAGAAGTGTCATTATCTGACGCCGATTCTCCAGATGTAATGTCTATTGTAGGGATATTCGGGCATACGATTCTTTTGCGGAAGCGTCTTGGTCTGGGTGGCCGATCACCGGATAACCACCTGTATACCCGGTGGTCTTGGTAGTCTTGCTGTACCCTCTCATATTTTTGTTTCTTGAACTTTACTAGCTCGTTCTTATATTTCAGGAGTTCACTCTTAAGCTGCTGTTGGAGTTTTAAGCCTTCTGTGGAGGCCATCAGGACAGCCTGTTCCATTTCAACATCCAATATTTTTTGTGTAACATCAGCCAAGTCTGTCTTAACATCTCTAATAGCTATCAACATGAGATCCAAAGAGGCTTTGTTTAAGACATGGGTCCAATCCCTGCATACCGTGGCCTTGAGTCTGCCTATAGTTGGGATATTAAGCAGCCTAAACCCTCGTGGGATCATCTTTGCTTTGTAGTAGTCCGATAGGAACAGACCATGGAGGTCTAAATCAATGCTTTTTTTGTGCAAGCGTAGGAGTTTAAAGTAGACATCTTTAGGGGTAATATGGCTAGGAAGCCCCTGGCTGGTTTGCTCCCAAAGTATGCCTGCTACTTCATCTGTAGTAAATTGGAGCGTTTCAGCATGTTCTGCATATGCCCCTGCTTGTACCAGAAATTCATCCATATTCAAAATATGTACACTAAAATATTGTTTAAAGCAATGTATAAACTAACAATGCTGTAGTTTAACATCCAAAGAAATTCAATGTGCACCAATAGGGAATTGTGTGCACTACCAGCTGGTGCTGTATGGGTAGGAGGTAGAGCCCCACACTCCCAAATTTACAAAAAATAGAAAAAAATCCCAAGCACTCACGCTTTGTGGTTCCTCATGTGCCGGGTGCCAAAGCCTGGACTCCAAAGATACATAGAATGCCAAATAATAGCTGCTCACCGGTCTTGTTAAAATCCAAAAGTTTTATTAAATCATATTAAAATCTGTGACCAACGTTTCGGTCCCCGCTCGGGACCTTCCTCAGGGTCAGACAAAAATGATAGGACAACACACAATACTTGCAATGTATGTCAATATATAGCCATAACAATAATTAAAAGTGACTCACCCAGGTGCATGGTGTCCTCGGCGTTTCCGCCGTGTATACTTCCGGGTGTGCGCATTAGGTGTAAGCCCTGCTCCGCCCCTTATCCCACATGTTGAGGGAAACTACTAACCAGTAGATAGGGGGTGCGGCATATCAACCGCGTCTATGGCGACGGCTATGCTTCCGGGTGTGCGCGAGCACTCATTCCGGCGTCCCACTATCAAGGGTACACGTGACTGGTGCCGCACGAATCACGGCCAATGGGGCGTTGCTAGGCAACGTAATACGAGCAAACCACTATATACATATACAGGAAACTCCATGTGTGAGTTATTATAGTGAATATGTGTAGATGAAGTACTGATATATATACACTATACATAAGGTGTATAGGATAACCTTATCAAATGAAGGTTTTTATCTTATAAGAACATGTGACATATGTAAAGTGCCACTAAGAGCACATATGAACGTCGTGAAAGGAGAAAGTGCTGTGGGAGGTACTACACTAGATAGTATTAAAGTGATACCGTGTCTATAAATAAAGTGCAAAAAGTGATGCAAAAGAACATATAATAAACTGTTATGCAGTACACAAGTGAAAAAAATTACAACACTTAGTATCATGGCCATAAGAATAGCATATTAGTGATGCCATTTAAAAGAAAATATATGTCTATAAGCCCCTGTATGGGGTAATAGCCTATATGTCAAAGTAAAGATAAAATACAATAGTATAAAATCATACTGGTACTAGTAGGGGGGACTAGATAAATGAATAATACGGGATGTTTTCATTCAAACCCCTAGGTGCTACCGTGTCTAACTGGTATATCCAGAATGCTTCTTTCTGGAGCAGCATTTTACCTCTATTTCCACCCCTCTTAGAAGGGGGAATGTGGTCTATGCCCACGAACTTGAGGGAGGATAGGGGGTGTCCTTTATCCAAAAAATGTTTGGCCACAGGTTTATCGGATAGTCCATCCCTGTAGGCCAACCTAATACTGGAACGGTGGCCCCTTATGCGTTCACATAATTGTGTCTCAGTTTTTCCCACGTAGTATAGACCACATGGGCACATCAGTTTGTATACAACATGAGTCGTTTTACAGGTAATGGTGTGCTTAATATCGTAAACTCTATTGGTGTGTGGATGGTTAAATTTTTTAGATGGAATCATGTGTCCACATGTCACACAGCCAAGGCAACGGATGCATCCTCGTATGTTGCTCTTGGCTGTCTTAGAGTAGCTGGCGAATGGATCCGTGTGCACCAATATGTCTCGTAGGTTTCTGTTGCGTCTATAGCAGATCATCGGTGGTTCTTTGAAAATCTTCGGGAGCAAGTCGTCAGTAGCCACCATCTTCCAATTTTCTTTAATAACTGTTGCAATCTGATGTTAAGAGTTGTGAAACGTCATGGGGAACACCATCCTCTGTGTGGGTTGTACTTTCTCTTTGTTCGTCGCTGTCCTAGCCATTCTGAGGGCGTCTTGGAGTGCCCGGTTTTCATAGCCTCTATTTGCAAACTTTTGTGTCATGGTATCCAATTGCAATTCCATCTTATCCGGGTTTGAGTTATTGCGGATAACACGTTGAAATTGTGCCTTCGGTATCGATTTTTTCAGTGCGATAGGGTGTGCGCTGTGGGCGTGCAAAAGGGTATTACGGCCAGTGGGTTTTGAATATAGAGAATATTCAATCCCGTTCGACCCGCTGGTTAATTCCAAATCAAGATATTGTACTCTATCTGCACTTATATTGGCTGTGAGCCTGATAGGTGATGGAAGTTGATTAAATTCGGATACCATTTGTTGTGCCTCTACTTGTGTACCCCTCCAGATAATGAGAAGGTCGTCTATGTAGCGGTAATAGCCGACTATGGAGTCTCCATAGGGCAATAAGATATGTTCCATTTCATATGCATACATATATGCATTCGCATACATTGGGGCTACCGATGACCCCATGGATGTTCCCGCCACCTGAAGGTACCATTGTTCTTCAAATCTGAAGTGGTTATTGTAAAGGATTAAGGATAGCAACTCCAAAACGAACTCAATAGGAGGACCCTGGTAGACTTGAGAGTTGCACAAAACCTGTCGCATGGCCTCTATTCCTTCTGCATGGGGTATGACCGTATACAAGCTGGCCACATCCATTGTAATGAATACCGGTGTAACATGATGTAATTGTAGGCCCTTGATCCTGTCCAAAAGTGTCTGGGTATCTTTGATACAAGTCTGTAATGACTCCACTGGTCTTTTGACAACATGGTCAAGCCATTGTGCAATCGGTTCTAATATTCCGTCAATGGCTGACACTATAGGGCGTCCGGGCGGTTTATTGGCATTCTTATGTATCTTTGGGATACTGTAGATAACTGGGGTGCGTGGATGGGCTTTATTCAAAAATCGGTAGAGTTCTAATTCTATGTAGCCTGCTCTTAAGGCCATGTCTAGGACATCCATGATTTTCCTCTGGATATTTGTAGTTGGATCCCCCGGGAGAGGGCAGTATGTGTTAGCATCCTGAAGTTGCTGTCTGAGGTCCGCAGCATAATCGGCGTAGTCCATAAGGACTATGCCACCCCCCTTATCCGCCGGGCGGATCACGATAGTATGATCCTTAGCCAAATTAGCCAACGAGTTTTTTTCTTGTTTCGTGATATTATATTGTGCTGTAGGATGTCTCATAGCATTGTTTTGTGTCAACTTGGCTGTGGTAGTTAGAAATGTCTTAATGGAATGTTTGTTGCTTGGTGGATCAAATGTCGATTTGACTCTAAATTTATCAATATCCATATCATTGGACCTGGTGGTGTCTCTGGCAGCGTGGTGGAAATGATCTTTAAGTCTCATGTGCCTTCCAAATTGGAAAAGTTCGGTACTCCATTGAAATGGGCTAAGTCTACTTGTGGGAACGTATGAAAGTCCTTTGCTAAGAATGGAGATTTCCATATTGCTTAAGTGTCTGTGTGAAAGATTGAAAATAGGTGTTATCTCCTGAGAGGCGGTTTGCCGCGGGGTACTATTTTGGCCCTTGCCCCCTCTCCTGGTTCTATGCCTTCTTCGCTTCGAATGCGGCTCCTGGTTACCGTGCCTGTCTCGGCTGCATCTAAAAAAGGTGCCGCGTTTGTAGAAGTGTCATTATCTGACGCCGATTCTCCAGATGTAATGTCTATTGTAGGGATATTCGGGCATACGATTCTTTTGCGGAAGCGTCTTGGTCTGGGTGGCCGATCACCGGATAACCACCTGTATACCCGGTGGTCTTGGTAGTCTTGCTGTACCCTCTCATATTTTTGTTTCTTGAACTTTACTAGCTCGTTCTTATATTTCAGGAGTTCACTCTTAAGCTGCTGTTGGAGTTTTAAGCCTTCTGTGGAGGCCATCAGGACAGCCTGTTCCATTTCAACATCCAATATTTTTTGTGTAACATCAGCCAAGTCTGTCTTAACATCTCTAATAGCTATCAACATGAGATCCAAAGAGGCTTTGTTTAAGACATGGGTCCAATCCCTGCATACCGTGGCCTTGAGTCTGCCTATAGTTGGGATATTAAGCAGCCTAAACCCTCGTGGGATCATCTTTGCTTTGTAGTAGTCCGATAGGAACAGACCATGGAGGTCTAAATCAATGCTTTTTTTGTGCAAGCGTAGGAGTTTAAAGTAGACATCTTTAGGGGTAATATGGCTAGGAAGCCCCTGGCTGGTTTGCTCCCAAAGTATGCCTGCTACTTCATCTGTAGTAAATTGGAGCGTTTCAGCATGTTCTGCATATGCCCCTGCTTGTACCAGAAATTCATCCATATTCAAAATATGTACACTAAAATATTGTTTAAAGCAATGTATAAACTAACAATGCTGTAGTTTAACATCCAAAGAAATTCAATGTGCACCAATAGGGAATTGTGTGCACTACCAGCTGGTGCTGTATGGGTAGGAGGTAGAGCCCCACACTCCCAAATTTACAAAAAATAGAAAAAAATCCCAAGCACTCACGCTTTGTGGTTCCTCATGTGCCGGGTGCCAAAGCCTGGACTCCAAAGATACATAGAATGCCAAATAATAGCTGCTCACCGGTCTTGTTAAAATCCAAAAGTTTTATTAAATCATATTAAAATCTGTGACCAACGTTTCGGTCCCCGCTCGGGACCTTCCTCAGGGTCAGACAAAAATGATAGGACAACACACAATACTTGCAATGTATGTCAATATATAGCCATAACAATAATTAAAAGTGACTCACCCAGGTGCATGGTGTCCTCGGCGTTTCCGCCGTGTATACTTCCGGGTGTGCGCATTAGGTGTAAGCCCTGCTCCGCCCCTTATCCCACATGTTGAGGGAAACTACTAACCAGTAGATAGGGGGTGCGGCATATCAACCGCGTCTATGGCGACGGCTATGCTTCCGGGTGTGCGCGAGCACTCATTCCGGCGTCCCACTATCAAGGGTACACGTGACTGGTGCCGCACGAATCACGGCCAATGGGGCGTTGCTAGGCAACGTAATACGAGCAAACCACTATATACATATACAGGAAACTCCATGTGTGAGTTATTATAGTGAATATGTGTAGATGAAGTACTGATATATATACACTATACATAAGGTGTATAGGATAACCTTATCAAATGAAGGTTTTTATCTTATAAGAACATGTGACATATGTAAAGTGCCACTAAGAGCACATATGAACGTCGTGAAAGGAGAAAGTGCTGTGGGAGGTACTACACTAGATAGTATTAAAGTGATACCGTGTCTATAAATAAAGTGCAAAAAGTGATGCAAAAGAACATATAATAAACTGTTATGCAGTACACAAGTGAAAAAAATTACAACACTTAGTATCATGGCCATAAGAATAGCATATTAGTGATGCCATTTAAAAGAAAATATATGTCTATAAGCCCCTGTATGGGGTAATAGCCTATATGTCAAAGTAAAGATAAAATACAATAGTATAAAATCATACTGGTACTAGTAGGGGGGACTAGATAAATGAATAATACGGGATGTTTTCATTCAAACCCCTAGGTGCTACCGTGTCTAACTGGTATATCCAGAATGCTTCTTTCTGGAGCAGCATTTTACCTCTATTTCCACCCCTCTTAGAAGGGGGAATGTGGTCTATGCCCACGAACTTGAGGGAGGATAGGGGGTGTCCTTTATCCAAAAAATGTTTGGCCACAGGTTTATCGGATAGTCCATCCCTGTAGGCCAACCTAATACTGGAACGGTGGCCCCTTATGCGTTCACATAATTGTGTCTCAGTTTTTCCCACGTAGTATAGACCACATGGGCACATCAGTTTGTATACAACATGAGTCGTTTTACAGGTAATGGTGTGCTTAATATCGTAAACTCTATTGGTGTGTGGATGGTTAAATGTTCTTATAAGATAAAAACCTTCATTTGATAAGGTTATCCTATACACCTTATGTATAGTGTATATATATCAGTACTTCATCTACACATATTCACTATAATAACTCACACATGGAGTTTCCTGTATATGTATATAGTGGTTTGCTCGTATTACGTTGCCTAGCAACGCCCCATTGGCCGTGATTAGTGCGGCACCAGTCACGTGTACCCTTGATAGTGGGACGCCGGAATGAGTGCTCGCGCACACCCGGAAGCATAGCCGTCGCCATAGACGCGGTTGATATGCCGCACCCCCTATCTACTGGTTAGTAGTTTCCCTCAACATGTGGGATAAGGGGCGGAGCAGGGCTTACACCTAATGCGCACACCCGGAAGTATACACAGCGGAAACGCCGAGGACACCATGCACCTGGGTGAGTCACTTTTAATTATTGTTATGGCTATATATTGACATACATTGCAAGTATTGTGTGTTGTCCTATCATTTTTGTCTGACCCTGAGGAAGGTCCCGAGCGGGGACCGAAACGTTGGTCACAGATTTTAATATGATTTAATAAAACTTTTGGATTTTAACAAGACCGGTGAGCAGCTATTATTTGGCATTCTATATATATATATATATATATATATATTAATATCAAATCACATGTAGACTGATACTGATTAAATATATGTATAATTATTGTTATATATAATATAAGAAAATATATATGTAAATACGTAAAAAAATTAAATTAAAAAAATAATTAATAATAAATAACTAAAAAATATATAGATGTGTGTTATTTCGTTCTAACTGTATTGTGATATTAGTATACATATATTTATATCAAAATACATGTAGAAAGAAATAATATATATATATCTATATGCATAAATATATACGTATATATCACTATATATATACCTATATATAAATAAAAATATTTTAACTAAATTATATACATATATATATATATATATATATATATATATATACATATATATATACACATACGTATAAATATATACATATATTAATTCTACACATATATTTATGTAATATTTTTACATCATTAGGTATCTTAATTAATTACAATTAGCGGGACCTGCCTGACAACCCATGCCGAAAGTATAGGGAATTTTATTTGCTAGCACTATATTTAACCCTATAACTTTCCAAGACACCATAAAACCTGTACATGGGGGGTACTGTTTTACTCAGGAGACTTCGCTGAACACAAATATTAGTGTTTTAAAACAGTAAAATGTATTACAACGATGATATCGCCAGTAAAAGTGAAGTGTTTTACATTTTTCATGCACAAACAGCACTTACACGGACGATATTATTGCTGTGATACTTTTTACTGTTTTGAAACACAAATATTTGTGTTCAGCAAAGTCACCCGAGTACAACAGTACCCCTCATGTACAGGTTTTATGGTGTTTTCAAAAGTTACAGCGTCAAATATAAGGCTTGTGTTTCATTTTTTTCACATTAAAATTCGCCAGATTGCTTGCGTTGCCTTTGTGACCCTATGGTAGCCCAAGAATGTAAATTACCCCTATGATGGCATACCATTTGCAATAGTAGACAACCCAAGGTATTGCAAATGGGGTATGTCCAGTCTTTTTTAGTAGCCACTTAGTCACAAACACTGGCCAAAATTGGCGTTTTTTGCATTTTTTACACACAAACAAATACTAACGCTAACTTTGGCCAGTGTTTGTGACCAAATGGCTACTAAAAAAGACTGGACATACCCCATTTGCAATACCTTGGGTTGTCTACTATTGCAAATGGTATGTCATTATGGGTGTAAATTTATTTCCTGGGCTACTATACAGTCTCAAAGGCAACGTAACCAATCTGATGAATTTCAATTTAAAAAATAACACGCTATATTTGACCCTGTAACTTCCCAAAACACCATAAAACCTGTACATAGGAGGTACTGTTTTACACGTGAGACTTTGCTGAATACAAATATGTGTATTTTATTGCAGTAAAAGCAAGCAGTATTATGACATTGACAGTAAAAATGTCATGTAAAACTAAAAAAATAACTACATTTCTTATTTTCTCCCATTTTGTTCATATTAAATTATGTTTCATAGCTAAATATTTGATATTAAATGAAAGCCCTGTTTCCCCTGAATAAAATTATATATAATAGGGGGGGGGGGGATGCATTTAATATGAAAGAGGTGAATTACGGTTGGACAGACATATAGCGCAAATGCCAGGTTTTGTTTACGTTTTGTTCTGTTCACAACGTGTACATTTGGCTCAGTCCTTAAGGGGTTAAATTAGCCAAGACTTCTTTGACACATAACAAATGACAAAAAAAATCCACAATTTACTTTTCTTCACAGTACGTATTCAATTACTCTCAGATGTTTTTTTTTTTTTACAAATGTGGAAAAGTCCATGCTGTATTCTGAAACACGTATCAATGATTTGTGTGTCTGGTTAAAATTGTAATAAAGTTATACAATTGTAATAAAAACAATTGTAACAAAATTGTAATAAAGTTATACAGATCACTGTATAATTTTCAAGACCCATAAGTTTAAAAGCCATGAATGCTTGCTAACCACTTCCTGTTCTGCTTTTATCTTGGTATTCAATTACTATCACCTCATTGTGCAACCACCTGATATTCCCATATCATGCTCAGTAAGTGCACTTGAACAAGACCTTCTTCACCTATCAAATATGCCCTTTATAGAGTTGTAGATATGTTGCCGCCATATTAATAATAATAATAATAATAATAATAATAATAATAGCATTAACCTCAAATTGTTTTCCCCTCCATGGATTTATCCCTTCTGCCTCTACTTCCACCAAGCTATTCTCAATATTGATGCACATTTTATTGTTACTAAAGGTAACACAATTCCTCAATGTAGCAGACTTGTTTCTCTCTCTGTTCGGTTGACCGTACCCCCCTTGTTTGTATAATGAAGATGAGTGTTCCCCTTTTTATACCCCCAAACACTTGGCTTGTTAACTTCAAAGAAGTAATTAGTTCAAGTGCTTTCCCTAGGTGGCTGCCATTCGTATAACCGAACACATGTGCTCTAGTGAATGGTGGCCATTTTGTCTCCCGAATGCAGGCAGTGGTACATTGTTGTCGAGTGTATGGAACTCCTTTCGGATACGCGGTCCCCACCTCCGGGGAAAAACTGCACCACTGCCTGTTCCACTCACAGATGAGCTATGAGAGCGCTGTTCGGGAGAAAGATACTACCGACTGGGTGGAGCATTTGCTCCTTAAGAGCCAGGTGGAGCATTTGTTGGTGTTCACACAGGAACTCCCGAATGTTGACCTGCAACTGTCTCTTTTTCTCTGGAATTGGTTTGGGCTACCATAGAACTTTACCCGAATGGCGATTCTGTTCAACTGAATGGATCAGAGTTCTATTTGGACAACTTGGATGCTCAGATCCAGGCTATTCGGGGATATAAGACTTCTGGGGTTCCTGTGCAGTTTAAATGTATTTTTGTGGTGGTTTTTTTTTTCAAAATATATTTTATGTATGGTTCCCTGTATCTCCAGACACAGGCATACCTGGGAGTGGTTTGTGTTATGTTGTATGGAGACCCCATGCAGCGGGTCTGTGCATAAAAGTGTGGCAGAATAAAATCAGCTGTATTCCCAGAACTGTGTGTCACCCCATTACTGGGGAGGTATAGAGCTATTCACAGTGCCTTGTTCCAGAGTTCCAGTTACCATGGATCCAACGGAGAAAAGTCCTTGTCAGGACTAAAACTTTGCTAGACTCATTACAATATAAAGTTAAACTCTATAGAAAATAAGGAAAATAAAATTTTTATGCATTCTCCTTGGGGGAAAAAAAAAAGGTTGAGAATATTGAGTTGATGAAATAAAAGTGATCTAAGCTAAGTTTACTTACTTACCCAGGACATACTTGAAACCGAGAGAAATCTCAATGTATCTTTCCTGGTAAAATATTTTATAAATGATACTTACATTTTAGTTGAAAATAGTTTTATTGAGCGATTGAAAACATTACGTAACCATTGTGAAACATTGCATCAAAATGAAGTAAGAATAGTAGAGGAGAAAACCTGTGAATATACATCCAAGAGAAAAGACTAAATAGAACCCTGTGCAGAACATTGCAAAAACCAACAATAACAAAGACAACAGTATGAGAAAAGACAAAGGCAAAAGTCAAGAAAGGACCATGTTACTCAAGAACACAGAATGAAGCGTGTGAGCTAAAAGTGTGAGCTAAAAGAGGAAAAAAGCAAAACAATGTGGAGGAATTCTTCAATAATATTGGTAAAATACGAGGTTAAATGAATATATCCACATATACTCTGGTTCATTTTCACATACACATTAATGTAATTATTATTAACATTATTACAATTTAAATAAGTATTGGAAATCTTGGAAATAATTCTTTAGAGCTCAAAATCCAAGGGTTAACAATATGAGTAAGAAGGAAACTAGTGTAACAAAAAAATACATTTCATTATGTACCTGCGGTGTACTGTGATTTTCCTGACAGCTGATGGCAGCTTTGTATAATACATTAACCCTTTAATGACAGAGTCCCATGACTGTCATGATATGATGGCATTTGCCCAACCCCTTGCCATAAATGGGGTATTAATTGTAAATAGATTCTGGATACTTAACATTATCCCTATAAAACCACATCTTCAACTTTAGATAAAGCAGATGTGTATATTCAATGTCGATAAGCAGATTCCAGCTTAGTAACATGTAGAGCAGAAAAAAAGGTGATTAGCTGTAAATAATTTAGTCCTGTAAGCAAATAATTTACATAATCTTGACACTGCTACATTAAAACAATATGAAATAATAAAATATGCTATCTGAGGATAGTTTGTTCACAGTGCATGACATGTGCCAAAATCAGCCAACATCATAAATGTAATTATGTATCAAGTGCTTTATGAAGAAGCACTTCTGTATGGCATTTCATACGTAGTACTAGAAATGATTCCAACACTGTTTATCACATCTGGGAAAGCAGCTGGCGAATAAAACAAATAATTTGAGAACTGCACGCACTCAAAATGTTTTATGGGTATTTTGGTAAAAATAGCAAATCCTTGGAGATAGAAGAAGGAGAATTGCAGTTTGGACCTGAAAAATCTCAATCCATGTGATAACATATACCACCAGCATGAACTTATTACTGATAGAGCTTCGTCTCTTGGACAAAACTATGGGGGGGGGGGGGTTACATATTATGATCCTATAAAACTCTGTGACTTTGATTAATGGTGAACTCTGCCATTACAGATTTTTGCCTGGAGCTATGATTATGCTTGATCCTATGCAACCATAACAACAGATTTGAGTATAGATGTAGGTATAGTAATGGTATAATTAACTCTCTATATTAATTTTATTATTTTGTTTCTTCTCTTTATTGCCCGCTCTGGGCTTACTGATAAAGGTTTTGTTTCTCCGCTTTATAGCCAGTTCTTGGGTGTGGGCTGAGGGACACATTGAGTCCCTCTGATTTATCAATATTAGACCCCTCACATACCAGCCATGATCTCCCGGTTTATTAATTAGAGACACCAAATACAGAACATCATTGGAGACCTGGGAATGTGGGACACTAAGCCCCTTCCCGTTCATTTTAATTATCATACTCTGGCCAAGGGTGTGGGCACGGGGAACACTGTGTTCCGCCATATTATTAGTTAATTACGTCCCATCGTGGGGGCACGGGTGGAACTTTATTATTTTATTTAGAGCCTCATCATAGGGGTAACAATATATCGCCATTATTTAAATTAAAGTCGATACAGATACCTGCGGGTGGGACCAGAGATGGGTGCATGTTACTAGCTATTGGACAAGATTTTGTAAATCCTTGACAAATTTTTCCCAAAATTGTGTGTGAACAAATGTGTTTTGATTGCAGTTATAAAACAGCTACTAATACTGAACATTGGCAACTTAACCCCTTAAGGACCAAACTTCTGGAATAAAATGGAATCATGACGTGTCACACACGTCATGTGTCCTTAAGGGGTTAAAGGAACACTTTAATATTAGCAATACAGACATGATCCTCGCTGGTTTCTCCATCGCTGTTGCACTTTCCAGTCTGAGAGCATCAGTGACAATGATCTCAGAAGATTTAAATGTTTCCACATAGGGGGCTGTTGGGCATGCTCAGCAATTGCTGTGCTGCACCACTCTGCATCTCCTAACAGGGATGCATTAGCTCAATGCATTTCTATAGGGAACAGAAATTTAAGGATTGCACACTCTTCGTGTCTTTTGAATCCTCAGTTGGTGCTACACAGACAAAGGTGGAAAAAACGTTAATTCCCATATAAATAGTGAAAGTGGTCTGGGCACACAAGGCTACAATCAGTGCAGATTTTATTGAAAACTAAAGTCTCTGCTGAGTGGAATTGTTGCTTTTTGTGTTTAATAAGGTTTTCACTGGATATAGCCTTGTGTGTCTGGACAACTTCACTATTTGTATCTCTATGGGGAGCATTTATTGTGTTCATACAGATTGTAAAAAAAAATGCTGAACCTCAGTGGTTGCTGAGTGATAGCCATCTGAGATGTCTCCTTACGGACAAATGTAAGCACTGCCTTTTCTCAGGAAAGACAGTGTTTACATACCTGAGACTGCAGGGGCAGTCTATTTCCACCAGATCTAGTAAATTAAACCGTTCTGGTGCTTCTATTGTCCCTTTAAACCTTATGTGATGGACCGTCCGTTAATCGCTGCTCCTAGCACTTACCAAGGACCATCAGCACCGCACCGGACACCATAGCCACCGCAGACTCCACGAACCGCCATAGCTTGGTTGGGGTCTCGCCGTCTCCTTCCCATTCTGGTCCAACCTCTGGATCCAGGACCGTGTGGGAAGGACCTCTCCTCCAGGAGGGTATAGCTGAGGGAAGGACCTCTCCTCCAGGAAAGTATAGTTGTATAGCCGAAGAGAGCTGGCAGTGATATAGCAGGTATAGCTGTTCCCTACAACACGAGACGAGGCTGCGAGTTGAGGGTAAGAAGGTCTGGTTTATTGAGCACAAAGGCATTTCTTTTATACACATTTTCAGGCCAGCAGCATACCCCCTGAACCTGATGGAACACAGGGACAAAAAGGACACAAACCAATAGGAACAATAATTAACAAAGTAACACTCCCACATACAGTCAGCAAGCCTTTGATATAATTAAGCTAGCTAATGGAATAACTTAATTATCCACAGGCAGAAAATATCAATTTTTACCCAAAGTTCAGAAACACCCCAAAACTCAAACATATCCCCACAAATTATACATCCCTGGATAGCTCTGATCTGGGTGAACAACATATCCAAGAATCACCTAGATCAGAGCAGGGGTTCAAAACTTTTGTGAAAGTCACATTTGACCGACCACACGCACATTTTCATGCCCAAAACAATTTCAGAGAATCAGGTTGTGTAATTTCCATTACTAAGTTCCGTTTGATTGCATGAATGGGGGCCGTTCATTCAAATAGTCAAAGTGGCATTCGAATTGTCGAACGCCGTTCAACTCCCGTCGAAGCATCGAAGTTTTGGAGAAGGTAAGGTTCAGCGATGTTTGTGCCGTCGCGTGTCCGATTTAAGTTCCATGAACTCGACGACCAAACACCACTTGACGCGTTCGACGGAATTAAAATGGCCTCTGCCATGTGTTCGTATTTCGAATGGCGGCCACTTCGACTACTTCGGCTGTATCTGAAGTGCCACTTCAAAAATGAAAATCCTTTCCAATAGAATTTAAAGGCCCAAAAACAGTGTCTTAAAATCCAATAAGCCCAAATAGAGTTTTTAAACGGCAATACATCCCTAGGACCATAGTCACAGTGGCGAAGTGCAATTTGTCACAACATACATAAATTGGAAGATTACTGTGCATCCTGTATTAGGTGCATTATACTGTTATATATCAGGTATACAAATGTTCCTTACTTTCTCCAATTCTTTTTTAAAGCATAGGAATATTCCATCAGCTGCATATCTAAATCACATTCTGCATCATCTTGCCTATGCTGTTATGACTAATACACCTGCTCTTTTTCCCACTTGCTGAACACTCTACACAGAGTTCATGCATTTTTAAAATAATTTGACATCTGATTTGCATTTCTACTTTTACTTTTTATCAGTTGACTAAAAATGTTAACGGTAACAGCATAAAAAGTGAAAAAAAGATATCCTGCCCTGAATAAATAATTGTTATAACGATTATTTTATTCAAAAAGGGTCAACAAAATAAACACTGTTCTGTATGTTTTGAATATTTATGCATTATGCAAATATCTAGACATAGGGTAATCCACCAGTGAAACAACAGGAACAAGATCAATAAGCCCAACATCTAATGAGACCAAAACATTGAGGTTTACCATGCATGCTGGACTGATTGATTGAACAGATTGGATAGGACTGATTATGATTTAAATCAATAAATGTCATCAGAAAACATGGATGCAGTGTACAATGTGCTGATCCAGCTTTTTGCAGAATGTGCACATGGGAATGAAATTTGCAGCAGCATCAGAAGTTGGCATCTGACAGACCCCAGTGACTCATAAATTGCATATATTCAAAATCTTAGAATGGAGAGAGTGTTAACTTAATTATTCCCACAGGCTTTTTTTTTTTTTTTTGTGGATACTGAGTGACCACCTGCTTTAATACTTAAACCTTTGCACTGCCAAGGGGTTTTTAACTATTTACCTATAGCAGATTGCTATTTAGTTCTTTTAACTAGATTTTCCCAATGCAGACCAAATGTGGTTATTAGTAAATAAACCAGCAATAGTAAGAAGGCGTCTAGAGACTCTAAGTCTTACAAAAATAATTTTAACATAACAGTAGAAAAAAAAATCAGATATATGAAGAATGTTTTGTACCAGAAACTCTATCTGAAATGTACTTTTGACTTCAAGCTATTGGTAAAAAAAATAAATTGAATTGAATTGGTAATATTATCACTTGTGGTGTTTATCTATGTCATTAATACAGACTATACTTAAATTATGTCATTGCTGTCTTAAAGTAGTGCATTTTAAATACACTGGTGGCCAAAATTGTGGAAATATTATGGAAAATGTGTATTTCTGTGATTTGATGGCTCATAACTAGAGATGTCCCGAACAGTTCGCTGGCGAATAGTTCCTGGCGAACATAGCTTGTTCGCCACGGATGGCGAACATATGCGATGTTCAGTCCACCCCCTATTCGTCATCATTGAGTAAACTTTGACCCTGTACCTCACAGTCAGCAGACACATTCCAGCCAATCAGCAGCAGACCCTCCCTCCTAGAACCTCTCACCTCCTGGACAGCATCCATTTTAGATTAATTCTGAAGCTGCATTCTTAGTGAGAGGAGGGACAGTGTGCTGCTGCTGATTTAATAGGGAAATCGATAGCTAGGCTAGTGTATTCAGTGTCCACTACAGTCCTGAAGGACTCATCTGATCTCTGCTGTAAGGACAGCACCCAAAAAAGCAATTTTTAGGGCTAGAACATCAGTCTGCTTTTTTTTCCCTGTGTAATCTAATTGCAGTTGCCTGCCTGCCAGCGTGTGTGTCAGGCTCACAGCGTATACTGTGCCCACTTGCCCAGTGCCACTGTAATATAATAGCAGTCAGTTTCCTTCACACATGTGCGTTTCAGGGCCTGCCAGGGCACAGTGTCACACCAGTGCAACTCATATCTGGTGTAACAGTATTGTACATTAAACAAAATTAGAAATTTGACTGTGAAATAATAGCAGTCAGTTTCCTTCACACGTGTGCGTTTCAGGGCCTGCCAGGGCACAGTGTCACACCAGTGCAACTCATATCTGGTGTAACAGTAGTGTACATTTAAAAAAAAAAACACTTTTGTGACTGTGAAATAATAGCAGTCAGTTTCCTTCACGCGTGTGCATTTCAGGGCCTGCCAGGGCACAGTGTCACACCAGTGCAAGTCATATCTGGTGTAACAGTATTGTACATTTAAAAAAAAACCTAGAAATTTGACTGTGAAATAATAGCAGTCAGTTTCCTTCACACGTTTGCGTTTCAGGGCCTGCCAGGGCACAGTGTCACACCAGTGCAACTCATATCTCGTGTAACAGTAGTGTACATTAAAGAAAAACCTAGAAATGTGACTGTGAAATAATAGCAGTCAGTTTCCTTCACATGTGTGCATTTCAGGGCCTGCCAGGACACAGTGTCACACCAGTGCAACTCATATCTGGTGTAACAGTAGTGTACATTTAAAAAAACATTTTTTTGACTGTGAAATAATAGCAGTCAGTTTCCTTCACGTGTGTACGTTTCAGGGCCTGCCAGGGCACAGTGTCACACCGGTGCAACTCATATCTGGTGTAACAGTAGTGTACATTTAAAAAAAATTTTTTTTGACTGTAATAGATTGAATAGCAGTTAGTTGTCTGCAAGCGTTTGTCAGGCCTACAGCGTCTACTCTGCCAACTTCTGCCAGTGCACAGTTCCACTCATATCTGTTGTCACAGTAGCTTGCACGCATAGTACCACTAATCGAAAAAAAAAATGACAGGCAGAGGCAGGCCACCCCGCAGGGGCCGTCGTGGTCGTGGTGCTGTGATTGCCTTTGGCCCTAGAATAATGCCCAGTGTTCAGAGGCCACGTACCCTGAACTCGAAAAGTTCTGAGGACATAGTTGACTGGCTAACACAGGACACCCAATCTTCTACAGCTTCCTCTCGGAACCTTGACACACCATCCTCCTCCAGCTTAGCTTCGGGCACCTCTCAAGTTACCACTCGCCCGCCTGCCGCCACCACCAACACTAGCACCACAGCCGCTTCACTTGATATGTCAGAGGAGTTATTTACACATGAGTTGGAGGAAATGAGTGATGCGCAACCATTATTGCCAGAGGAGGTAGATAACAGGGATATGTCTCAGTCAGGCAGCATTACACGCATGGACATACGGTGTGATGATGATGATGTTGTACCCGCTGCTGCTTCCTTTGCTGAGTTGTCAGATACAAGTAAAGCGGATGATGATGACGATGCGTCCATGGATGTCACGTGGGTGCCCGCTAGAAGAGAAGAAGAACAGGTGGAAAGTTCAGATGGGGAGACAGAGAGGAGGAGGAGACGAGTTGGAAGCAGGGGGAGGTCGTCGCAAGGAGCTAGTGGCACAGTCAGACAGCATGCATCGGCACCCGGGGTCAGCCAGACAGCACGCCAATCAACGCATGCTGTTGCCACCACCAGAATGCCGTCATTGCAGAGCTCAGCAGTGTGGCATTTTTTTGGGGGGGTCTGCCTCTGACAACAGCGATGCCATTTGCAACCTGTGCCAAAATAAACTGAGTCGTGGGAAGTCCAACACCCACCAAGGTACAACTGCTTTGCGAAGGCACATGATCGCACATCACAAACGCCTATGAGATCAACACATGAGTAAAAGCAGCACACAAACTCAAAGCCGCCATCCTCCTCCTGGTCCAGCATCTTCAACCACTGCTGTCCTCCTTGCCCCCTCTAAACCATCTGCCACTCCGTCTCTCGCCTTGAGCAGTTCCTGCTCATCTGCCCACAGTCAGGTGTCTGTAAGGACATTTTTGAGCGTAAGAAGCCAATGTCACAAAGTCACCCCCTTCCCCAGCGTCTGACAGCTGACTTGTCTGAACTCTTAGCTCGCCAGCTTTTACCATACAAGCTGGTGGAGTGTGAGGCATTCCAAATATTTGTAGCTATTGGGACACCGCAGTGGAAGGTACCCGGACAAAATTTCTTTGCACAAAAGGCAATCCCCAACCTGCACTCGATTGTGCAAAAGGAAGTAATGGCATGTCTGGCACACAGTGTTGGGGCAAGGGTCCATCTGACCACTGATACCTGGTCTGCAAAGCATGGTCAGGGCAGGTATATCACCTACACTGTGCATTGGGTAAACCTGCTGATGGCTGCGAAGCATGGAATGCGTGGCTCTGCAGAGGAGTTGGTGACACCACCACGACTTGCAGGCAGACCTGCTGCCACCTCCTCTACTCCTCCTACTCCATCCTCTTTCATAACCTCCTCGGCTGAGTCCTCTTCTGCTGCTGTGTCTTGCTCCACATCAATGGCACTCCCCCCAGCTCCCCAGGTACTATTCCACATCCTGGATACGGCAGTGTCACGCCATCTTGGGGTTGACTTGCCTGAAAGCAGAGAGTCACACCGGACCAGCACTCCTGTCCGCCCTGTTCGCACAGGTGGATCAGTGGCTGACTACGCACCAACTGGAGATCGGCAAAGTGGTTTGTGACAACAGAAGAAATTTGTTGGCGGCGTTGAATTTGGGCAAGTTGACACATGTGCCGTGCATGGCACATGTGTGTAATCTGATCATACAACGCTTTGTGCATAAGTACCCAGGCTTACAGGACATCCTGAAGCAGGCCAGGAAGGTGTGTGGCCATTTCAGGCGTTCCTACACAGCCATGGCGCACTTTGCAGATATCCAGCGGCGAAACAACATGCCAGTGAGGCGCTTGATTTGCGACAGCCCGACACGTTGGAATTCAAAACTCCTAATGTTTGACAGCCTGCTCCAACAAGAAAAAGCCGTTAACGAGTATTTGTATGACCGGGTTGCTAGGACAGCCTCTGCGGAGCTGGGAATTTTTTTGCCACGTTACTGGACGCTCATGCGCAATGCCTGTAGGCTCATGCGTCCTTTTGAGGAGGTGACAAACCTAGTCAGTCGCACCGAAGGCATCATCAGCAACATCATACCATTTGTTTTCTTCCTGGAGCGTGCCCTGTGAAGAGTGCTGGATCAGGCCGTAGATGAGTGTGAAGAGGAAGAGGAAGAGTTGTGGTCACCATCACCACCAGAAACAGCCTTATCAGCATCTCTTGCTGGACCTGCGGCAATGCTGGAAGAGGATTGTGAGGAAGAGGAGTCAGAGGAGGAATGTGGCTTTGAGGAGGAGGAGGAAGACCAACCACAACAGGCCTCCCAGGGTGCTCGTTGTCACCTATCTGGTACCCATGGTGTTGTACGTGGCTGGGGGGAAGAACATACCTTCAGTGAGATCACTGAGGACGAGGAATGGGACATGAGTAGCTCAGCATCCAACCTTGTGCAAATGGGGTCTTTCATGCTGTCGTGCCTGTTTAGGGACCCTCAAATAAAAAGGCTGAAGGAGAATGACCTGTACTGGGTGTACACGCAACTAGACCCCCGGTATAAGCAGAAAGTGCCTGAAATGTTACCGAATTACGGCAAGTCGGAAAGGATGCAGCAGTTCCAAAATAAATTAAAAAATATGCTTTACACAGCGTATAAGGGTGATGTCACAGCACAAAGGGAATCTAACAGGGGAAGAGGTGAAAGTAATCCTCCTCCTCCCACGACCACGCCGGCAAGGACAGGACGGTTTACAGACGTGTTGTTGATGGAGGACATGCGGACCTTTTTAAGTCCTACTCATCGCCACAGCCCTTCGGGGTCCACCCTCAGAGAACGACTCGACCGACAGGTAGCAGACTACCTCGCCTTAACTGCAGATATCGACACTCTGAATAGCGATGAACGCCTTGACTACTGTGTGTGCAGGCTTGACCTGTGGCCTGAGCTATCCCAATTTGCGATAGAACTTCTGGCCTGCCCCGCTTCAAGTGTCCTGTCAGAAAGGACCTTCAGTGCAGCAGGAGGTATTGTCACTGAGAAGAGAAGTCGCCTAGGTCAAAAAAGTCTAGATTACCTCACCTTTATTAAGATGAATGAGGGATGGATCCTGAAGGGACTGACAGTGGGCGATACATTCGACTATCAAATTTGAAGTAGGAGGACCAACCAAGCATCTTTTTCCATCTCCCGGTTGCTAAAATCGATGCCATATACACGTCCCCTGATAGGGGACGTAACAGGGATTAAACTGATAGGAATAGTACTACTTAACACACCTTATAATAACGCAGAGAGAGGCAACGAAGAGAGAGGAGTCCGAAGAAGAGGAGTCAGAGAAGGAAGGTGGCTTTGAGGAAGCGGAAGACCAATCACAGCAGGCGTCCCAGGGGGCTTGTTGTCACCTTTTGGGGACCCTTGTTTTACGTGGCTGGGTGGAGGAAGAGACCTTCAATGACATCAGTGAGGACAAGGAACGGGACATGGCTAGCTTGGTATCCAACCTTGTGCAAATGGGGAGTTTGCTGTTGTGCAAATGGACTGTTTGCGGTTGTTTGCGGTGCGTTAAACGTGGAGTTTGGTCTGTCACTGTGAAGCGGGCGTAACCCTTACACTACCTGATCGATACAACATCATACCTGATGTTTTAAAGCACGTTATTCCAAACAATTTAGGAATGTTAGGTGATTTATGCCCTTTATGGATTAAAACCAGACTCTGCATCAACTATGTAATTTTCCATGGGAGCTTTGCCATGGATTCCCCTCCGGCATCCCACAGTCCAGGTGTTAGTCCCCTTGAAACAACTTTTCCATCACTATCGTGGCCAGAAAGAGTCCCTGTGGGTTTTAAAATTCGCCTGCCTATTGAAGTCTATGGCGGTTCGCCCGGTTCGCCCGTTCACGAACATTTGCGGAAGTTCGCCGTTCGCGAACGGAACATTTTATGTTCACGACATCTCTACTCATAACATCATAATGCCAGAAAACATTATATATCATTAGAAACACAATTGATTTTAATACAAAATAGAATATAACAAGCCGTCTTGAATAATAATTTTCATTCTATCAAAAGTAATAGCCATATAATCAGAAAAAAACACAACTGCCTTATGTTACATAAAGTGGATTTCCACACTCAAAACTGGCCACTGTTTGAAAAAGGCATAAAAATTAGACTGATCGGATTTCATAATGGAACAGCATGGACCCAATAAGGTGTTTGTACGAGTCAGCTCTTATTAGTATGTATCACAGTTATAATATGACCGCTATTCAGATGTGTAAGTGTCATATGTCACTGTGGCAAGTGCCTTTTTTGTGATTAAATCATAAGAAATGTAGGTGGAAATCTAATCAAAGGGGATATTGCTAACCAGTACAACAGGTATCTGCAGACAGTCAATTTAAAACCTAACTGGTGAAGTCAAGAAAAGGCGCTCAAGAGTATGTAATGATAGAAGATTTTTTAAATATAGTGACAGAAAAACATTATCTGTGTCAATTAATATTTAATTGTGCTTTGAATATAAGTGCTAGGACTGTTAGATGCAGACTAAAATACTTTAGTTTAAATAGGAGAATTGCAAGGAAAAAGCCATTTCTATCTCTCAAAAAAAGAAGGAAGAGATCAGAATAGGACAAAAAAAAAAGAAATGTTAGTTGGTCTGAGGAGCAATGGGACAAAGTAATCTGGGGTGATGAAGCCAGACTATAAATATTTAGTAGTGATGGGATAATGTATGTAAGAGGAATTTGACAAGGTTTGCTGCCTGAACATGTTACAGCTACTATGAAACATTCAGTTAGTGTTTTGATTTCGAGGGTTGGGTGACATGAAAAGGTGTGGTCAGATATTGTGTGCTATACGGTATAGTAAATGACAATAAATTCATTGGTGATATGCTTGAGTAAAAACGGAAAACTTTGGCATACACTTTTTTTTTCAACAGGAGTTTATTTTTCAACAGGATTTAGCCAATTGCCATATTGCTGCTGTGTGCAAAAAGTGGTTTCAGAAAAATCATATTACACTGTTAGAATGTAAAAGTCCTGAACTGAATACAACAAAAAAAAATCTGTGGAACGGATTTAAGAAACTTGCTAGTCAGAAGCAACCATGGAATAAAAGACAACTGATAGAAGTGATCATACAATCTTGCTTTCAAATTATAACACGTAATGAATTAAAACATTCCATGGGATGCAGTTGTAAGGCTGTTATTAGGGCAAATGCTTTTTAACTCAATACTAAGAGTTGGTGAAGAGTTATAAAATATGCCTTACCATGGATTCTTCGCTTTATCATGGTTTTCTTTGTATAACTTTGTCACAGTATGTTAGGATCCTCAGCAAGATACAAGGCAACAATCTTAACAAAAGCAAAGTGAGATGAGATAATTAAGCATTTACTAAACCTTAGTAGCTTGGCTTAATGCGAAGCAGGAAGTTGTGATACACAGAAAATACTGAAATAATGAAAGTCAATAGCACGCCGGGTCTATAAACAGAATATCAGGAGCAAGAACCATATAACACACTTAAGGATTCTGAGACCAAGAAATAGTGCCGATAGAAGTTTCCTTACAAACTTATTTTAAGACACAATTAGTTAGTAATGTGTGTTGAATTGCATTCTGCATTCAATTAGCTTTCTAATTATATATAATTTATGGGTATTTTTCTTTAAAAAAAAACAAAACAATTAAACCTCAGAAATTAATTTTATTTCCAAGCGTTTTTCCCAATTATAGCCACTACTGAAAAACAAACAAACAAATAAACAACTGAAATAAAAGGCTTTTGCTACCATATTATGTTTGAACAACTGTCTTCTTCTACTGAACTGTTAATGCATTTCTCTGAATTTTCAAAAAACAATTATTTATTTTGAACAGTAATGCTAAATAGGTTTTAATTACTATTTTAGTGTATCATGTAAAGTATATCTGTCTTATATTTTTTTATGTCTGTGTTGAAATTATTTTCCGCAACCAACAGAAGATTGAAATACACGTTTGTTGTTATGGTGGGAGTGTCAGGGTCTTAATAACGTAAAAACTCAATGCTTGGTCTTGTTAATTCTATTTTCAATGAGATAAAAGAAAGTAGCCCTCAACTTTTCCTCTTTAACATTGGTTTTCCTTCGCAAGATAAATATCAAAAATATCTTTTGACCCATTTATTTTTTGCCATTAAAATATGTATAGCTAGTATATTGACCAACTGTACATATCCTCGGCAATATCTACCGTAAGCTATTTGTATACAATGTCACAAGCTTTTCCTAAAATAAAGTAAAAAAAAAAAAAAAAAAAATATGTATAGCTAGTGCTTGGAAATCTGCTATCCCATTAATACGGCATAATATTATGGAGCAAATAGATTATCAGCACAGGATGGAATCAAACCCCTTCTCTGGCACTAGGGATTTGGTCAAACTATGGTTACCCTGGACAAATAGACAGTATATAAGACAACAAAGACTGTGATCCCTTTTGAAGCCATAATTCTTCTTCTTTTTTTGATTATGTTTATCAATGTGACAGCTATACCATGGAAATCTTTGGAGTGAATTATTTTGATAGCAGTTGGCATTGGACAAATGTAGCGTGATTGAAGGATACACCGTGTGTACGATGGTTTTCACTGAACGTTGTATTCTATGTGGAAACGTTTGGTGTTTAACACTATACAGTGCCTATATTATAATATATTGACAGTATGCCCTTGCTTAAAGCAGTTATATTGATGTGTTTTTTGTGTGGTTTATTTTGTCTTTTCTTTCTTTTTTGTTCTCTTTAAGTTAATGATATAAATTGAAAAAAAAATGTGTTTGTTTTAACATATACCTCTATGTTTAATTGTTTTAATGCGTTGGAGGGTTGCCTTTGGGGTACCTCACACGCGAATGTTATAAACGTTCACATAATAAAATAAAGAAATTAAAAAAAAAAAAGAAATACACGCTTGTTATCTGTCTATCACCAAATTAGAAAAATAGATGAATAAAAATAAACCTAGTTTTTAGAAAGCATGTTAGATTTCCTTGATTATTGATACTAACCAGAACACATTTTGATGCAGCTTCCCATAACCATTTATAAATGGACATATAAGCAGTGTTCCATGAACATAATTACATTTATGGTCCAATCTACTTTTTGCTGATTTAGAAACTTTAAAATAATAAGCTTGCAGGTATCCTTTACTACCAGTTTCATTTCATTAAATAATATTAGAACAGTGTAAATGCCCAGATAAGTTCTCATGAATTAATTCATTCAATAGAAAAATGTTAGGGAAATAAAGCGTTTCAGAGATAGTATGGTATTTGTTAACTTATATTTAGGCCTGGAATATTAGCATGAAAGCTAAAATAATATGTCTATCACATACAGCAGATGCTATTTAAAAGGAAAATGCATGTAAAATCAATGCCCATATATGTCCACTTACACCAAGCAGCTATGCTCCAATACGTTAGTCCTTTAGTGTATGTGTTATTATTAAAGTCCTTTGGTGTATGTGTTATTTGTTAGGGTGCTTTAGAGGCAGACACCCAGGATGTCAACTGTTTACTAAATCTAAATTTTCAAGCAGGATAGAACTTATCAGATACAACATCAAAACAACCTGCCTAATATCTTAAAAGTCTCCCTCGTGCTGTTACAACAGCTCTGATATGTTGAGGCATGGACTCCACAAGACCTCTGAACATGTGCTGTGGTATCTGCCATCATTAGCAGCAGATTCTTTAAGTCCTCACAGAGTGCGAGGTGGGGCCTGCATGGATTGTATTTGTTGTTCCAGGACATCCCACTGATGCTCAATTTGATTTAGATCTAGAGAATTTTGAGGTGAAGGCAACACCTTGAACTCTTTGTCATGTTCCACAAACCATTCCTGAGCAACTCTTGCAGTGTGGCAAGATGCATTATCCTGCTAAAAGAGACAGGGCAATCAGGGAACACCATTGCATTGAAGGGGTACACCTGGACTGCAACTATCTCTAGGTAGATGGTACATGTCAAAGTAACATCCACTTAAATGCCTGGACCAAAGTTTTCCCAGAAGAACACTGCTGAGGGCATAAGACTGCCTCTGCTAGCCTGTCTTTTTCTCATAATGCAGCCTGCTTCCATATTTTCTCCAGGTGAACACCCACCCAGTCTTCCATCCGATCTAAAATAAAACATGTTTCAGCAGATCAGGCAATCTTCTTCCATTGCTCCATAGTCCAAACACTGATGTCCACATTCAAGGCGCTTTCGGGAGTGGACAGGGGTCATCATGGGCACTCTGACTGGTCTAAAGCTATGCAGCACCATACTTAGCAAACTGGGATGTTCTCATGCCAGCATTAAGTTTTTCATAAATTTGAGTTACAGTAACTCATCTCTGTGATTGGACCAGACAGGCTAGCCTTTACATGCATCAATGAGCCTTGGGCACCTATGACACTAATGCTAGTCCACTGGTTGTCCTTCCTTGCACCACTTTTTGTAGGTACTAACCACTGCATAACAGCAACACCCCAGAATACTTTTTTTGGAGATGCTCTGACCCAGTTGTCTAGTCATCATCACTGTTTGGCACTTGTCAAAGTCACTCAGATCTTTTCATTTGCCCATTTTTCCTGCTTCCAACACATAAAATTCAAGAACTAACTCACTTGCTGCCTAACATATTCCAACCTGGTCAGGTGCCATTGTAACATTATAATCTATGCTATTCACTTCACCTGTCAGCGGTTTTAATGTTATGGCTGATCAGTGTACATTTGTGAAGAGATTACAGATTATATGTCTTTTGGCAGAAGTAAAATGGTTAAAAATGTAAAGAACATTTCTGGCACAGAGTGTGCAAGGCAAAATGTCAAACTTTGCACAGTACAAAGCATACTAATATTAATAAAATGTCAATATATCACTCAATGAGAAGGGGTGCAATCACAGCAAACATTAAATACTGTATCTAGGCGTCCTCTACACAGTGCACAATCTTCCTACATCACTTGAGCAGAAGGGAGGCTGGTCTGAAAGGGAGTGTGAATAACTATTTTATTATCTGTACAGGTTGTTTTAACATTGCCAACCACCTTTGGTGATTAATAATGGCAGAATTGTTTTGACTTTGGGCGCCTTGGAAAAATATTGAAATATTAAGGTTGCATTGGACCTAAAAAGTTTGGGGACCACTGGTTTAGCTGTTAGAATTAAGAGAACATTTAAAACGGGGGTCATGACTAATTCCATCACATTAACCATGAAGCCATATGACAATATATCTTATCATTCCAACACATCAAAATAAAATAAAGAAGAGTACATCTTTATCAGGTTGAATGAGGCAAAGCAGTGCAGATATACCTGGCATTAATGACATAAAGGTCACGTATAGAGGTGACTACTTAAAAGTAACTTGCTACAATTTCTAGAGCAACCGGAACTATTAACAATATCTTCCAGACAGCACATCTCACAAGTTATGTCATAATCAGCATGCCTTTAACCCCTTAAGGACCAAACTTCTGGAATAAAAGGGAATCATGACATGTCACACATGTCATGTGTCCTTAAGGGGTTAAACTAATGTGATAATCTGTTTTTTTGAATTGTCCTTTATCCTTTGTATTTCTCCTGCCTAGGCAGATAATAGATTTGTGCAAGTGTTAAACAAACTTATAACTACATCATTGCATATTGACATCATGGCATTTATTTAATTATAAAAGAGAATGTTTAAATGTGAAAATGCCATCATAATGGGATGTACTAGCTTTTATTTTAGTATTTTTAGTATTTTTTTTTTTTTGCTTTGTCTTATATCGGTAACTAAGTATTACTGTTTTAAAGTTACTTGAACAAGTTCCATATGTAAGATTTATTTTCATGATTTATTTTTAAACTGATAAAAGGTGTTGAAAACTGGAAAAAAGGTGAAAACTAAATTCACCTTGCCAGTCTTCAAGAACGAACAGGATAAAATGTAAAAAAAACATCCCACTACTTCTGTCAGTTTCCAAAGGCATATATAAGACATGAAAGCAAGTTAAAAGGAAAAAAAACTGACGCGAAATGACATGCTGCACTCTAATTTTATTTTTAACAAGCATGAAAGTTTATCCAACTTTTGACATACTGCCTCGAAAGGCAGAAAGGCTTAATCAAAGAATCCGCAGGGACATGTGAAAAATCTGTATAGCGGAAATGTAAAATTGAGTTTTGCCAAACATAAAATAGAACTCTAATGATTATGAATAGCACATATCATCAATATAATAACTGGTTTAGTGTAAAGGATGTTATTATACTGGAGATATTTACTACAGAATGTAGTATTAAAAGGACAGTCTATGTACCATAACCACCACCACATAATGCATTTGAAGGCGATCGCTTACTTAGGAATCCTTGGTATTGGTTAAATTGTTTGAAAATATTTTGTCCAAGAACCAGGGGATGGCATCTGCAGTCTAATAACACCATAACAACTGTATTTGTATTGGATCAATTAAGAGCTCAGTTAATAGAGACTGAGTTGCATCTGAGAGTTGAAGATATCAAGTAATCTGCCGCTGTGAGCCCACTATCTTGCATTGTAATGCAAACTTGCAAAAGTAAATAATCCAGCTTTCAAATATACAGGTGATACTCGAAAAAATTCTCGAATATTGTGCAAAAGTTCATTTATTTCAGTAATGCAACGTAAAAGGGGAAACTAATATATGAGATAGACGCATTACATGCAAAGCAAGATAGTTCAAGCCGTGATTTGTCATAAGTGCGATGAGTATGGCTTACAGCTCATGAAAACCCCAAATCCACAATCTCAGTAAATTAGAATATTACATGCAATCAATAAAACAAGTGTAGATTGTGGAGTGTACATAGAACAATATCTGACCTCTGAAAAGTATAAGCATGCATATGGACTCAGTACTTGGTGTGGGCCCCTTTTGCAGCAATTACTGCCTCAATGCGGCGTGGCATGGAAGCGATCAGCCTGCGGCACTGATGAGGTGTTATGGAAGACCAGGATGCTTCAATAGTGGCCTATCTCATATATTAGTTTCCCCTTTTACGTTGCATTACTGAAATAAAATAAATAAACTTTTGCACGGTATTCTAATTTTTAGAGTATCACCTATATAGTCAATGGCGTAACTAACACTTAAGTTGGGGACACACAGCCATTGGATAATTTTATGGAATCAAAAAGTAATCTACAAAAATGGTAGAATACGAAAAAGTCAATCAATGTGGAAATGTTAGCAGAGTAGCAATTTTAAATTGCTTACTGCCAGCAGGTTGTAATATAAATGTAAATAGAAGCAGGTCATGCCTTCTGCCATATAAACAAAATTAGAAAGTGGGTGGAAAAATGTTGGGAAATTAATTAACTTGTTTCAGTACAGATGGCTGAATACCTAGATTTGTATCACAGTGGATATTATTGTATGTTATGAAAAAAAACAACTTGAATTGCTATATTTTTGCAGTATAAATATAAAAATAAGATGAATTGTTATATATTGCAAAAGAAAGTAGTCTCATTGAAGTTACTAGATAAATACACAGATAAATGGAAAGTAACACATTAGAAAAAGCAAATTAAGGGGCGAGTCCAGAATGCAGCCAGGAGCGGTTACATGTGAGCAGCGCTCTGCAAGTGTACAGTCCAAAAATTCCATCCAGCGCAATCTATGGTCCTGGAAAGTATCGAGCAAGAAAATAGATGAGCAGAGCAGTCACCAAATCTTTCCTTGTCACTGAATAGTGGCGCCTTGGCGTGAGCTGAAATATTTTCCTTAAAGCTTAACTCCCTACAGCACTCCTCACTTTTTAAAAGAAGCCAGATTGCCACACCGTTCCTATTTCTAATTTACGACTGTTTATCTTTTAAACTGTTACTGAGCGATCCACCCCTCCAGAGTCCATCCATCCACATTTTGAGAGTAACAACACCCAGTTGTACTATTGTCTTCTATACCCTCTGGGTCTTGTTAGGTAGCAGTAGTCAAGGAGAACCTAAAGAGATTCCATACAATGTGGGCAAAGTATGACTGAGTAGCTTGAAAGTGGCAGTGTGGTCTATATACACTATAAGAAGCACAGGAACAGGAAGGAAAGCCCCCAAAGGGTAGAATTAGCAGCTATACCTCAGTTGTTGCTAGCACGTCAACAGCCTTCTACCAGTAATAATACTGATGTGGGCACCATACAAACTGTAAAGGCATAGATTGTGGTGTTTGTAAATAACAGCTAGGCAAAGGGAATCTCAAAAGGTGAGTACCTCAGTTGCTGCAAGTGGAGCAACAACCTACTACCATTGTATACTGGGCTGCAAGTCATCACACTACCGCAAGACTAACAAAACATAGTGCAGAACATGCAAAATAAAATAAAGAAAAGAATCAAAAGACACCTCACGTGTTTCAGGGTATGACTACACATTCCTCAGGGGAAAGTTATTTGCAGTCATGCACTGAAAACTGGGTTGGCTCTTTTGATTTTTGATTTTTCTGCTAGATTTTAACTGCTAAGCCTTTCAGATTAGGGTCTTTTAAGTTGAATCCTTTGTGGGATAAGGTTTGAGTTGAATCCTTTGTGGGATAAGGTTTGAGTTGAATCCTTTGTGGGATAAGGTTTGAGTTGAATCCTTTGTGGGATAAGGTTTGAGTTGAATCCTTTGTGGGATAAGGTTTATGGGAGTGAGATTATTTTGATACAGGTAGCTTCTAATGTATGTAATGTATGTATTTGGAGAGAATTAGATCTCATTATTTCCTTCTACAGGAGTGCTCAAAAGTTTGCATACCCTTGG
The DNA here is from genome assembly GCF_036172605.1 of Pelobates fuscus. Classification (NCBI taxonomy): domain Eukaryota; kingdom Metazoa; phylum Chordata; class Amphibia; order Anura; family Pelobatidae; genus Pelobates; species Pelobates fuscus. The sequence continues at coordinate 277,862,575 of NC_086321.1, forward strand.
AGAGTTGGTAATACATGTACATTTTCAACAAGGTTGTGTTTATTTATAATTTAAATTTCTTCAGGTGCTTATACTTCTTTGCAGAGTAATTTATTAGGACTTAACACCACCTCTAGCAGCCCAAAATATTCACTGTCACATCAGTGGTATCACTGCATACATTAGATTTTTCAGTATTTTAGATTTTCTGCACTTCAGGTACATTTCCTTTTGCAAAATGAGTTATTCTATCTTGATACTGCTACTTGCAACTTTATGCCATCCTCACTGGTACCACCGCATACTTAGAACGTAGTGATATATCTCACACAAAAAAAAAATTAAAACCAACATAAAAAGAGGCGGCGGTTTTTATATGATAGACCTCTGCAGTTATATATTCAGCGCTCAAAACACTTCCTGTTTAACCAAAAAAAAAACAAAAAACTTAAAAAAGGGGAAAAGGTTGTATTTATATATTCAAGTATATTCAGAATCCTCAAGTCTCCACTTGCTGATTCAATAGTAAACTTTAGCCTTCATATAAGACAGTCTCAGATTCTTCAGTAATATTTAAAAATTGCCATAAAAACGCTCAAAAACACTAATATTTGAAAAAAAGGGATCTTTTAAAAAATATTTGAATATAATCAGACTCTTCAAGTCACTTGCTAATTCATTGGTAATTTCGGCTTTCATATAAGACAGTCCCATTTTCTCCAGTAGTATTTTAAAGATTACCAAGAATCAGCCGTAATACTTTCTGAAGTAATGCACATTCAAATTAAACCTTTTGTACATTTTAACTTCTAATAGCTTCAGTAGCTTCAGAATTTCATGTAAATTATCTCCAACAGCTTTACTTGATCTTTTCTGGCATCTTGCCAGTACATGTACTCAGCCTAAACCACTCTTTTTTTTCTAGCTTCCACACACAAGGTGATTAAGTTTAGTCAGAACTCCAGCGAGCAGTTTTATGTATAAGTTCTCACCACTGAATTATGCAGTTTCACAAGCTTCACAAGCTCAGTTTCAGTACCCCTTTTGCTATGTTCACCATAGTCCTTGCCGCTGCGGTGTCCCGCGCAGTTTTAACCAAATTATCTGCTCGGATTCTCTTATGTTAGGAGCTCTATTGGACCGCCGAACAGGCTCTTGGTCCCTTCCTCCCAGCGTGAGCACACTCAATGATTTTAAGGTCAGGAGACTGTGATGGCCTTTCCAGAACCTTCACCTTTTTCTGCTATAGCTACTAGAGGATCAATGTGGCCTTGTGCTTAGGGTCAGTGTCATGCTGGAAAGTCCAAGAGCATCCCATGCACAGCCTTTGTGCAGAAGAATGCAAATTATCTGCCAGTATTTTCTGATAACATGCTGCATTCATCTTGCCATCAATTTTCATATGATTCCCCGTGCCTTTAGAGCTCCCCTCCCCCCCCCCCCAAAAAAAAAAAAACTTCAATGAGCCACCACCATGCTTCACAGTAGGGGTGGTATTCTTTTCACTATAGACCTTGCTGATCCAAACATAGTGCTTATGATTGCGACCATGAATCTCTATTTTGGCCTCATTATCTAGCTCAGTATCTAGCCTACTCAGCGCATTCATGTGAGAGCTAACAAACTCATTTACTATTTATTCACAGACACTAATTTAAAAAGCATAAATTGTATAAAAAATATCTCCCAATATAATCTCTTTAAATGTAGACAGGAGGATCAATAAAATCTTCTTTCTCCCGAGAATTTGCTTTAGGGGAGAAAATAAAAGATCATAGTGTACCACTTTAAGGATATAGGAAACACTTTATTGAATGCACTTACAAAATGCCAGAAGGTTAAAAGCTCATCAAATATTGTTGTCAACTTCTCGGTGGATCCCAAGGTGGAAACACAGGAGCTCAAACGGAAGAAGCACGAACAAAATAAAAACTATTAAAATACAAATCAAAAAGTCCGTAATATAAAGTATTCCTGCCGCCCTACGCGTTTCGTCCTTAGACTTCGTCAGGGGCATCCGGCTTGTGAGGTACACATCATACTCTTCCGGTCTTTTAAATGTCCCGCCAGAGAAAAGTTCTTTTCATCAGCCAATAGGAAACAGTCTCGTATTTCGTGGCCACCTATCAGAAGGTGCGTCTGTATAGCCAATAGGCTGTTCGGAACCATGGTGTATCCAGCCTCTCACGAGCAACTCCTCCCCTTACACTCTGCTGGAGCGCAAATGCGTTCCAGCACTCGGGTGGGAGTGGCCTCGTAGAGGAAATGAATAACACAATCATTCATTCGGAAAAAAGAAACAAGAAACAAAACGTAAAGTTAATACCAACGGAACAAATTTACCGTATAGAATATATAAATGAATAAAAGATGCTGTGCGTAATACATAAAAGGAGGACCATAAAATGAATTACCGTATATACTCGAGTATAAGACGAGTTTTTCAGCACATTTTTTGTGCTGAAAAAACCCCACTCGTCTTATACTCGAGTCAGTTGTCTGTATTATGGCAATTTTCATTGCCATAATACAGACAAGGACCGGGGGCTGTCAGGAAGCTATAACTTACCTTCACAGCAGCTCCTGTCAGCTCCCTTCTCTCTCCTCCGGTGCGTGCAGCTCCCAGGTCAGCTCCCTCTGCAACTCTCGCGAGAGTTACCGTGGCAACGCTCCGCGCGGCCGCGAGAGTTGCAGAGGGAGCTGACCTGGGAGCTGCACGCACCGGAGGAGAGAGAAGGGAGCTGACAGGAGCTGCTGTGAAGGTAAGTTATAGCTTCCTGACAGCCCCCTCCTACAGCCCCATCCACTGGACCACCAGGGAGTGAGAGCCCCCCTCCCTGGCCAGCTAACAGGCAGGGAGGGGGGACGAAAAAATAAAATTATTAATAATAAAACAAATAATAATAAGAAAAAAAAAATTAAAATAATAATAACATAAAAAAAATACAATTAATAATAAAATAAAAAAAATTATTACCTAAAAAAAATAGAATAACATTAAAAAAAATATTAAAATAATAATTAAATAATAATAAATAAAAAGCCCACCCCCCACCAATGCTCTGCACTCACACACACACTGCACTCACACACACACTGCACTCACACACACACTGCACTCACACATACACACACTGCATTCATACACACACTGCACTGCATTCATTATATACACACTGCATTCATACACACTGCACTCACACACACACACACACTGCACTCACACACACACACACACACACTGCACTCATATACACACTGCACTCATATACACACTGCACTCATATACACACTGCACTCATATACACACACTGCACTGCATTCATTATACACTGCACTCATACACACACACTGCATTCATACACTGCACTCATACACACACTGCACTGCATTCATTATATACACACTGCATTCATACACACACTGCATTCATACACACACTGCATTCATACACACACACTGCACTCACACACACTGCACTCATATACACACGCTGCACTCATATACACACACTGCACTCATATACACACACTGCATTCATACACACACTGCATACACACTGCACTCATACACACACTGCACTCATACACACACTGCACTCATACACACACACTGCACTCATACACACACACTGCACTCATACACACACACTGCACTCATACACACACACTGCACTCCATTCATTATATACACACTGCACTCATACACACACTGCATTCATATACACACTGCATTCATTATATACACACACTGTAAATAAATATTCAGTTAATATAATTTTTTTAGGATCTAATTTTATTTAGAAATTTACCAGTAGCTGCTGCATTTCCCACCCTAGTCTTATACTCGAGTCAATACGTTTTCCCAGTTTTTTGGGGTAAAATTAGGGGCCTCGGCTTATATTCGGGTCGGCTTATACTCGAGTATATACGGTAATATACGTCATTATAATAAAAAAAAAAAAACTTCCTACAAATCTTGAAAAAATACCATAAAAATCATAAAAAGCAGCCCATATCAAAATCTATGTTCATACCCTCAGGTTGCATAGTACCGAGGGTATGAATCCAAAACCCCTCTCTTTGCCTAAGTTTAAGTAATAAGTCGCCACCTCTTTGGTCTAAAGTGACTTTTTCAATCGGGATACAGTTAAAATTGTGGAAACTAAAGCTGGGACACCTATTGCAATGTAAAGGAACTGAGTGGGTGGTTATTTTCTTTCTAATATTGTTCCTATGTTCTAAAAATCGTATTTTCGTATTTTTATTTTATTGTATATATACCCACTTGTGTTTTATCCACTGGCATATTGTGTGTAAGGTGTATACATATTTTTTACTAATTTAAAAAGCCACAGGTGTAGAAATTAACCTTTCATTGCCATTTAAACCTGTGTGTGTCACCTTGTGTGTCTGTAACAAGGGCAAACATTCAAGGGTATGTAAACTTTTGATTAGTGGCATTTGGGTTATTTCTGTTATCATTGTGATTTAAAAAGTAGCCAAACAACTATGTGATAATAAATGGCTTCATATAATCACAATCCTTTAATAAAAGAATTTTTTTGCATGATCAGTCATATTTTCAAAATAAATGCCCACATTTTCCAATTTCTGTCAGACTTACCACCCTCTCTCCCTTTTCTCTCCCTTCTGTTCTAAGTCCTCCTCCAGCAGGCCTACGTGGAATTCAATTTCTGGCCACCTTAGCCATGATATTGTGGAAACAATTTAAGTTCCACATTTGCTATTCATGATGGAAAACACCGAATCAACTGCATATGTGAAACTTTTGCCTACTGCCCTGTTCTGTTTTGTTTTAATACATATTTTGTGTTTGTTTAGTTTATGTGTCAGCAAAATAACTGCTTGTATTTTCTCTTAAAACTTTTACTCTATAAAAATGTGTGCAGTTCCTGTGCTAAACTGAAGATACATGGCAGGGGGAAGCAGCAGTTCCACGTGTCCCATATTCTCCCAATCAGTCATGCTACAGTAGACAAAGACACTAGGTTGGTTGGGTAAAGCCAACAATATTTCTAGATGGCCCATGACAACTGTGGCTGGGCTCCAAAATGTCCCCGGGCCTCTAGACAGGGACTTAAGTGCCCTAGAGCTTAGTCTGCCCCGTCCATGGCCTCACTCCTCAGAATCTTGGTAGAAGATGTCCATAAAACCATTCTGCAAGTTTAGAACCAACTCAACACCCCTTCACTCTCTTTGTGGAAAAAGTTGTCCTCCAGTTGGATCTGCGAGATATCCTCAAAAATAAGACATGGCATTTCAAAAAGGTCTTCAATATTAAAACCCCACATAAAAATCTAACACCTCTCTTTCCAGTAGTGATTGAAATAATAATTAGAAATTATTAGATGGTAAATGTACAGACCTATTAGAATGACCCCCTACCCTATATTTATGGCAGCCTGGTCTACCATATTTAACCTCCATCATATGTCCCTATTCCCCACCTCATACCATGGGCGTAGGAACCCCAAAAAATCTGGGGGGATAGCATTTTTGCTCGCTGGGTATATTCTTATTCCGTAAGCTAGGAGTTGTTTATCCCATTGTACAGCGCTACGGAATTTGCAGTCGCTATATAAATGATTAAATAATAACATTAAAGGGTCACTACAGGGAAGGCGTTTTACTTACCCGGATACAGCGCCGGGATCCTCCTGATTAGAACCATCCCTACCCTTCCCATGAATATTAGAACCACCCCTACCCCTTCCATGCACAAAAGAACCCCACCTACCCCTTCCATGCATATTAACCCCCTACCCCTTACATGCATATTATTACCCCCCTAACCCCTTCCATGCATATTAGTACCCCCTAACCCCTTCCATGCATATTAGAACCCACCCTACCCCTTCCATTCATATTAGTACTCCCCCTAACCCCTTCCAATATTTTTTCTCCCTCCCCCCTCCTCCCATCCATATTAGTAGCCCCCTAAACCCTTCCAAGTATTTTTCTACCTACCCCTCTCCTGCTATCCTTATTAGTAGCCCCCTAACCCTTTCCAATTATTTTTCTGCCATTTTAACTAACGCCAGTGCTGGAGTTCCGCCGTGTTTACATTAAAAGGCCTGCAGGGACAGGCTATAGACACCAGAACCACTACATTAAGCTGCAGTGGTTCTGGAGACTATAGTGTTTCTTTAATGTGAGGTAAATTAGAGATTAGTGCCACGAATAATATGCTAGATTGCCTACTTACAACCAGATGAGGATGATGATGGGCTCTAGCTGCAGTCTGGCTCCACCGGTCTGGTGTAGAACAGGCTCTCTGGAGGCTGTTTGTAACTGTGGTCACAAAAATCAATGTTCTGGGAGAATGGGAAGCAACTCAATTTTTTGGGGGCCCTTTACACAGCTCAAGGTCTGGGTCCCAGGGTCCACCTTCATGTTCCACCAATGAGTTTGTTCACAGGGGGTGGAGTGTGTAGGGGATGTCCTGATATGTGTGTAAGGAATGCATTGTGTGAATCTGTGTTTGTATGTGTAAGGGCTGCAAGGTGTGTTTCTGTGTATGTACGGGATGCAGTGTGTGCGTCTGTAAGGGGTGCATTGAGTGTGTGTACAGGGTGCATTGAGTGTGTGTAAGGAATGCATTGTGTGTTTCTGTGTGTGTAAGGATAGCATGATTGTGTGATTGTGTGTGTGTGTGTGTGCACGGGGTACATTGAGGGTGTGTAAGGAATGCATTGTGTGTTTCTGTGTGTGTAAGGGTTGCATGATTGTGTGATTGTGTGTGTGTGTGTGATGGATGTCAATCTCTCTCCCTCCCTAGTCACTCTCTTTCTCCCCCTCCCTCCCTCCCTTGTCACTCTCTTTATCCCCCTCCCTAACTCCCTTGTCACTTTCTTTCTCCCCCTCCCTCCCTTGTCACTCTCTTTCTCCCCCTCCCTCCCTCCCTTGTCACTCTTTCTTCCCCTCCCTTGTCACTCTTTCTCCCCCTCCCTTGTCACTCTTTCTCCCCCTCCCTCCCTCCCTTGTCACTCTTTCTCCCCCTCCCTCTATTGTCACTTTCTTTCTCCCCCTCCGTCCCCCCCCTTGTCACTCTCTTTCTCCCCCTCCCTCCCTTGTCACTCTCTTTCTCCCTCCCTTGTCACTCTCTTTATCCCTCCCTTGTCACTGTCTTTATCCCCCTCCCTCCCTTGTCACTCTCTTTCTCCCCCTCCCTCCCTTGTCACTCTTTCTCCCCCTCCCTTGTCACTCTTTCTCCCCCTCCCTCCCTTCCTTGTCACTCTTTCTCCCCCTCCCACCCTTGTCACTCTCTTTCTCCCCCGCCGTCCCCCCCTTGTCACTCTCTTTCTCCCCCTCCCTCCCTCCCGTGTCACTCTTTCTCCCTCTCCCTCCCTCCCTTGTCACTCTTTCTCCCCCTCCCTTGTCACTCTTTCTCCCCCTCCCTTGTCACTATTTCTCCCCCTCCCCCTCCCTCCCTTGTCACTCTTTCTCCCTCTCCCACCCTAGTCACTTTCTTTCTCCCCCTCCCTTGTCACTCTCTTTCTCCCCCTCCGTCCCCCCCTTGTCACTCTCTTTCTCCCCCTCCCTCCCTTGTCACTCCTTTTCTCCCTCCCTTGTCACTCTCTTTCTTCCCCTCCCTCCCTTGTCACTCTCTTTCTCCCCCTCCCTCCCTCCCTCCCCACTCTCTTTCTCCTCCTCCCTCCCTCCCTCCCTTGTCACTCTCTTTCTCCCCCTCCCTCCCTCCCTTGTCACTTCCTTTCTCCCCCTCCCTCCCTCCCTCCCTCCCTTGTCACTCTCTTTCTCCCCCTCCCTCCCTCCCTTGTCACTCTTTCTCCCCCTCTCTCCCTCCCTCCCTTGTCACTCTCTTTTTTCTCCCCCTCCCTCCCTTGTCACTCTCTTTTTTCTCCCCCCTCCCTCCCTTGTCACTCTCTTTCTCCCCCTCCCTCCCTCCCTCCCCACTCTCTTTCTCCTCCTCCCTCCCTCCCTTGTCACTCTCTTTCTCCCCCTCCCTCCCTCCCTTGTCACTTCCTTTCTCCCCCTCCCTCCCTCCCTTGTCACTTTCTTTCTCCCCCTCCCTCCCTCCCTTGTCACTCTCTTTCTACCCCTCCCTCCCTTGTCACTCTCTTTCTCCCTCTCCCTCCCTCCCTTGTCACTCTTTCTCCCCCTCCCGTGTCACTCTCTTTCTCCCTCTCCCTCCCTCCCTTTTCACTCTTTCTCCCTCTCCCTTGTCACTCTTTCTCCCCCTCCCTTGACACTCTTTCTCCCCCTGCCTCCCTTGTCACTTTCTTTCTCCCCCTCCCTCCCTTGTCACTCTCTTTCTCCCCCGCCATCCCCCCTTGTCACTCTCTTTCTCCCCCTCCCTCCCTTGTCACTCTCTTTCTCCCTCCCTTGTCACTCTCTTTCTCCCTCCCTCCCCACTCTCGTTCTCCCCCCCCCTTGTCACTCTTTCTCCCCCTCCCTTGACACTCTTTCTCCCCCTGCCTCCCTTGTCACTTTCTTTCTCCCTCTCCCTCCCTTGTCACTTTCTTTCTCCCCCTCCCTCCCTTGTCACTCTCTTTCTCCCCCTCCCTCCCTTGTCACTCTCTTTTTTCTCCCCCTCCCTCCCTCCCTTGTCACTCTTTCTCCCCCTCTCTCCCTCCCTCCCTTGTCACTCTCTTTATTCTCCCCCTCCCTCCCTTGTCACTCTCTTTTTTTCTCCCCCCTCCCTCCCTTGTCACTCTCTTTTTTCTCCCCCCCTCCCGTGTCACTCTATTTCCCCCCCCTCCATTCCTCCCTCCCTCCCTACTCTCTTCCTCCCCCTCCCCTACCTCTGTTGTAGTGTGGCCAAGCCCTGTATGGTCCGCGGGTACAGGGAGCTTTTGTTTCCTGTACCCAGCCGGACTAACAGGAAGTGCACACTCAGTGTGTACTTCCTGTTAGTCCGGCCGGGTACAGGAGACAGATGCTCCCTGTACCCGCGGTCCATACAGGGCTCTGCCACGCTACAGTGAGGGAGTGACAGGAGGGAGCGCTGAGCGCTTACCTCCTGTCAGCCCCTCTCCTCATGCTGCACCCGGGCGGTGCGCCCTCATGGACGCACCAGCCCGGGCAAAGCTGCAGCCGCCTGATGCTCTCTACAGAGGGGGGCCGGCGGAGCTGGGGGGGATTTCCCCATAACCTGTCCCCCCGCATGATTTGCTGGGGGGGATGCGTCCCCCCCATCCCCCCTGGTTCCTACGCCCATGCCTCATACCCCCTAGTTTTATTGTTATTTATTATTTTTTTTGCTCTTAAAACTTCCCATAACCAGGATTCCTATCACCCTGTTGTTACATCATGTCAACTCTATTAGTAATTATTTTTGGGGATTTCTAGCCATATGCTCTAGTTTTGTTTTTGCTATGCAACCCTAAAAAAAATATGAATCCTTGGTAGCTTACAATAGCAATCTGCTATTCTATAGATTATCTCAAGAAACATAACAAATAACAAGATATTAAATTAATGAACTTGTTTCCAGGTAGAGTGAATCAATTCTGATACAATGTAGGTATACAGTGGAATAGATAGGAGACAATCAATAATGTTTGTTGCTGCCCATGAATCAATCAAGAAGTATGTGTATGTATTTTATTCATATTCTATGTAAAAGCTTTGAGTGCTTTACTGTGGTTACCCTGGAATAAACAGACTTGATATGCTTAAATCAGAAATTACATCTCCCAGCTTAGCACAAAAACCAGAGTCAGAGTTTGATCAATTGGGATAGCATGTGAAACATAGAGGTGGAGAGGAAACAAGGATGAATATTCAAACTGTAATTCGGAAAGAAAACACATGTAAGTGGATCTGGATTCTGAAATGTTCTATATAAAATAGGTTCCACTACTGAACTTTATTACCGGACCTTTAAACAACCTGCATTTTAATTTTTTTCCCCTGCATGGTGATTATTGGAACCCACAGCATACCCATCTTTATTTTGGGCAGCAACCAGACCAACATTAAACTGTTGTGTGCAGGCAACACACACCTTTGACTATTCCCTAAAAAAATCTGTATAGAAGTACCCTAACCCACTGTGGCGTAAGTGACCTCACCACTGGTTTTTGGAGAAGCCTGTGTGTCAGCCTCCTACCCTGTGACTATGGCCCCTGCAATAAACCTGGCTAAAATACTTTAAAAATGCTCTGTTCGTGGAATTGGAACTATACGGTTAGTTTACCGAACAACCACATGAACCAGAGACCACCCTGGAGCTTGTTAACACCTATTAACAACTTGCAATGTTTCTCACCACAGTGTTCTAATTGTTCGTCTGGGTGGCTGCAATTCCTATGGACAACCACGAGGTGGCGGCCATCTTGTTCGCATGAACACATGCAGTGGTGTTTGGGCATGAATCTCATGGAACTAAAATCCCAAACACTCCCAAACACCGCTGGACTTCCATCATCGCCTGTGTTTCTTTCTATTCATCTTAGAAGGGCACTGTTCAGTGAGATCATTCGTCTGGATAAGGGGAACAAGCTCCAGGGTAAGACTATTGACTCTGTTGGGTAGTGTGTTCATTTTCAAACTACCAAACCAGACTGACCGCAAGCCCTGATTCTCTGGAACTGTTTTGGGCATGGGTCCATGCATGTGGTCAGTCATATAAATTACTTCCATAGAATTTCTGAACTCCTGAACTAATCTGGGTGATTTTTGGATATGTTGGTCACCAAGATCAGGGCTATCAGGGGTTGTAAATACTATGGGAATACTATGTGTCTTGGGGTACTTTTGGGACTTTATAGAAATGTGTGTTTTTTTCTGCCAGGCAGAGGGGAGGGATTGCATGTTTGTTATAGGAGTGTCATGTATTTGATCACTGTTATTATTGATCTGTGTCTTTGTGTTGGAGTCCCCAACAAGGTCCATGTGGGCATACTCCTTGCATGAGGATTGTCATAAAAGGCCAGTGTGGCACCATTAAAATTCAGTTCTCTTCACTCTCAACACGCAGCCTTGTCTCGTGATTGTAGGGAACAGCTATAACCACTAGCTCTTGTAAGAGCTTCACAACTATACTCTCTTGGCGTTGAGGCCTTCCCACTGAGAGCTGGATCCAGGAGTTCGGTCCAGGGATGGCGAGACCCCAGCCAAACTGCGACGGCTAAGGGGGGCTACGGTGCTTATGGTGTCCGGTGGGGTGCATATGGTCCTCAGCCTCAGCTAGGAAGCATCAATTGGGGGAGGCACCCAGTCGGGGTGCCAGGCGGTCCATCACACCCACAATATATTTTATCTTTGCACATAGATTGTTTAGGAGCCAATATTTCAGTGGTTTTATGGGAGCTTATGAATTTCCCATAATACCATATAGCATTTTTAGCAGAGTACACAATTTAGACATCACACAGGAAATTGCAAGTGGTTGCCCTATATAAGATAATTTGATAGTTTTAGACATATTTTCTGAAATGGATCCACATATTAATTCAGTCCAAACAATATTCTAAGCAACAAATTGGCATTTCTTACAAATGTTTTAATACTACTACTTAATGTGGTAATGACTGACTGAAGTGGAAAGAAATGTCACTAATGCTAACATTATTATTGCAAATAAGTAAATTTAAAAATGCATATTAAAATATATAAAAATCTTTTATATATTCGCTTATAATTTCCTATTACATTTAAATTTATTTTATTAAAAAGTGATATTAGGTTGCTTTTTCAGCATAGATATTATCCCATAATCCCTTCATAAGAAGAGGTCAGATATTTTCTAAGTGCACAGCACCCAGGAGTTTCAAAATTAAGATGGATCTGCACAGATTGCAGCGAGTGACATTCGTCTTGGCAATGCCCTGCTGTTAACAAGCTATTTAGGCAGACGACTGCAACAAAAAAGCACCAGGATCCTCTGCTAGTGCATATCAGCCAATATTAGACCTAGGATAAAGGCAGTTGTGGAGTAGCATAGTTGGTACTCCACCATTGTTAATTCCTTTCCATCATCTTATTTAGTAGTCAAAGTCCTGGTGCAGTCAGTGGGGTACATGTAAGGTTACTCTAACCATGACTGATAAAAATACATTAGCCTGGGGCAGTCATCTCTAATCCAACCACCAATCTGCTTCAGAATAACTGATGCACCTGGCCAAATGGATCATTCTGGATTCTTGACCAAATTTGTGTTATTATATTATCCATAATTATCCATAGTTCCAATGTATCCATGTACACGTTTACCCTGTTACCATGATACAATTAATATCGTCAGGGTAAAATTTACATTTATGTCTGTCTTATGGTTTCCGTAGGTGTTTGTGAACAACAGTAAACTACATGTCATGCGACTCTCAGCCATCTGTAAGGCTGACAACACCAGTGGAAATTATACTTCTCAAAAACTGCAATACCTGATTTACTTAGATATTTGTGAAATGCATTCCTGATGATGCTAAACTAGTATTAAAGACTGGCTGGGCATCATGGTAAATAAAGTTCTTAGCTATTTTCATACATCAAACACTGTGAATGCTAGTCCCATAAATTGTAACCTTAAAACACCTACATGCATATCTTACTTTTTCCTTGAATTACAAACTAATTTACTACAATCCTCATCCATGATCATGAGCTTCAATTCCCATAGTGCCCCATAGTGCCCAGCCATCCCTTACGGATATCAGATCATCACAATTAATGAGAATCGCAATCATCTGCAAAGTGACTGTGAGCTGCAAATCTGCAATACTCATGATTACTCCTCTGCATCATGGGATACATAGTGCATTAACATTTGTATATATTGTGCTGTAACAAGGTAACTAGAAATCTTCAATGCATTTGTTTTTAACAGGCATACGCTAGGAGTTACACGATTAGCCTAATGATTTTCAGATGTACTAGCAGACTAAGAATGTTAAAACTAGACTCTAGAAGAGAGATAGGTAATCTCTGGCACTCCAGATGTTTTGGACTACATGTCCACTGATGCTTTGCCACATTATGACTGTAGGAGTATCATGGGAGATGTAGTCCACAACATCTGGAGTGTCAAAGTTGCCTAGCCCTGCACTAGAAAGAGATCACCCTTACTTTCCCTTAGAAACAGTTAAAATTGATGTTTCTACTTGATTTTAGATTGTTTTTCGTGGTGGAATCAGCAACTCACAGGCACACGTTACCACACCAAGTGGATCCTAGATTTGTAGTTGGCCACGTCAGCAGATCACATAACACGTGTGCAGAGCAGACTTGATGTTAGAGAATCCCATTAGACACTCCATTTTTATTAACATCGTCATTTTTATTGGATTTACTAAGGAAACGTATGCTATTGGTAATCACATAATATTGTGTACGTTACTATTGGTTTGCAAAATCTGTACGCAACAAATGGAATAAATATTATATCAAAAGAAAAAAAAAGACATTTGGGGTATGCATTAGGAATACAAACATAGTGTTGTGCTACCTGTTGTGGTGTTTTATAGACAATTGGAGTGTAAAGGATAAAAGCTCCACAAAACTCTTCACTAATAGTAAATGGACATATAAACTCAATGTTTAAAGGACATTCTTTGAAGAAGGTTTAAGGTGGATGGATAGTGTATAGCCCCCTTTGGGAGTTACACTATAATATTTAATATATCTTTAATATTTAAGTAAATATTTTTAATTGTTATTTGCTACACTGCACCTTGCCTGAGTGTATGTTGGTTTTGATTATTAATTAATAGGATTTGGTATTGCACTATACTTCAAAATAATTATCTTTTGCAGTTAATCTTCACTATGTTTGCTGAATATCAAGGCAAGAATAATCAAAAAGACAAAAATAATCAGAAAATGAAAAAAAATGGATTTTGAGGAGGAAGGGAATAGTACCTCATTAGAACATTTGCCACCTTGAGACAATCTAATCAGTGAATTGGAAACCAATTATGAAAACGAGCTAAGAGTTTGGTATGACCTCATAGCTTAAAGAGAATTATGCTAAGCACAGTCCTTAGGGGACTAAGGGTAAACAAAAAATCTATACTCCTATTAGAAGTGGAATACCAAACAGAATGGGATCAGTTACTAGAATTTTGTTCGATGAGCAATGAAAGTTGCTAAATTTCAATAAGCAAACCAAACCCTGCAAGATAAACAAGAGGAATATAAAGATTAACCAATGACGACCAATATTAAATAATTAATATTAAATGGTAATCTATGATTCAAGATAAAAAAACAAAAGAAATATAGAAACATAGGAACATAGAATGTAACGGCAGATAAGAGCTATTTGGCCCATCTAATCTGCCCAATTTTCTAAATACTTTATATTCTTAATACTTATATTAAGGATAACCTTATGCATATCCCAAGCATGCTTGAACTCCCTTACTATGTTAACCTCTACCACTTCAGGTGGAAGGCTATTCCATGCATCCACTACTCTCTCAGTAAAATAATACTTCTGATATTATTTTTAAACCTTTGTCCCTCTAATTTAAGACTATGTCCTCTTGTTGTGGTAGCTTTCCTTCTTTTAAATATATTCTCCTCCTTTACTGTGTTGATTCCCTTTATGTATTTAAATGTTTCTATCATATCCCCCTGTCGCGTCTTTCCTCCAAGCTATACATGTTAAGATCCTTTAACTTTTCCTTGTAAGTTTTAGCCTGCAATCTGTGAACCAGTTTTGTAGCCCTTCTCTGAACTCTCTCCAAAGTATCAATATCTTTCTGGAGATACAGTCTTCAGTACTGCGTACAATACTCCAAGTGAGGTCTCACCAGTGTTCTGTACAATGGCATGAGCACTTCCTTCTTTCTACTGCTAATACCTTTCCCTATACAACCAAACAGTTTGCTAGCATTTCCTTCTGCTTTATTACATTGTCTGCCTACCTTTAAATCAACTAAAATAATTACTCTTAAATCCATTTCCTCAGATGTTGAGGTTAGGACGCTATTAAATATTCTGTACTCTGCCCTTGGGTTTTTACATCCAATATGCATTATCTTGCACTTATCCACATTAAATGTCAGCTGCCACAACTCTGACCATTTTTCTAGTTTACCTAAATAATTTGCCATTTGGCTTATCCGTCTTGGAACATCAATGCTTTTGCAAATTTTTGTATCATCAACAAAAAAAGACGTACCTTACCATCAAGACCTTCTGCAATATCACTAATTAAAATAATGGGTTCAAGTAGAGATCCCTGAGCTACTCCAATGGTACCTTGACCTTGACAGAGACCTTGCTTCAAGTATACTGACTACATTGACTACAACCCTCTGGTGCCTGTCACTCAGCCACTGCCTAACCCATGCAACAATATTGGAATCCAAACTTAAAGATTGCAGTTTATTGATAAGCTTTCTATGTGTGACAGTGTCAAAAGCCTTACTGAAACCTAGGTAAGCAATGTCTACTGCACCACCATGATCTATTAAAAATCAATAAGATTAGTTTGGCATGATATCACTGAAGTAAACCCATGTTGTCTCTGATCATGAAATCCATCTGATTTTAGATGTTCAACAATCCTATCCTTTAGCATGGTTTCTTGTCTCATTACTTCCCCACTACTGAAGTAAGGCTTGCTGGCCTATAATTGCCCGACTCCTCCCTACTGTCTACAAGAGATTATTGATGATATCTTTCTAATCTGGTGAGGTGATGAGCAAACATATTTAAAGATTGTTTTCTTATGCAAATCAGTATAATATCAGCTTAAGCTTTATCATTATATTTCTGGACCTTAATATATTTAAAGATGAGTAGAATCAACTTCAAACAAGTAATCACAGGAAACTAAAAGACCCAAATGGATATCTTGATGCCCAAAGAGGATATGAGCCAATGGATAGCAAATATCCTTAAAAGTCAATATATCAGGGTCAAAAGAAATTGCAGTAAAACACAGGAATTAAAAGAAGAATTTAATAAACTCACAATTAGATGTATTCAAAATATTTATGATCTTAAACAGTTACAAAGAGTCAATAATATGTGATGATAAGGATAATGGGATATTCATTAATTGCTATTTTATTCATGTGATATATTTATTAGAATATCACTGGTTAAAAATGTGTGGGGCAAACATGTAGGACATTTAAAAACTGAATAAATTAACACATACAAGCTATAAAAAATAAATGTATAAATCATATACATCATATAAAGCATATTATGGACTGCATTGGTGGATTCTTATGGTCTTATAGTAAACAGGATCGAAATAGTAGTGCCTACCCAGTGAGGAAATGAGGTTTAAAATCCATAGACAAAAGGAACCTAATTGGATTTTCAGATTGTGTAATTTGTACAACATAGGATTCAATAAAGAATTTGATTCAGCAGCTTTTAATTAATTTATTAATTGCTATTACATTATCAAGGTATTACATATGCAATTATTAAATATTTAATCGTGAAACCTTTTATGTACCATATTTTAATATATATATATATATATATATATATATATATATATATATATATATTCCTGTAAATGTATTTTCAATCGAATTGGCTGCTATCTCGTAGTCTCTAATATTCAAATGTGTATAAGATGGATATTGATATTATGTAGAACAGTGGAGCTCAAAAATAGTAACTTTTTATTCTATGTAGAATTGTTATTTATCCAGCAACATCTATAAATATGTAACAGCAATATGTTTCAATGTATGACAAGTACAATAATGTATACTAGAAAACAAGTATATTCTTTTAAATAGGGGATACATAGGATATTATTTAGTGTTGACTAAATGGATTTAAATAGGTGGTAATCGGTTATCATTCAATATTGAAAGTCATGTTTCAGTGTTTGCAGATGACACAACTCTGTAAAGTAATACAATGTGAGCAAGATATTACTTTGCTGCAGAGGGATTTAGAAGATTGGTGAATTAAATTTAATATAGACAGTAAAGAATGCACACGCAACTTACACCCTAAAGTGTAGAAAGGATTTGAGAATTGTTATAGACAAGAAACTAGGCAACAACTAGGCATGTGCAATGCCAATCAGCAGTGACTAACGTCAAAATATTATGAGGTATAAGGTAAGGTACATAATTTTGCCTCTTTCTAAATCAGTGGAAAGACCACACCTTGAATATGCTGTGCAATTTGGGGCATCTGTTCTAATAAAGGATATTATGGCATTAGGCAAAGTGCAGAGGGTGGACTACAAAATTAATAAAAGGGATGAAACATTTTAGTTATGAAGAAAGGTTAACAAATTTAAGTCTGTTTAGTTTAGAAAAATGGTGATTAGATGGAAATACATGGGACTATACATAGGACACAAGTTCACACATTTAGATTGGAAGAAAGAAGATGTGTTTTTTTACAGTAAGAACAATAGGGATGTGGAATTATCTGCCTGAAGAGGTGGTTTTATCAGATCATATACAGATGTTTAAACACCAACTGGACGAATACTTGCAAAAACATAATATTCAGGGATATAATTTTAAATTTATGGGGTAATAGCTTCTTGATCAAAGGTGAGATCTGACATCAAGAAAGATTTTTTTCCTAGTTTGTTGCAAAATTGAAAGTGCTTCAAACAGGGTTTTTTTGCCTTATTTTGTATCAACAGCAAACCAGATGTGAAAATGGCTGAACTTGAGGGACGCTATGTAACCACGTAACTATGTAATATATCTGAAGAAGTAAGCCCAGACCAATGAAATGTGTAGGAATTGAATGATTGACCCACCAGTATGGGCATCCTTTTCTTGTATCAATGCTAATTTCAAAAGGTTCTGTAGTTTAGAAGACAGAGCTGAGCTGAGTATTGAATCAAAATGGCACGAATAAATGAGCTAGACATACAGGTGATACTCGAAAAATTAGAATATCGTGCAAAAGTTCATTTATTTCAGTAATGCAACGTAAAAGGGGAAACTAATATTTGAGATAGATGCATTACATGCAAAGCAAGATAGTTCAATATGTGATTTGTCATAAGTGCGATGATTATGTCTTACATGCAATCAATAAAACAAGGAGTGTACATAAAACAATATCGGACGTCTGAAAAGTATAAGCATGCATATGGACTCAGTGCTTGGTTTGGGCCCCTTTTGCAGCAATTACTGCCTCAATGCGGCGTGGCATGGAAGCTATCAGCCTGTGGCACTGCTGAGGTGTTATGGAAGACCAGGATGCTTCAATAGCGGCCTTCAGCTCTTCTGCATTGTTCGGTCTCATGTCTCTCATCTTTCTCTTGGCAATGCCTCATAGATTCTCTATGGGGTTCAGGTCAGGCGAGTTTGCTGGCCAATCCAGCACAGTAATCCCACGGTCATTGAACCAGACTTTGGGGCTTTTGGCAGTGTGGGCAGGTGCCAAGTCCTGCTGGAAAATGAAGTCAGCATCCCCATAAAGCTCGTCTGCGGAAGGAAGCATGAAGTGCTCCAAGTAGACGGCTGTGTTGACCCTGGACTTAATGAAGCACAGTGGACCAACACCAGCAAATGACATGGCTCCCCAAATCAACACAGACTGTGGAAACTTCACTCTGGACTTCAAGCATCTTGCAGTGTGTGCCTCTCCATTCTTCCTCCAGTCTCTGGGTCCTTGGTTTCCAAATTAGATGCAAGAGTTGCTCTCATCAGAAAAGAGAACTTTGGACCACTGAGCAACAGACCAGGTCTGTTTTTCTTTAGCCCAGGTAAGATGCTTCTGACGTTGTTTGTTGTTCAGGAGCGGTTTGACAAGAGGAATATGACATCTGATGCCTATATCCGTCTGTGTGTGGTGGCTCTTTATGCACTGACTCCAGCCTCAGTCCACTCCTTGTGAAAGTCCCACACATTTGAATGGCCTTTTCCTGACAATCTTCTCCAGGCTGCGGTCATCCCTTCTGCTTGTGCACCTTTTTCTTCCACACTTTTCCCTTCCACAAAACTTTCTATTAATGTGCTTTGATACAGCACTTTGGGAACATCCAACTTCCTTTGCAATTACCGTTTGAGGCTGTCTCTCCTTATGGAGGGTGTCAATGATGGTTTTCTGCACAACTGTCAGGTCAGCATTCTTCCCCATGATTGTGGTTCCTACTGAACACGACTGAGAGACTATTTAAAGGCTCAGAAACCCTTTGCAGGTGTTATGGCTTACTTAGCTGATTAGAGTGGGACACTGTGAGCCTAGAATATTGCACCTTTTCATAATATTCTAATTTACTGAGATTGTGGATTTGGGGTTTTCATGAGCTGTAAGCCATAATCATCACACTTATGACAAATCACGGCTTGAACTATCTTGCTTTGCATGTAATGCGTATATCTCATATATTAGTTTCCCCTTTTATGTTGCATTACTGAAATAAATGAACTTTTGCACGATATTCAAATTTTTTGTGTATCACCTGTATGATAAAAATGTATGCCATAAAGCCCCAATGAAGACAGTCAAATGCCTTCTCTGTGTGTGACAAGATTAGACATTTGACCTTACTATTCTACGCCAGAGACAACAAATCAATAATATAGTGGGTGGTAATGGATCACTGCATATATTGTTAACATCTCTTTTAGCATAATGTCAGTAGACATGATAGAATTCAAAAGGGACAATAGATGTGATGTGATAATTTGTTTAATTGTTTTATAATATAGGGCAGAAAACCCATCTGGACCTGGTGACTTACCCTGGGGCATAGATCTAATCATGGGGAAAATAAATCTTCAGCGCTGATTGGTTTGGTAAGTTGGTTCACCCATGAGTCCGAAATTACTGGGAGTGCAATATCATGTAGAAAGTTTGATATATTAGATGATGTTGGCTGAGTAGTATTTGAGCAATGTTTTGAATTATATAATGTATTTAATATTGCTGGATTTGATTATCAAATGATTTAATATTTTAGATCATCTTTTAAAAATGATATCACTATATAAAAATATAACAAGAATTAAATTAGTTTTCAAAACACTAAATCATTTTAAAAGTTTATCTAAAATATAAAAATAATTTGAAAAACATATCCAACAATATTAAATTGAAGCCTACATAAGGAAGCATAGACTTTTTTGCAAAAGTGTGCAATCTCTTTGGGATTGTATATTTTATATCCCTCCACATTTAATAAACAGGGCATAGTAGAAAAGACATGTTATATTTTTATGTATTTTGAAAGGACACGGCTTGCCTAATTAAAAAATAGTACTGCTGGATCCTACGTTTATGGTGGCTAAGCTCAATTTTTTCCAAATGACAGCTCTTATAGATCCCTTAAGAGAAAATATGAAGAGGATTCTTTAGTGCACGTTCAAGACATATTAATTGCAAATGTATGTTCCTCAGTTTAACTGATTTCTGGTTAAAATATGAGATGTATGTAATAGAAACTTGACCCTTATTACCGCTGCAAGAGCTAACCACAAAGCTTCTGGAAAAAAGGCCGTATCTTTATTAATATAAAAAATAATTTGCTAATGTAGATTCCAATAGAATATTAGTATCTAGGCAATGGAGCAAGCTATTATTTATTCTTCAACTGTTAGAAGTACAAGGTGAACTTAATAAGGACAATTTTTAAATAATAGTACTGTGATCAGACCATGTAATTGGGCCCATGGATATTGCAAGTAATGCAGGAAGAAGGGCATGCTCCATCAACTCTTGCAGGCTGATGAAAGTCTATCGAACACCGGAGTCAATACAGAAAGAGAATCTGTAGGGGACAAATACACCTTGACTTTGGTAATATCTGTACCCTAAATGGTGCAGGAAATAACTATGTTAAAGTGTTAAGTTGGGTCATTATATTGTGTTAAAGAATATAAATCTTTAATGAAGAATGAAATAAAATAGTATAATGGTACCACATTTTACAAACATTTTTTTTAATTTTGTTAAAAAAAAATGTAAACAATAGGAAAAGTGAAATGATGAAGAAAAGGAAATTTGCCCTGTGCAAAATGAATATTCTGAATTCTGAATATATAATATATATTTTTTTGTTTGCATGCTGTTACCAACCAGAGACTGCACTTATGTGGCACACATATACATTAGATAATAGGGTCAAAGCTCTGCAAGAAGGTGTGCACTTTTCTGCTCACATCCTACGAATCGTTGTAAAACATGCTATTCATGAAGCCAACACAAAGATGTAAACCATACTTGAGCTTGGCAGGAGGATTCCTGGGCATTTCCACCATAGTGTCATGGCAAGCCAACTCTGTGTCTGGTTGCCCAGCATCTGAGTGTTTTCTCTTACAGGGAGCATTCTGAATCATTGCTTACAAATGTCTTCATAACTGATAGAGCTAATTGTCTTCCTCTAGTTTAATCTGACTAAATGGGTTTGACACGCTCTTTTCTTTGATACTGGAAGTATCATCATCTGCTAGCAGAGATCCAATTGGCCATACAACTCATTTCAAAACAGTTTCTAAATTTAAAAAAAATTTGAAAACGTTCTAAAAACTGAAATGAAAAGGACTTGGTAGCAATTATAGATAACAAACTATGTAACAGTGTGCAATTCTGGTCTGATATAACAAATATTAGTAAGGTGCTGTCATGTATATAAAGGGATATTGATTCACGTGATCATTAGTGATGTCGTGAACATAACATTTTCCGTTTGCGAACGTCGAACGCGAACTTCCGCAAATGTTCGCGAACGGGCGAACCGGGCGAACCGCCATAGACTTCAATACGCAGGCGAATTTTAAAACCCACAGGGACTCTTTCTGGCCACAATAGTGATGGAAAAGTTGTTTCAAGGGGACTAACACCTGGACTGTGGCATGCCGGAGGGGGGTCCATGGCACAACTCCCATGGAAAATTACATAGTTGATGCAGAGTCTGGTTTTAATCCATAAAGGGCATAAATCACCTAACATTCCTAAATTGTTTTTAATAACGTGCTTTAAAACATCAGGTATGATGTTGTATCGATCAGGTAGTGTAAGGGTTACGCCCGCTTCACAGTGACAGACCAAACTCCCCGTTTAACGCACCGCAAACAACCGCAAACAGTCCATTTGCACAACCGCAAACTCCCCATTTGCACAAGGTTGGATACCAAGCTAGCCATGTCCCGTTCCTTGTCCTCACTTATGTCATTGAAGGTCTCTTCCTCCACCCAGCCACGTACAACGCCAAGGGTCCCCGAAAGGTGACAACAAGCCCCCTGTATTTTTTTTTTTAAATGTACACTACTGTTACACCAGATATGAGTTGCACTGGTGTGACACTGTGCCCTGGCAGGCCCTGAAACGCACAGGTGTGAAGGAAACTGACTGCTATTATTTCACAGTCAAATTTGTATTTTTTTTTTTTTTTTTATGTACACTACTGTTACACCAGATATGAGTTGCACTGGTGTGACAATGTGCCCTGGCAGGCCCTGAAACGCACACGTGTGAAGGAAACTGACTGCTATTATATTACAGTCCACAAAGTTTTTTTTTTTTTTAAATGCAAGCTATTGTGACACCAGATATGAATGGTGGCACTGGGCAAGTGGGCACAGTATACGCTGTGAGTCTGACATACACGCTGGCAGGCAGGCAACTGCAATTAGATTACACAGGAAAAAAAAAAGCAGACTAAAGTTCTAGCCCTAAAAAGGGCTTTATGGGGTGCTGTCCTTACAGCAGAGATCAGATGAGTCCTTCAGGACTGTAGTGGACACTGAATACACTAGCCTAGCTATCGATTTCCCTATTAAATCAGCAGCAGCTACACTGTCCCTCCTCTCCCTAAGAATGCAGCTTCCGGGGGGCGGGGCCTAGCTGTCATTGGGGAAAGACTCACTTTGTGTGAGCTCCCTCAATATCTCACTTTAAGCAGCTATCAACAAGCGAATTTCACCCCAGAAGGGGATGACCCAGCAATGTTGCTCCTACCTGACCGACCCGACATGCTTAATAGCGGTCAGAAACTCGACAGAGTCTTACTTACCTCCGCGTGGCAAGTGTGGCCTGGTGCTCACCGGGTGGGAGAGGCGTCCGATCTCCCGATCCTGGGATGCCCAGGAGCAGCTACTTCCCGGCAGGAGCTCCGTTACCCCCCCCCCCCCCCCCCCCCTCGTACTGGTGGGGGATATCCCGGTCCACCCCTGAGAGGCTGTCTGGAGCTAATGGACGCACAGAGCACAGCCGCCCAGGCTGACATACTCATCTGCGACTCTCCCAATATGGCGGCAGCCGCATATCCTCCTGGTACCAGCAAAGCATGGCAGGATATTGAGTCTAAGCTGGACAGACTCTTTAATCAATTTTGGAAGCAAATAACAAGCAGGAAGCCCCAACAAGCTCCTCCACAGCCCCAACAAGCGAAGCAGTCCCCATTAATATCCACCAACGCAAAAGGCGTTGAAGACGGGACCGGAGGCACAAACAGAAATGCAGAGCCTGCCCCACGTCAAGCACTCGCCTCCACCTTAAGCCACCACAATCCCGCACCGGACGTGAAGCACCACCGGGACAGATCCGACCACCCAACAAAACAAGCTTCCACCACCTCAAGCCACAAACCCGGCACTCAGCCAGAGACTTGCCTTTGTTGTTCCAGGTATCAGGGACTCCCAGGGTCTGCACCTGGCGCCCAGAAGGGATCGGATGAGCCCAAGCAGTAAACAGCAGCCTGCCAAGCATGTCCCACTATAGCCGATCCTCCACACCATACCTTTGATCACATGAACTGCTCTCTGCACATTAACTAATCGTAAAGTAGCAAGCGTTTAAACATGTCATTATTTCACCTCCTAAAGAGTTTATTGTCGTAGTTCCTTACATGCCTTTACCTTAACCGTTAATGTATTATGTTATTCACTAGTCTCATCTCATGGGGCGACTCACACTTGATTTATAACTAGTGGTGGAGCTGCTGATATAAATACACAGTTGATAATGTGCAAGCTACACCCTAAACATGACAGCCATCTTTCACAACAATGTACTGCTATATACTCATACCCTCAGTGCAACTAGCCATGATATACGCACGTTCAGCCTAGCATGCTCAAATATAACACACTTCTGTCTAAAAAAAATAAAAAAAAAGAATGCAGCTTCAGAATTAATCTAAATTGTATGCTGTCTAGGAGGTTGGAGGATCTGGGAGGGAGGGTCTGCTGCTGATTGGCTGGAATGTGTCTGCTGACTGTGAGGTACAGGGTCAAAGTTTACTCAATGTTGACGAATAGGGGGCGGACCGAACATCGCATATGTTCACCATCCGTGGCGAACGCGAACAAGTTATGTTCGCCAGGAACTAGTCGCTAGCGAACCGTTCGGGACATCACTAGTGATCATGATATATTTTTGCCTCTTCATAAATTGTATTGAATATGTGGTGCAATTGTGGACATTCGTTTTAAAGAAAGGTATTCCAGAACTTTTAAAACTAATAAGGGAATTAGAAAATATAAGTTATGTTCATTAACAGGAATATATAATAGAAAAGAAGCCATCCATTAAGATTGGAAGAAAGAAATGTTTGCTTACAGCAGAGGAAAGTTGTTGTTTTTTTTAAGTAAAAGCAGTAAAGATATGGAACCCAAATAGGTTGTCTTAAAAGATTGTATAGATGTTTTTAAAAATAATTGAATTAGTTCTTTATGTGGAAAAACATAATATTCAAGGATATAATTAATATGTATGTAAACAGATTGTTTATCCAAGGACAAATCTGATTGCCATTGTGGCGTCAAGAAG